>NC_052399.1:7102103-7429197 GCF_009389715.1 Phoenix dactylifera
CGGCTTTAGGCCAGGCCGATTTAAATTTTTATATTTTTAGCCCATGCTCAGCTTAGAGCATAATGATGTTACAGAGTCCAGACTTTGAGAAGTATAATGTCATTCGCTACGGTTGGTTTTTGTAATGGTTCTTGCTGAAACTGACCATTTTAGTCAGCATAGCCAAGGGAAAACCTTTTAAGTATCAGTTGGTATTTCCCAATATTAACTCCTGTATATTTATTTATTTTTTATTCTCACTACTAATGCCTCTGATCAAGATATTTGCAATTGAATGATTTAATATTGGTGCGCATATTCTTTTTGCCTAGGAACACAGTCTAGTATTAATTAGCTAATAGATTGCTTGCCATCACTTTTTGTCATTGCATCTCAGAATTCCTTAAAATTCTGGACAGTTATATACTATACCCTTGCAAAAATTGCAGCTTGTATTTTAGACTGACCTATATATATATGTATGTATGTAAAGTAGCCAATGGTGGAAGCAATAAGGTGTTGAGGACATGTATGCTTAGACTATCATAGAAAAGCAAGAATTTATTAGAACACAATCTATAAACCCTACCAAGGGAAGCCAATATGCAACATGGGAGCTCTCTTTCTCGAACCGTCTGAATTAGTGAGGTGTTAAGGAAACTTATACTTAATTGACAGCAGAGCAAAAATTCTATAGACTACATAATTTAAAAGATGGGCAAAGACTGCAAAAGGCATGGAGATGGACTGTGACTTTGCCTTCTGTTAAACAACCAAAATTTCCTTCTCCTCGGTGGACATCTAGCAAAGTCAATCCATGCAATGTCCTCCACCTTCCCACACTTGGTCCAATGACATCCATACCTAATTCTCTCGTGCCGAGGTGCCGAGGAGATCGACTACGAGATGACATGCGCAGCTTGATCTCTACTTTGAATGGAGGGCGAATCCAGCTATGAATTTCATTGATTTCTACCCTAAAGTTTGCTACTTGATAAGGCGCAAAGAAATTGTTCTTGCCAAGAATTTCATATTACTGAACTTAACAAAGGATTTTCGCCTCAAAAAACACCTTGCAAGACCAGCATATTTAGAGTTCAATACGCACAAAACACATCAATAATTACTATGAGAGCGTGAGATAACGGATGAAGCAGAAGGCTATAAGGAAGCCAACTGCACCAGTAGACATGATGAGAGAGGGGGGGATGTGCGGGGGCGGGCGAAGGCCGAATGAAAGGATAAATAGATAAAAAATCATTCACAACAAGAGAAGAGGATGGACAATAAAGGATTTTCGCCTTAGAAAATACCTTGCAAGACGAGCATATTTAGAGTTCAACACACACAAAACACATCAATAATTACAGTGAGAACACGAGATAACGGATGAAGTAAAAGGCTATGAGGAAGCCAAATGCACCAGTAGACATGATGAGAGAGAGAGAGGGGGGGGCGAAGGCGAATGGAAGGATAAATAGATGAACAATCATTAACAACAAGAGAAGAGGATAGATAAAGCGAGCTACAATCTCAAGCTATCTTATATATCAAATAGTTTAGTAATCACAATCTGCCCTTCACTCTCTACCATATGGTCTATTTATACTAGTCTAAGCATTAATCATGCTCCAACTTACTAAGCACCCATTACAATTTTCAAACCCAAAATCAATGCAAACACAACTTATTAAGCATCTATTACAATTTCCAAACCCAAAATAAATGCAAACACAACTTACTAAGTACCTATTAAAATTTTCAAATCCAAAATAAATACAAACACAACTTACTAAACACAACTTACTAGAAATTAAAAAAATAAGACTTTGACTTCTTGACCAAAGGTAGCTTCTTCTATACTACATCGTCCTCCTCGGGTGAGAAAAAATTTGACCTGAGTTGTCATTCGACTCTCCTTAGTAAAGTGTCAAATCTCGAACATTGAAAGTGGAATGAGTGTTGATGTTGGGAGGGAGCTCAACCTTGTAACCATTATCATTGATCTTCTTGAGAATTCGACAAAGGCGAATCTTCCTTTCTTTGAGCTTGTTGTAGGAACCCAAAGGAAACTATTTTTTTTCAAGAAAACCCACACAAGATCTCCTTCATTAAAAACTTTCTCGTCAATGAAGATTAGCAACTCTTTCATACTTCTCATTGCTTTGTTCACTTTTATTTACAAATTTTACATAGTGAGAAAATTACTACCCTCCTCTTGTAAAGATTTGGAAGCTTTTTCCTCTTTATATGGTAAAAGAACAATCTCAACCCTTCTTATCTTAAAGGTGTAAGTATGCTTACGCCCATCATAAATGGCATGCCTATCATATTGCCACGGTCTTTCTAAGAGTATGTGACATACATCCATTGGAACTACATTACACCATACTTGGTCTTGATAATTTTTACCAATAGAAAATGAGATTAGGCAGCGTTTAGTAATCTTTACCTCATTGCCTTTCTTGAACTAAGCAATCCGATAAGGCTTTGGATGAGGCTCGGTTTGAAGCATGAGCTTGTTCATTATTTCTTGAGAAACAATATTTTCACAACTTCCACCATCAATCACAATAGTACATACCTTGCTATGAGTTTTACACCGAGTTTTGAAAATATTGGAGCGAAGCCAATCTTCATCCAAACTAACCTTTAGAGTAGAAAGAACCCTTTGGATTATAAGATTTTCACCTTCTTCCGATTCAACCTTCACTTGCTCAATATCACCTTCTTCATCGTACACAAGCTGTTTTGAATCATCGAAGTTTTCATATTCTTCTTCTCCCACAAGATTCACACGAGCATCAACTTGTCTCTTTGGGCAAGTGTTGAAATAATGACCAACTTGTCCACACTTGAAACAAGAATTGGGGTTGTTGGAGTGGCCAAAATGATTATCACCACGAGTATTCAAAGTTGGTTTTGTAGTGTCTTTAGGAACACCACGAACGTTAGATCTTGTACCTCTACCACATAAAGACTCTCCTTCGGAGGGTGGGTAAAGACTTTGTACCTCCACAAATTTCTTTCTTCCACTGTGAGCAAGCTTAGTCTCTACTTTCAAGGCTAGTTGATACGCATCATTGAGTTTCGATAATCGATGCATTTCTACTTCATCCCGAATTAGAATTCCTAGACCTCCAACATACCTCGCCACAAGTTGTTCTTCGAATTCTTGAAGATCATTGTGAGCCATTAGCTTGTAGAGTTCTTCAGTGTAACCAATCACACTTTTATACTTTTGACGAAAATTGTTGAATTGAGCAAAGACCATTTGAGCAAAATCCACCAGAAGAAATTTCTCCTTAAGCCTAGATTTCATTTTCTCCTAGGAAGAAATCTTAGGCTTTTTTTTGCGAAGCCACATCTCTTGAACTTTTTCCCACCATGCCGAAGCATAACCACGAAGCCTTGTAGCAACAAGCTTCACTCTTTGAATCTCCGATGTCTTCTTGTATTCAAAGAATTTTTCAATGGTGCTAAGCCATTGAAGAAACTCTTCGGGTTGAAGGCGACCATGAAATTCCCGTAAATCAATCTTCAAAGTGTCGGAATCACGATAGAACATCCTTTTCAATCGTCCTCCATGATTGGTAAATGGATTCACATTGGATTCATCACTAGAAGACCCACGGCTTGAACCACCGCACTCACTACGAGCTTCTTGGCGCTCAAGACGCAAAGTAAGTTCCTGGACTTGTCTTTGAAGTGCTTGAAGTTCATCATCCCTTTCATCCCTCATTTGGTTGTCACGTCGTCCTCTACCTCCTCATGCTGCTATGAGAAAGAAGAGAATAACCCAAAAGTGTAATCATTAACTTGATACCAAATGATGAGGAAGAGAGGGGAAGGTCGAATGAAAGGATAAATAGATGAACAATCATTTATAACAAGAGAAGAGGGTGGATAAAGCGAGCTACAAGCTCAAGTTATCTCATATATCAAATAGTTTAGTAATCACAATCTGCCCTTGACCCTCTACCACATAGTGTATTTCTACTAGTCTAAGCATTAATCATGCTCTAACTTATTAAGCATCCATCACAATTCTCAAACTCAAAATAAATGTAAACTCAACTTACTAAGCACCTATTATAATTTTCAAATCTAAAATAAATGCAAACACAACTTACAAGAAACACAACTTACTAAGTATCTATTACAATTCTCAAACCCAAAATAAATGCAAACACAGCTTACTGAACACAACTTACTAGAAATTAAAGAAATAAGATTTTGACTTCTTGACCAAAAGTAGCTTCTTTTACACTACATCAAGACAGCATCACAATAAAGTTGGATCACTGAGTATCCAAAGGTATAGTGCCACTGATGCAGTCCTGCCCAATCTTACTATATCAAATGCCAGGTAGTTTATGGAGAAGATAAATATATATATAAAAGCCGACAGAACCTGATGCAAAGAATGCCTTCCACCACCATTTCCAATCCCAGGTGCAAAGAAACTTGTAGGCCGATCCGACGGACACTTTAGGACAGGCAACAGTCAGGAAGATGGCAGCCACGAGGAGGAAGCCAACCACATTTTCTTCAGAAAGGAAGCTGAAGTCATAGTAGGACCTCCCAAGCCAGATCAAAGGGAAAAACAAAGAAGAGCTCAATAAAGATGGTCGTGAAAGGAAGAACCCCGGACGTTACACTGAGAAACCTTGACCGCAATTGCCGTGCAGGGACTTCTCCAGGATTCTGCTCTGTCTCCAGTACCGGAACTTGCATCTGTTTCCTAGACTTTGTTGCCATGCACCCTCTCAGAATTGTGAGCAGGGCTGAAATGCCAAACCATAAAGCAAGGAGGGTCAAACACCGGGGGAAACAGACAGTAGCAGAGCTCCCATTTACAGACCTCATGTTTAGAGCTATCAAGATGGAAAAAGAGATGATAGAGAAGCATGCAATAGACCAGCACAAGGACCTCCACCCTTCTGAGCTGCCTTTGATATTTTGCCATAGCCAAACACCAATATAACCGGCAGCAAAACCAAAAAATGAGGCAGAAACACATCATTCCTGTTAAGAGCAACGAATCTGATCCGGCGAGATGAACCCAAGAGCTTCAGGGATCATTGTTGCTATTGTTGTACCTGCAATCTGAATGCCATCTCCAACCATCACGACACAGAAGCTTTGAGAAGCTTGGTTCTCTAAATGCATCACCTGTAACAAGCTTCCACTCTGAAGTCCCTTTGCTCAATGATGCTTGGCTTTCTTCATCCAATTCCTCAAAAGTTATATAAATCCTTTGGTACTCTTTTACAAATATTGATGGAGGTTAAAAAGACAATTGTTAACACTGAGTGAACGATTGAAACCCCAAGAAACTCTGATCCTATCCTAAAATATATGCCCATTGCAAAAGGACTTGATGGAAGGCAAAATGAATCGTCCTATTTTCGGCATGAAGTCACCCAATTCTGGCCGAGCCGACCTCAGAAGACCGAACCAACCTCAGAAGGCCGAGCCGACCCAGAAGGCCGAGCAGACCTCAGAAGGCTGACCTTCGAAGGCCGATCTCATTGTCCACATGCTGCAGCCATGCCCTGCAGCAGCATCACCGCACCATGTTTTGCTTGCTGGCCACGCCACGCCATATCAATCAGGGACCATGCTCTGCTACCCCAGCCATGTCCTGCCATATCTACCAACATCTTACCGTTTACAAGAATAGCCTACGCCGTGCACCTCAAGCAAGCTCTAGCTGCGCACCATCTGGCTAAAAGCTATCTCCTCCTATGATGAGGATGGGCTATACCTCCGCCACCTGGGCACCTTTACGGGGACTATAAATAGCTCCGTCAGGTAACGCTTAAGAGACTTCTTGGACCAACGAAGATCTACTCTAACTTGAGCGTCGGAGGGCTCTCACCGGAACCATCGGTGAGGATTTGTGCAAGTACACCGTCGCACGGAAGGTGGCTTTCCTTTCTCTGCTCCAGCCAGTAGCTTCCTCGACTCCCCCAGCATGGTCACCCTCGGGCCAAATTTGAACCACAACAGGACTTGTTATGGTTGTCTCAGTAAGCCTGCTTTCATGAGTGAGCGCTTTTCCCAGAAGCAGCAGCCCTAGAAACTTTGCACCCTCTGAACCTTCCGAGGGATTTACAGTAGGAAGGATAATATTTCTATTCCTTCTATCTTCTATATAACAAATCATTGCTTACAACAAAAAGAATAAAACAGCAAACATGCAATGGAAGTGCTGGTCATGAGAAAGTACATGATCATGTAGGCAATCTCTTCTAATATGATTTTTATTTTTATTTTTTGAAAGTAGAGATGCAGAAGCAGACAGATGGTGAACTCACCTGCTTTCTCTAATCCTCCTGGTGTACTCAGAGAGAGTGAGGTAAGGTAGTCTCGTTATTAAAGCTTAATTAGTAATTAGAACTGCTGACTTAATGCCCGCCCATTGACTTCAAGTCGTCGCTTTATTGATCGTGGTTTCCACGGCAACCTATGAGTCAACGTATCTAGGGCCGACGCGTGGCTCGATGGCCCATGACTTGGACTTTCCGAAAACTGAGATTAGAGGAAAGATTTTTCTGCACCATGAGTCATGATGGCCCCACAGGGTGTTCCCATTATTGACCGTTACCCACCGCTGGGACACGGTTGAAATATTGTTAGCTGGATCACGTCATTAACGCTGGATCCAGATCATGGGCCTGATCTCGGATCTAAACTATATTCTTTTTTTGTCAGACTGAAAGCTACAACCAAAACTATTTAAAATATTTTTTATGCTCCAACTCTAATTGGGACAACTCTTCTTCCAAATACAGCCATCGTGATTCACACTACTGTAAAATTCAATTGTGGACAAATCTTCTTCCTTATATTGCTACAGTGATCGGAGCTTTGTATAGATAGATGGATAGACATGAATACACTGTATATCACCAAATATTTTTTTTACTAATCTATTTTTTGTTGAAGACTTGTGCAGGTGTATGTTTAGGCCTGTACAATTATATACTGAATAAATCTTAGGTACTTATATGGGGTTAGAAAATCCGAATAATAACTTCCTACTAATACTTTTAGGTGAAGTCCTGAATCTTTACAAATAGTATCAGAGTGTATCGATAGGAGGCATATGCTTTAAAAATGCATGTAGGATTTGCTTCCATTGGAGCTTCTCGTTTTCCACCTCTCCTATTTTTTGCTTAACTCTCTCAAGTTCCGGCGACGTCCATCTTTCTTGCCTTGGCCCGTCTCCCTTTGCCTGCTATTGACCCATAATCCATATGGACTATGGACAAATGTGCCTATATCCTTGCTGCAAATGTGAAAGCTAGTTGTAAAAATAATCTTGGCTTGATTAGATCTCTGGTCCATGATGTTGCATCAATTACTTTCAATGATGGTACTTCTAAAAAGTAGCCGTCTTACTACTTGTAGCACAAAATTAATAATAAATACAAATAAAAAATCACATGTTTTAAAAGTTTTTCCCTTAAATCAAGTGGATACAAAATTGATAATTTTAATGGAAGGATCCCATGCTTTCACTTGATTTCTAGTATAGAAGCATTCAAATTAATTTCTATGTGTTTTAAGAAGTCTAGATCAAAAGCAGCAGCTTTCATTCTCAAATACATAGTTTGTAATATATTTTAGCTTACTAACTATTTTCTGTCTATTATGTGGTCACTTGATGCTCAAGTAAGAGGCTTTCAAAGCACATGTTCCTTTTTTTTTTCATGCTTTAAGTAATGGGAACAATGTAGACCGTCAGCATTGGTGAGGTTTCTCTCCCCCACGCACGATTTTTTGTTGGCTATGGAAGTCGTCCAACTTATTGAACCTTACCTTATATAGCCATTACATGCCTTGCAGGGGTGTAATCCAGGAGAGCTTAATCTCTAGGACTCATCAAGCTTGGTTTAAAACTAATTTCAAGCTTAAAAATTGAAATGAGCTTGATTTGTTTACTATCTTTTTAAACTCAAAAAAATCGAGTTAAATTAATTCAAGCACAAAGCAAGCTCAATTTAAGATTGAATTAGTGCTTAATTCAAGCTTGATTCAACCATAGTTCAAAAATTAAACAAACTTGAAATAACCCATACAACAAAGGGTTGGATCTAAGAACCAATATCCACTATGTAAACTTATATTATATGTATATATTTTTAAGCCTAATGAAGTCGAGCTTAATCGAGCCAAGTTTATTTTTGGCTTGACTTAAAATGTTAATGACATGCTTTTGGCTAGTAGTTTAGTGGATGAAGGAACGAACAAAGAGGCAGGTCTGCACTGACGGAAGCTTCGACCGTCGTCCACTCCAGTCCCGTCGGCTTCCTTGGAATATTTTTCTCCTCTGCCGCTGCCTTCTCCCCAAGCTCGGACTAGCCGTTATGCTCAGCGACGACGGTTAAAAAGGCCAACCGAGACCCCCGCACTAGCCGTTACAAAACCAGCAATGCCGCTTGACATCCGACCGTTACATTAGCGATTTCAAAAAATACCAACTCAAACCAAGAACACGCACAACAAATTAATAACCCGTTCACGATCCAGGGTTAGAAGGGAATCGATCGCAGAGCAAGGAAAAGATGACGGGAGGTATAGAGGAGGAGATGCATCTCCTAAGATCCAGGGCAACGGAGCTTTCCCTCAGGGAGGACTGGAAGGAATACATCAACCTCTACACCCACCTCATCTCCCTCTGCGACCACCAGCACTCACCCAGCAGCGACGCCAAGCTCCACAAGACCCTCTGCTTGGCCCTCTCCAACCGCGCGGAGGCACGGTCACGGCTTCGGGATCTCTCTGGTGCATTGGAGGACTGCGATCGCGTGCTCGAGATCGATCCTACCCACCTCAAGGCCATCATTTGTAAGGGCAAGATCTTGCTCGATCTCGACCTGTACACGCAAGCGTCCGGCTGCTTCCAGCAGGCCTTCGTCAATCAGGGAACGGGCAACGCGGAAGCTCTTCGAAGGCTCTTGGGGCGATGCAGGAGATTGGAGGCCCAGTCGAGAACAGGCGCTCTGGATATTTCAGACTGGTTGCTGAACGGGTTTGGTGGAAATCCTCCCGAGCTCGCAGAATACGTTGGTCCAGTCGAGGTCCGGAGATCGGCCAATGGTGGAAGGGGGCTCTTCGCCACCAAGAGCGTCGAAGCTGGAACGCCGCTGGTGATAACGAAGGCGATTGTGCTTGGAAGAGGGATTCTGCCGGAGACGGCCGGCGGGCCTGGCGAGAACGCCAGAATGGTGATGTGGAAGGACTTTGTGGACAAGATTCTCGACGCCACGGAGAAATGCAGCAGGACCCTCTATTTGATCTACACACTGTCCGCAGGGGATGAGGAAGGTGGTCCGGGGATTCCTGTAATGGGACTCTTCAGTCCAGGAGCGGCAAAGGAGAGCTTCATTCTCGAGAACAGAGAGCCAGACGTGGATAGGATCTTGAAGGTCCTGGATGTGAATTGTCTAACCGAAGAGGCATTCTCTGCCAAAGTTCTTGGGAAGAACAGCGGCTACTGCGGCGTCGGGCTGTGGATATTGCCTTCCTTTGTGAATCACTCGTGCAGCCCCAACGCGAGGAGATTGCATATCGGTGACAGGGTGGTGGTCCATGCCTCAAGGGATGTGAAGGCAGGGGAAGAGATCACCTTCGCCTACTTCGACGTGTTCTCGCCACTGAGCAAGCGAAGAGAGATGTCTAAAAGATGGAAGTTTCATTGCCACTGTGAGAGGTGCCGATTCGAGGAGAAGGTTTTATCTGCACAGGAGCTGAGGGAGATGGAAATGGTGCTGGAAAGCGGGTCCGACATGGGTGGAGTCTCGTCAAGACTGGAGGAAGGGATGAGGAGATGGATGGTGAAGGGGAGGGAGAAAGGTTTCCTGAGGGCATCCTTTTGGACTGCTTACTATGGTGTTTACGAGTCGGAGAAGTTGATGAGGAAGTGGGGGAGGCAAATTCCGGCTGAGGCCGTGGTGGCGGAGAGTGTGTCGGAGGCTGTGGGAGGGGATGAGAGAGTCCTGAAGGTACTACTGGGGAGACTGAAGAAAAAGGGAGGCATTGGTGGCAGTGCTGTTGGTGGCCTGGAGATGGACAAGGCAATGAGACTGGGGAGAGGGACATACGGAAAGGTGGCGAAAAAACAAGGTATGAGAGCTCTATTTGAGCTTGCATTAGCAAGCAATGCCCATTAGATTTTGCTTTTATTTTAGTTGCTCTTGTAATTTTTTTTCCCTTAATCAGCACTCTTTTGAGGAAGACTGATAATATGGTCAAGGAATTCTTGACCAGGTTTTATTTCTCCATTGTTGATGTCATTCGATGCAATAAAGTTTTATATGCAAGTTAATTAAGCTTTTTATCTGGATCAGATTGAACTTTAAATCTCCAAAGCCATGGTAGATTGTAATATGTTAGATTTGGTTGTCAACTAAGCCATTCCAATAGCATGCTGAATGACTCGATTTGAGCTTGCATAAGCAAGCAATGCCCATTAGATTTTGCTTTTATTTTAGTTTCTCTTGTAATTTTTTTCCCTTAATCAGCACTCTTTTGAGGAAGACTGATAATATGGTCAAGGAATTCTTGACCAGGTTTTATTTCTCCATTGTTGATATCATTCGATGTAATAAAGTTTTATATGCAAGTTAATCAAGCTTTTTATCTGGATCAGATTGAACTTTAAATCTCCAAAAGCCATGGTAGATTGTAATATGTTAGATTTGGTTGTGAACTAAGCCATTCCAATAGCATGCTGAATGACTCAAAAAATTTGAGATGTCATGGAACCCCAAGACATACATCAAATGGAGTTGTTTGAGGGGAATCTGAATCCAAGATAATGCAATGCCTTTTTTAATCATTTTGATTTAGGGCCAGTAGGATCCAATGAATGTTACTGAATTCTGAAGCAGGAGTTTAAAATTCTTACCTTCTTTAATATAATAAAAAGTGGTTGCAGATTTTACTTATATTGTACTGCAAAGATAAGTTACATAATGAATTGAAAGTCTTAGGCCTCCTAAGGCAACCAAACAAATATCAGGCTGAATACATTTGATAAGATTAATCACGTGGGCGTCATGGAGTTTGCACTGATCAACCAAGAACATCTCATGGCGATAACATGACTCGATCCCGTGACATCGTCAGCACAAGAGATGGCCAGCACCTCAGTTTTCTGCTGTCTTTTAATTTTTTTCCTTGGCTTCATCCTAATCAACTTGTGCAGAAGAATTGGATGGTAGTAATCATTAACTATTGTTTGAATCCTCTGATTTGTCTCAACTTACCCACAGAAGATCTAGGAGCATATCTCTTGAAAGAGATGTAAACTCACCCCGTGACACCAAAGCAACATGGCCTGCAAGAGTTAATCAAAGAGTTACACAAAGATGGTCCTTAACCTGGTTCCAAAAGACAAGAAGAGTTCAATTTTTTTAATCTACACTTTCTGTGTAAACAATCTACTTGCACTTCCTTGGACTATATGAAGTGAATATGCTATTACTTCGTATGTGATGAAGTGATTAATTTATTTGGTTAGAAGAAATTAAACCAATGAAGTCTTGGCTAAGGTTGGCAAATGATTAGGAGTGTTAGGTGAGCCACAGATAATTGATTCAAATGATCAAGGAGTTTCATACTAAGGACCATAGCCATTCACCTAAATAAGCCTGCCTTCATGGAGGAAAAGATGGTCATTTCTGGAAAGTCTAAATTACATCTATAGCTAATAACATAAATTAAGATACCTTGACGATGGTGCATTAGGTTTTTAGTCGGCAAACCATGTGATGATCTGTAAATTTTTCAAACATTACGACAAAAACAAAGATATGATGATCCCTACAACTTACAACTGAAGCTTCTTCCCTAAGGACCACTTTAATAGTAAAGAGAACATTATGCTTTCTAGCTTTTTGTCATCATCTTCTTTCATTTTCTTCACCACAGGAACATTTTCACATCACACTAGTACAGAAACAGAACTAGAAGTTGTTATGTCACAATCATGACTTTGGTTGTTGATCATATGATCCGATAACACCAATCAGAATTTCCTACTGATGTGAAACATATGAAAACAAATTCTCATAAATAACAGATTAGATCTTGCACCTGATATGGATGGAAGGAATTTTGAGTAGGCGACCTAACGGACTCAAGCCACATATAAAAGAATTGCAGGGCCGGTTATGAAAGAGACAAAAGAAGATGTTGGGATGAAGCAATACGGTATCCAATGTAATAAGACCCATAACCTTCATTGCTCGCTGCCTCAACAAAAGACCGAAATATGTAATACTTCAAGCGATCTATGTTCGGAGTTTTGGTATAATAGTCAGTGTCTCATGTTTGATTTTGCTAATTGAATGCCCATAAGATGGAAGTCTCAAGGTATAAGGATTTTCGTATCCACGAGATTTGTAGTTTGCTGTCACTTGAGTAATAAAACCACATCAGGCCACTAAATAGGCACCAGTGTAATCTTAAGCTGAAATGCTCCCAGATGACACTCGTAAACAATGCTTTCAAGCAATATAAGAAATATCATTACAAAACATTGATCGTCACACCGAAATATTCCAATTTAATGTCATCTTCTGAAGTTCTAAATCTGCATACTGAACCCAATATTTACATATGCACACACCAGTTGTACAGTTCTCTCTCCTGGAATTTAATCTTTTTGCTTGCATGAAATCCTTTTCTTCGAGTGGCTCAGAAACATCCATCTGGGTGCAGAGGCCTTGCTGAAGCATTTGGGTTCTCTTGGCAATCAAATAAGTGCATCTCCATATAATTGTTTGTGAGAGCTGTGATGCTATTATCCCTCTCTCTTTTGAAACTCTTTTTTTCCATGCTATACCCATTGTTCTCAAGCAATTGCACCAAACTGGCACCTGGGATCTGAGAAGCCCCATGGGTGGTATTCAAGGAGCCTGGCGGAGACATCTCAAAATGATTTAGTGATGATGGTGAAGAACTGGACGTAGAGAGAGAGGCAAAGTTGTAGCAATTCTGCAACAGCTCCCAATGGCTCATCTCACCCTCCAAGGCATCGGAGAAGCAGGTCACGTGAGTTGGGACAGATGCCGAAGAGGCTTTGTTCTTGCTTCTGTGGGAATCATTTATCAATGGACCTAGAAGAGTAGAATCCAATCCATCTTCAAACCAGGAGCCCATCCCAGCGAGTTGTGTGTCTTTCTTCTCTCCTGAATTCTTATGGAATACTTTACATATCACCCACTCATTCTAACACACAGGAAACAATGCGAAGAGAAAATAAATTAAAACAATCTGTAATTAGGAAACGCGAGAGGTTTAGAGAGATATGAGTACCATTGCTGTTCTAGAGAGGTTGTAGAAAGGATCCTTTCTCTCTAATCTGTATTCATGCATGACCCAGTTGGTCCTCTCTCCTTTGGGTGCTCTGCCTCTGTAGAAAACAAGGGTCTTCTTCATCCCAATAAGAAACTTTCCTTGGTGAATCTCCTTATCTTTTCCGGTTGCCTTCCAGTATCCAGCCTCTGTAGCCCTGTTTGTCTTCAAACCAGTTGGATACTTCCTATCCCTGAGGCAGAAGAAGTACCCAGACTTCTCTCCTGTTCCAGCTTTGACTTCCATACAAGAACATAATCTCAGAGATAAGATAACAGACTTGAGGAAAAGATGAGGAAGGATTGAAGGGACATCAAAGGAAGCTTACAGGGCAAATCCCATGGCTCAGATTTGTTCAAGTCAACTTCCCCAATGGCTCTGGCATTAAAGCTGGCATCCATGACCTTCTGGTAAAGGTAGTGAGTAATGAGTTCTTCATCGGTAGGGTGGAACCGGAAACCTGGTGGCAAGTCCATATCATCGTCTCCCTTGCTTAGCCCTAAAGCACCATGTTCCATTTCCTATTGAGAAAAAAACAAGGAACCAAGTTGAGTAATGATCTAACAATTAACTCTGTTATGTCTATTGATGAATTCAAGCAAGATGAGAGAAAGCAAACTGGGTCTAATTGGATAAGATATAACAATCTTAAATCCCACCAGCCAATAGGTGGGCAAGAACTGATTAAGATATAAGTGTATGATATTAGAGAGAGAGAGATAGATAGATAGATAGATAGAGAGAGAGAGAGAGAGAGAGAGAGAGAGAGAGAGAGAGAGAGAGAGAGAAGATTCTGGTGCATGATACTGCAATATTATTTGGAAAGGAAGGCAGAAGTTGGGGGGGAGAGGGTGAAGATGAAACATGAGATCGTCATCAATCGGAATCTCTAACCTTTGAGATAGATATTGAAAGAAGTTGTCCAGGGAAAAGTGATGAAGGGAGGTGACCCTCTTATATGCTACTTTCAAGATATTGAGTGCTCTGCAAAGCAACAAGGTAGTTATAGGTCTGTTGCTTCCTCTAATACCTTTTTATCTAAAGTTTGAAGCAGTGGATCTGTTGGATGCGATAGAATTTCCTACTCAATGGGTCCAGGCCAACCTGTCTCAAATGGATGACTGAGATCATCATGGACCTTTTATATGATATAGAAGTTGCACACGAAACTCCTATATCTAGATAGGATCCTCTCCTCACAGGAAGAGACTAATCTCAAAATGGGTACATGGCATACTTGTGCCGATCGCTGCCGACCTTCCTATTATATTAATCACTCCCTGAAAGGTTGGTTGTATGTGTAGGGACGGCCAGCTGCTGTTCCTAAAGATGCAGCTGACACCCATATGGAGGCTGCATAATTTTAAGTTATATCTAGAAGGGAAAAGAGGAACAGTATGCTCCTTAATTTTATGTTTCAGATTTTTGCTAATAGCAGCATTATTCAACTTAATTGCCCATGCATCATTTTTAGTTTGCATGAACAATTCTGAAGAATGATATTATTCGCAGAAATATTAAGATACATATGATAAGTTTTCTACCAATCAAAAAAGAAAAATCAGGTTAATCACTTGGAATCCATGAATATTTACAACCTACATGGTGAATGTTAGTGAGGCTAAGAATATTCAAATTTACTCAAATGAATACGGGAGCCACATCCCTTAATCTATTTGGTTAGGTTTGGAACACTAAAGGAATGAAATCATCTATTCTTAGTCACACCAAGATGGCTCAAGGAATAGTGACTTTGTCCATTGGCCACACCTATCACCCACATCTCAACTACTCATTCTTTCCCATTCCTCTTATAAACAGCTATCTCCTAACTCTCAATTCCGAAATGAAGCCATCACAGTTCTTTTAAACATATACTCAGATGGAAGAAGTTTACCAGATGCCCGCAATGTCTTCCTCCACATCTGCACTTCACAATTGCCTGACACTCATCATGGTAGTCTTGTCATGGATCTTGATTCATAGATGGAGTCAAAGGAACCATAAAGGCCCGAAGACATGGCCTATCATCGGAGCAGCCATCGAACAACTAAGAAACTATGATCGAATGCATGACTGGCTCGCTGAATACCTATCTGTGTCGAAGACCATAACTGTCTCAATGCCCTTCAGATCTTTCACTTACATTGCAGACCCAGCAAATGTAGAGCATGTCCTCAAAACCAACTTCGACAATTACCCCAAGGTAAAAGTACTTGTAATATGAGACTGACGCCAAAAGTTTGTTTAATTCGACTTCTCATTTATGCATAATCCTAACAGGAGTTATTCTATTTTAAAGGGAGAGTTGTATCGATCGTACATGGATGTCTTGCTGGGTGATGGCATCTTCAATGCAGATGGAGATATGTGGCGGAAGCAGCGGAAGACGGCGAGCTTGGAGTTTGCTTCCAAAAACCTGAGGGATTTCAGTACAAAAGTTTTTAGAGAATATGCTTTGAAGCTCTCCAATATATTGTGCCAATTATCAATAAATAATCAAGACATGGACATGCAGGTAAGCCTCCATCTTCTGAGCATATGTTATGCATACCTCAGTTTATGTCAAAGCTCTAATTCAGCACTGTTTTGGACAAAAATATACAGGACTTGTTTATGAGAATGACATTGGACTCCATATGCAAGGTTGGGTTTGGAGTTGAAATTGGAACACTCTCTCCCCACCTGCCTGATAACAGCTTTGCTCAAGCATTTGATGCTGCCAACATAATTGTAACGCTCCGATTCATTGATCCCCTCTGGAGGATAAAGAGATTTCTTCGTGCAGGCTCGGAGGCTCTACTTGAACGAAGCATCAAGGCGGTGGATGACTTTACATATGATGTGATTCGAAAGAGAAAAGCAGAGATCGAGAGAGCCCGAGCTAGTGGAATCAGAGAGGTAACGGTCTTCCACTTCAAGGTCCATATAAATAGAAGAAGCAAATGTTTTAAAAGAAGTGAATTAGTTAAAAAGCTTAAAGGTTCGACGAAATGGTGCTTAAGGCTGTGCTGCTTGGCTTGGCTAACAGTGCAGCAAAGATGACAGATGAACATACGAGGTCAAGCTAAAGAGTAAGAGCTAGTAAATGGTCTGGGCCAAGGGCCGTTAAAACCTTTATGTACTGAGACCTCAAAAAGAAAACCTGAGTAGCATTTCAGGTTTTAACTTATTAGGTATGCACAAACTTGTTATTGAATTAGATAGACAAGGACCAAGTTGCTGAAATCTTGAGTCCAACATAACAAATGCGGTATTACATCAAAAAAAGAAAAGAAAAAAGCAGCAAGCTTATTTATTAAACAACTCATGTTCAACTCTTTCTTCTAACTACTTGTCATGCATGGACAAGCACAAACAGATCAAGCATGACATACTATCTAGGTTTATCGAGCTGGGAGAGGTGCCTGACAGCAGTTTCAGTGATGAGAAAAGCCTTAGAGATGTGGTCCTCAACTTTGTGATTGCGGGAAGAGATACAACAGCAACAACCCTCTCGTGGTTCATCTACATGCTCATGACGCACCCTGCTGTAGCTGATAAGCTCTACTTTGAGCTCAAGGCCTATGAAGAAGAACGAGCCAAGGAAGAGAAGGTCAAGTTGATTTCATATGTTCCCAACGATGTCAAGTCCTTCAGCAGCAGGGTAAATCAGTTTGCAGAGCTTCTAAATTATGATTCCTTGGGAAGACTGGTATACTTGCATGCATGCATCACCGAGACACTTCGACTGTATCCTGCAGTTCCTCAGGTGACTGCACTGCCAATTTAAGCTCGAAATCAGTCTTTCAATCATCAATATTTGTTCTGCTTGTCTCATAGGCCTGGTGGAACAAGGTGTTGATTACTGATAAAACTCTGTTTGTCAAATAATGTAGGACCCAAAAGGTATCCTAGAGGATGATGTTTTGCCTGATGGAACCCAAGTTAAAGCTGGTGGAATGGTTACCTATGTTCCCTACTCTATGGGAAGAATGGAGTACAACTGGGGGCCAGATGCTGCATCCTTTAGGCCCGAGAGATGGTTCAAAAATGGCATGCTCCAAAGTGTATCGCCATTTAAATTCACAGCTTTCCAGGTACATCCACCATAACAACAGATGCATTCTTTTCTTCTCCTAATATTTTTACGTTGGTGTCTATGATTTAATTCTCAGGCCGGACCTCGGATATGTTTGGGGAAGGATTCTGCTTATCTCCAGATGAAGATGACACTCGCCATCCTTTGCAGGTTCTTTACATTTGCTCTGGTGCCAAATCATCCAGTGAAATATAGGATGATGACCATATTATCAATGGCTCATGGGTTAAAGATCCATGTTTCCAGACGTGCATAGATATGTTGATTTCCTAGCTTCTGGGGCACCTATTGTTAGATCTCTCCCGACCAGGGAGCTATGAATTGAAAATGGATGCGACGGAAGTTTGTTAATCCATTGCTATACGACACAGTCCCGGGCTTCATTGGAATAGTTCAATATACGTTTACTTCTCTTTCTTTCCTCTTTTTTGAGCTTCTGAATTTGTCTATCTCGTTGGTAATTCATAGGCAAATGTTTATATGCTATCAATAAGCAAAGCTTTCAGTAAATGTATATGTCAACCAAAAAGACCATATATTCAGATAGCGCATGGCAAAACATGCAAATCATGTTGAAGAATCTAAAGCCAAAGAACAGCAAGTTTCATTATAATATTTCAGACAAGGATATAAGAAATTATCTTAATTAATAAATTATCATTTTTAATTAAAAAATATTTTTTATTAGAATGTTAAAAAATATGAAAACTTACTATCGCTAAACCAAAGCTTAGGCTTCCGAGTAGGCCAAACCACTGCCCGCAAAACCAGAAAAATTAACTAATGGGGGGTAGAAAGAGGTGGTTGGCGCTTCTTTTTTTTTTACAAAGCTGAGAAGATTAAAAAGGGGTCAAAATGGGAGGCTGATGCACCATCCGAATATTTGGGGGTGAACTTGAAAAAATGGTGTTGTGGGTATGGGTAGGGCTGTTTTTGATGATTTGGATAGTGAGAATTAAGCATGTTAATGTATTTGATAAAGCCGGTGTATGTTTTTTTATTTTTTTAATATAGAACGGACAGCTCATATATATATATATATATATATATATATATATATATATATATATATATATATATATATATATATAGTATGAATATATTAAAAAAATTAGAAAATAAAATATTCCATGGCAGACGACGCAGGATAGCCACCATGAAAACTCGTTTTGAGCTACAAAAGAAGCAACACAGTCAGCTACCCATTAGCTCCCATGTGAATGTGTCTAACCATCAGGAATACACACTTCACTTCTGAGTGCTCATCCATATATCTTGTACAAGTGGGCTGGCGCTAGCCGTCTTTACCTTAAATCTATTCTATCACTGTAGACGAATCACCTTCCGAGGGCTACTCGGTCAGCTCTCGGCACTCACCGTAAATTGTGCATGGACGGATTATAAATTTAGCAACCAACCAGCAAAGCTCACAGTGCCAGGGCATTTTCCGGGTCACGGAAAGCCTTGCCGGAGCTCATGATAAGAAAATCCGGCAACAAACGACCCCAAACAGGAATATGGCAGCGGTGTCGGAGCCTCCGCGCTCTCAAGCAAATCCACGCCCTCATGGTCGTACGAGGCTTCCTCGCCCACCCCTCCGCCCTTCGAGAGCTCCTTTTCTCCTCCGCCGTCTCCGTCCCCGGTGCTATGCCCTACGCCCGCCGCCTGTTCGACCAAATCCCCCACCCGGACCTCTTCATGTGGAACACCATCATCCGCGGCGCCGCCCACACCCCCACACCTATTGACGCCATCTCCCTCTACGCCCGGATGGAGAGGGGTGGCACCTGGCCCAACAAGCTCACCTTCCCCTTCCTCCTCAGGGCCTGCACCAAGCTCTCCTCGGCCTCCACCGGCGCCCAATTCCACGCCAAGATCGTTAAATTTGGCCTGGAATCCGATGCCTTCGTCAGGAACGCCCTCATTAACTTGCACGCCAATTGTGGGGACCTGGCGGTGGCTGCTGCTCTATTCGACGGCCCTGCAAGACGGGATGTTGTCGCGTGGTCCGCTCTGATTGCCGGCTATGCAAGGAGAGGCGAACTGGACGTTGCCCGTCAGCTGTTCGACGAGACCCCGTCAAAAGACTTGGTCTCCTGGAATGTCATGATCACTGGTTATGCGAAGCAAGGTGAGATGGCGAGGGCTCAGGAGTTGTTTGATCGAGTCCCGGAGAGGGATGTCGTGTCATGGAATGCGATGATCGCTGGGTATGTGCAGTGTGGATCACAAATGCAGGCGATGGAGGTGTTTGATCAGATGTGTCGGGCAGGAGAACGGCCTGACGAGGTCACCATGTTGAGCTCACTGTCAGCTTGTGCCGACTCTGGGGCTCTTGATTTTGGGCAGAGGATACACCACTCTCTTCTGAAGATGTGTTCGAGAAGTGGCTTGAGTGTAGTTACTGGGAATGCACTGATAGATATGTATGCAAAGTGTGGGAGCATAGAGGGAGCCATGGAGGTCTTTAGAGGCATGAGGGAGAGGGATGTTTCTACTTGGAATTCAATCATTGGAGGGTTAGCTTTCCATGGGCACAGCAAAGAATCCGTGTTTCTGTTCAAAGATATGCTCAGAGAGAAGGTGAGGCCGGATGAGATCACTTTTGTTGCTGTCTTGGTTGGTTGCAGTCATGGTGGGTTGGTCAAAGAGGGCAGGGAATACTTCTCCCTCATGCAAAATGAGTATGCGATCGAGCCAAATATTAAGCATTATGGGTGTATGGTGGACATGCTGGGACGCGCTGGCCTACTGGAAGAGGCATTCAAATTTGTGGATGCTATGAAGATTGAGCCAAATCCTATTGTGTGGAGGACATTGCTTGGAGCTTGTAGGATCCATGGGAATGTCGAGTTGGGAGAGCGTGCAAATGAACAACTTCTAAAGATGAGACATGATGCAAGTGGGGAGTATGTGCTGCTCTCCAACATATATGCTTCAATGGGGGAGTGGAATGGAGCAGAGAAGGTGAGGAAGTTGATGGATCACAGAGGAATCACCAAGGAGGCTGGCTGGGCTTTAATTGAGGCAGATGGTAAAGAGCTGATGCACTTCTTGTTGCAGCCAGCGACTGTTTCGAGATTGAAAGGAACTGCTCGATGACTATTGGTACAACTTTATAATCAGGATTCCTTCAGTTTGGATTTTCTGAAATGTATCCAGGGGAATTGTTAGTCTGGAACACTCATTGACCATAACAAGGATTGCTGCCAATATATAGGAGCCAATGCAAGGAAGTACCTAACATTTTGAGGTCGAGATATGGTTGCGGACAGATCAGGCCACCCTGGTTTTAATACTGTCTATGGATATTGATCTATGAGCCTTATTCCACAGAAGCAGCGCCATGCTCAGTCAGATTGTTTCAATTGCCAACCCCCAGGCATGCAGCTCCATGTACTCAGGAATTTGATGATATGAAAGATGCCAATATAGTGTCATGGAAGCTTAATGATACCAGAATTCAGCATGCATGTTGTACCTGGATAAAATGATTGGCCTCAAACGTGGAAATTTGGAATTGGAAGAGACTGGGGGATGCTTTTTGCCTATAGTTAAGGAACCAACATCATTCAACTGACTCAAAGACTGTGCACAGGAAATTTTCTTCTGCTCGTTCTCCTGCCATTCCTTGCGTGCTGCTTCTATCTTTGCATGGACGCCACCATGGAAACCAGGATAGAGTTCATAACCAAAGAATTTTTTGAGTACCGGGACATCAAACGGGAATTAAACCTGCAAAATAGAGCCTTGCAAATTAGAGAACATTGGTGATTACCTCAAGGAACACAGAAGGGAGCCATCAGTAGGGCTTGAGGAAGGTTGTCTCAAAGAGATGGAGCTCGTTTCTGCGAAAGATGGAAGACCATGAACCAAATCAATCTAATCAAAAATTACATTTCCAATCGCAACATTTTAGAAGATCGCCATTGTCCTAGTTGTGGTTACCTCAAATATTCCATGGCCTAAAAGTTGTCGAGTCTAGCAAACTGAGCTGCAAGAATAAACTTCGAGGAAATGTTGTTGTTACCATTAGGATCTAATCTCAAACAGGTACTAACTTTTACATTGTGATAAATCCATGCTGAAGAATTCCTATAGCTGGGATCACAGAATTGCATTGAGCCATCAATCTTTTTCATCTCTCTACCAACTAACCAAAAATAAAATAATTAAAGAGTTTAGGCCAGGGTAGAACTATTTATACAAGAAGGTTAAACAGGGTTACATGCTTCTTTGCACTGTCCTTGCAGTTTTTCTTGCGATCTTTCACTCCTCAAGATTTGAGAACTTTTCTCGAAGTAATTTAAAGTTCTAAATGTTTTCTGATAAAATGTTAAAGACTGCAATGGTGAGGCTTGCCATCCACCGGGTGGCTCTTCAATGCATTTTTTTTGCTGCACTTCAAGTTAGGATATAGGGTCCTATATCTATGAAGAAGAAATCATCCCATATCTATGAGGCATACCCTACAGATCCTATATCTATTTGGCAATTATTGAGAGCCTATAAAATTATATTTTCCTAGTTAATTTTTAGCAATCGTATATGCAGAAAATTAATATATATATGTTGCCCAGATAGACAACCCAAGAGGGGGGGTGAATTGGGTTTTAAAATAATTATTGTAATTTAAAAGCTTTGTGAGTAACTAATTAAAACTTTTGCAAGTGGATTAATTAGTTGCTATATGCAGTGAATGAAAGGAAAGTAAGAGACAATAAAGTAATCACAAACACAAGGAAATTTATAGTGGTTCGGAGCTAACCCTTGCTCCTACATCCACTCTCCAAGCCTCACTTGGGAATTCACTATAATCCCTCGGATTACAGCCGGTTGTTTTACAATCTCACAACCTAACTTGTTGTTTTACGAGATCACAACGAACTCGGTCGGTTTTTCCAGGCTCACCGACTAGAACCACCCGATTGTTTTTCCGGGATCACAATCAAACCCTTACACCGTTGGTTTCAACCTAGGCTTACCAACAAACTTTTACACCCTTGATTCAATCCCCTGATTGAATCAAGTAAGGAACAAATGGTTTGAAAAACAAATAGAAAAATAAAGCTTCTTAACAAGCAGATATTCAGCGATATAAATAATAGAGAAGTTAAGAGCCCTCAAACAAATTTATGAAGATGTAGAGGAGGGCTTCTCGAACTCGGGGTCTCCTCTTGAATGTCTCGAAGACTTGATGACTGACGGAGACTTCTTGAATGCTGGAAAGAGTTGGTTGGATGGAGTTTAATGCCTCTCTTCCTTCTTTTCCGTGTATTCCCTTTGAAAAATTTTGGTAGGTAGAGATTTCTTGTTTTCTTTGAAAGGAATGTCACTTCTCTACCTTGCTACAGTTCTCTGTGGCTATTTAAGCCATTCCCCATGGAAACTAGCCGTTAGACACAATATTGTAGCCGTTCTGCACATTCTGCAACTCCTGACAATGTTTCCGTTGGGATCGGAGTCAACTCGCGCGATCTGGAGTCGACTCGCCTGTTGCAGGAGTCGACTCGTGCTTTTCTGGAGACGGCTCGGCAACTGTTCCGGATTTGAATTAAAGTGCTGTCTCGACTTGGAGTCGACTCGACTCAACCTGGAGTCGACTCCCCAATGTCCGGAGCTGACCTGGCATTTTTGGAGACGACTCGTTCCAAGGAATCCTGAGATGTATTTTTCAAGTTTGCTCACTCGAGTCGACTCGGAAATTCTGGGAGTCGACTCGGCGCTCAGACCCAGAAATCCCGATCTTCTGTCTGTTGACTTGTGCCGTCTCGGAGTCGACTCGAACTGTCTCGGAGTCGACTCGGCTCTCAGTATCCGAAAAACAGTCTTCTGTCTTTTGGGGTCGCGCTGCCTTGGAGTCGACTCCAACTGTCTTGGAGTCGACTCGCCTCTCAGAGACGAAAATACCGTCTTCTGTCTTTGGGGTTGCGCTGTCTTGGAGTCGACTCGGACTTTGCGGGAGTTGACTCGGCTCACAATGTCCGAAATTTGCTCTCTGACTTTTGCCTTGTTTTCCTCTGGGAGTCGACTCTCGCTTCCTTAGGAGTCGACCTGCCAGCCATCGGAGTCGACTCGGCTCTCAGGATCCAAAATAGCTTCTCTGTCTTTCTGTCTGTTACTCCCTGGAGTCGATTCGTTCTACTCTGGAGTCGACTCGGCAAGCATCGGAGTCGACTCGCGCCCTTCAGGAGTCGACTCGTTGACAGGTTCTGAGATGATTCTTTCTGTCCGTCTGTCTGTTCTCAGTCAGAGTCGACTCGTAATGTACAGGAGTCGACTCGAGCTCGTGCCAGTGCTTCTGATATGCTTGGAGTCGACTCGTAATTTTCTGGAGTCGACTCGAGTCTCAGACTTTGGTTCAAATTGAGTTCTTTACTTATCCAAAATGTATTGAACCAAATCTAGAGACACTTAACCATAAATTTACAAGTATTTGACTGAAACACTAGATTGAATTCATTAGTACAACATAAGATATACTCAAATGCTTTGAGCTCATCAAAATCAAGTAGGGTTATAATCAATCACTCCACAATCTCCCCCTTTTTGATGATGACAAAACATTGAGTATATGTAAAGTGAATTGCTCAACAAACAAGGAGATTTATAGTAAAATTTTAAAATGAATTCAAGTGTCTAGTTATTTAATTTATCCAAAACTGAAAGGTGTGAAACAGTAAATTTTGAAGTTAAAGCTCCCCCTTTCATTTGGAATTATATAAGCCTTCATGTCATGCAATCAATTGTTTGGCTTATATATATTTAATGAGTTTGCTTTCTTAAAATTTCAGATTCTCCCCCTCAACACATGCATTCAACTTTGTTTAGATTCTCTGAATTTTCTTTTAGTGTATTGAAGCTTTTGAACTTGAATTTTTTGTTTTTAGAGAGAAAATCTGCCAATTTGTTCTTGAGTATGATTCGACTAATATCCGAATATCCCTTGAATAGATTCTGGAGATTACTCCTTTAGGAGCCCCAACAGAGAGATAATGAGCCTCGAGGTATCGAATCCATTTAGAACAAATTATTTTGTGTTTTAAAAGGTTTCTTTTTATTGATTCCCTTTACATGTCTATTCAATATATTTTCTCCTCCTTTTTGTCATCATAGCAAAAAGAAAGAAAGCACATCACAAAAGTAATTAGAGATCAAATTTGCACAATTTGAAGAGAAATGTCTACTCATTGTATTGATGTAAATTTAAGTACACTTGTAGATACATCAAAAAGTATAGCAGTAAGTACATATCAAAAAGAGAAAACAAGCTATACTAGGATTTCTTTGTGGAGGATGTGGCTCCCTTGCTCAGTCTAGATTGTTGCATAATTAGACTGATCCCATCTGTAATGTTTCCTAGCTGCTTTATGATCTCCGAGGTGGCCCTATTCTGGATTGAGGTAAGCTCAGTCAGATTCTCCTGGAGGGTATCCAACTTGGAGATCAGTACATTGGCTAGACGCTCGGCCCCCTGACTCTGGCTGCCTAGGTCCTGTCGGATGTCATCTCGCATCTTTCTTGTGTTACTCGTGACATCGCTCATATTTGAAAATTGGGCTTGTATAAGGCTTCTGACATTGTAAATCTCTTCCCTCAGATGAGCCGTCATCTCGGTCACGGCTGCCAATGAATGAACCAGGGCAGTGGAGGGAGCAGCCGCTGGACCTCGGAGCTCCCGCAGTAGGTCGTCCCGAAGATCCCTCACGATCTCCTGCCGCAACTCCCGGAGCTGCTCAGGAGAGATCCGGACCTCCTGTGGCTTAGAAGGTGGTGCAGTGGAGGGTCCGGCTGAAGTGGATGGTGCTGAAGTGGAGGGATAGGTGGAAAAATCGGAGTCATGATCAAGGCTGGGGGAGTGACGAGTAGTAGGGTCAGTAGGTGTGGAAGAGGATGGTTTCCGGACCCAGACTCCCTCAACCTTATCAAATCCCATCCTGTGAAGAGTTCCCTCACCCATGCGATCTGTGTATCGCAGTGCGCGAGAGGGTTCCCCCTCAGGAATGGGGACCTCTAACTCCCTGAA
The DNA here is from genome assembly GCF_009389715.1 of Phoenix dactylifera. Classification (NCBI taxonomy): domain Eukaryota; kingdom Viridiplantae; phylum Streptophyta; class Magnoliopsida; order Arecales; family Arecaceae; genus Phoenix; species Phoenix dactylifera. Next base: position 7,127,564 of record NC_052399.1, read on the forward strand.
GATCAATGTGTACAGCATCCCATAGGGAAGAGTAAGCCTTGGTTTGTCTAGAGGCTCACATAGGTATTTATAGATGAGCTTAGGAAAGTTGATTGGGGTATCTTGAAGAATGTAGTACATTAGGGCTAGGTCCCTCTCAGATACAAAGTCAAAACGGCCAGTCTTAGGGAAGAGGGTCCTAGATATAATACTTAAGAGGAGCCGCATTTCAACTGATAGCTGACTTGCAGACACCTCATCTAGGGAGGACTGGGGTGGATGATGAGAGTACAAAAGTACGATCTACATACTACTTAAATTAGTATTATTGCCAACGGATAACGATATTATCACTAATTTAATATTATATTTTTGATTGGGTGCAGGTGATCAGAAATCAAAGTTATAATGCGTATTTAGAATAAATTGGGCCTAGACAAATGCATAACTTAGACCACATACGCCCAACCTGGTCATGGTGATCAAACCCACCAATCTTCAAGCACACTTGCACTCGAGGGGTATATGCCAGCCATCCTAAGACAACACGCAATGGGACATCCGAAATGGCCACATCAGCGATCATCCCGTGATCAACGAGTCCCCTCTAGGTCGTCCACACCCGTGATGAGTTCCGTTCTGATCCTGCCCGAGCCCGTGAAGCTTCTCCCACATGATCTTCTTTCCCCCGTAATCCCAGCTTCCGGAAATTGAGTCCCAGCGATCCTAGACGTTCGCAATTCACTCGTCCACGCCCCTGCCGTCCGCGATCCATCCGAGTCTCCCACCGGCTCACGCGTCCATCCCTTCTTCCGGACCCGTTTCAGCTCCAACGTCGCAGCAACCGTGATCAACGCCCAGCATCCGTCCGCGGCTTCCACTCCCGTGCACAATCCCAGCATCCGAGCAACCCGCGCCCAGCCGGGATCCGCCTCTCCCAAATCTCCCACGCATCTGCAATGCTCCTCCACTGATTCTTCCATGATCCCAGCTCCCGTATTAAGACCTCAGCATCCTGTTGATGCCGCCAGCAGCCGTTCATGATTATCTCTGCGATCACCCAGCCGTTCTCCCTTCCGGGCGTCCTCCAGATCTGCAACGCTCCTCCACTGATTCCGCTTCACCTCCCAGCCATTCACAAGCTTCCCAGCGGCCATCCGGAAGAGATCGCGATCCAACCGCAGCTGTCTTCCTCCTCCATCGATTCATCTTCACTAGAACAATCCCGCGATCATCGCTCCTCCTCCGCCTCAGCCCGCGCCTCTTTCCTTCCGCACCCGCTTCTCCTCCACGCCATGCTCCGGCGATCTATAAGAAGGGGAGGGGGAGGAAGAACAGGGGAGCGCTCATTCGAAAGAAAAAAAGGAGAGCCGGGCTGCTGCAGTAGCAAGAAAAAGAAGAAAAAAAAAAAATAGAAACAGGGGATGCCCTGTTTCTGTTATTAAAAAAAAAAAAAAAAAAAAGAGTGAGAAAGAGAGAGGAAGATGATGAGCTAAAATCCTTGGTGATGGGTGAAGGAGGATCCTTTGGTGTACCGAGTTCATGATGTAAATTCTAATCCTTTGCTTTATACGATTTATCTTTTGATTATGTTATGATTCTCATATGTTGAAAATTCTTTTATGATTTATGCTTATTGATACATGTTTTCCTCAATTATTTGATTCATCGTTGACGTTCTAAGGCACGTTGAATGCTTAAAAAGAGAATTCATGTTATCAAGAACATACTCAATAATTAAATTTTATCTGCTTATACTTTTTAAAGGAAAACAAAAGAATCATAGAATTTATTGCATGAACTTGATATTATTAAAGGAGATTCTGGATCCCTACACCATTTTTAATATATCCAAACTTCGACTCTCTATTTACTAGTTTATTTTCTATTTGCAAACCATCATCTTAATCCACAAGTTCATTGAATCAATTAATCTGAAATTAAACTAATAATCCATATTTCGTTCCCTGAGGAATCGACCTCGGACTTCCGAGTTATACTACTTGTGCGATTCTCCTGCACTTGGGAGAACAGTTTTTCAAAAGCACCAAGTTTTTGGCGCCGTTGCCGGGGAACGGCTGAGTTATTAGTATAATTTTAGATTTAATTTTTACCTTAGTAGTTAGTATTTTTCTCTTGAAAAAAAAAATTAAATTACATCTTTACTACTATTTTTAATTTCCTGCACAGTTTGCATCAAACTCTGATATCATAGAAATTAGCCATCTGATTTGACTCAAATTTGGTCAGCTAGTGGACAACACATTGTTGAATAATCTGAACGGTCTGATTGACATTCTGAGACTTTTAAGACCATCAGATTAATACGAAACCTTGCTGCTTTCTACTTTAAATTTTCTGCATTTATTTTTTTTAGAATCGGAATTTTATCGTTATCATATCTCATTAACCCTTGTTGCTAATTGAAAATTTAAGAAAAAAAAAACTTTAAGAAAAGATCAAGGGTGATTATTCAAAAATAAAAAAAGAAAAAAACCTAAAATTTCAAATTTCAAATTTCAAATTTCAGAATTCAAATTTCAAACTATAACTCATAAAATTTAAAAAATAAATAAATAAATAATTTGCTTGATCACCTATTCAATGAAATTTAATGTCATGTCATAAAATATTAAAAAAAATCTCTTGATTGTTGCATATAGTATAAGGCATCAGCATAAAATATTCTAAGGGCTGAACCCATTTAAAAAGATAAGGTCGGGATTTCATCACTCGTCCTTAGCCCAGAAATCACCCCAGTGCATAAATATCCTAAGCTTAACTAAAATCAACTAGACGTTGGCCCCTAAGGACATTCGAGCTCAATAGGACGAAGACCACCGAAAGTTGCACCAATTTCGCTCTGTGGCTTAGTTGATGTCTAGGCAAGCTTTGTCCCTATAAGGGAGACAGTTCATCTGTTCGAGGCAAGTGGGTTTTAAGTGGGACCTTTGCGAACGCATCGTGACCCCTCCACTTACCTGGGAGCTTACCTGGTCAACTCGGTTCATTAGACCGGATTGGAGGCTTAGGTGCCCTCTTCAAACCAGTTAGGAGCTGTCTAGAAATTTAAGAAAAACATTAGAAATTGAGGTGTAATGTTTTGTTGCATGTTTGATTGTGAATAGGATTTTTGTTTTAGGATGTCGTTTTAGGGTATCTTTAGTTGGTACTTATATTTATTTTTTTATTTTCTTTTATTTTTTTAAAAAAAAAGAGAAAAAGAAAAAAAAAGAAGAGGGAAATATTTTGCATGCTAAAGTGGAATAGGGACGACACCGGTCGATTAAGTCGTACAACTTTAGATCATCCCTTAGGACATACCTCTGAAATTCCTTCGCAATATCTCACACCTTGTGAGATGGCTGATCTAAATGAAGATGCGGGGAGTCACCACAATCGAGAACTTGAACCCCATATTATGACTCTAAGACAATACCTACAACCGGCTAGGACTAGTCAGCCTTCATGCATAATTTTTCCTGATAATGTAGGTCATTTTGACATCAAACCAGGGGTAATCCAATTGCTGCCCAAGTTTCATGGGTTAGAGTCCGAGAGTCCGTATCTTCATTTAAAGGATTTTGAAGAATTGAGCATTACATTTAGAGTGCCAAATGTCACCGAGGATGTCCTCAAGTTGACATTGTTTCCTTTCTCTCTAAAGGATAAGGCCAAAACATGGCTAAACTCTCTGCGACCTAGATCAATAAGAAATTGGCAAGATATGCAGAGAGAATTTTTAAAGAAGTTCTTCCCCACACAAAGGACCAACTTTTTAAAAAGACATATTAGCAATTTCCAACAAAAAGATAATGAAACATTTTATGAATGTTGGGAAAGATTAAAAGACCTTCTTCTCTCATGCCCTCATCACGGATTCGAAACTTGGAGAACCATTAGCTTCTTTTATGAAGGTTTATCTTCGCAGTTAAAACAATTTGTAGAGACCATGTGCAATGGTAGATTTTTAGAAAAACACCCTGATGAGGCATGGGAGTATTTGGATTCCCTTGCTGAGACTGCCCAACTTTGGGATAACGGGGATAGAAATAATAAGTCTTTGCCTAAGCCCACTAGCTCTGTACAGGGAGGCCTTTACAACCTCAGAACTGAGGATGATCTTCATGCTAAAATGGCAGCCCTCACTAGGAAGGTAGAAGAAATTGAGCTTAGGAAGGTTGAGCCTGTCAAGACTATAGAGCTTAGAAACGAGTGTTGTGGTATCTGCGATATGTCAGGTCATACCACTACAGATTGCCCCACCATACCGGCATTCAAAGAAGTCTTGCACGATCAAGCGAATGCTATGAACTCCTACCAAAAGCCTTATAACGATCCATACTCGAATACCTATAACCCTGGTTGGAAGAATCATCCAAACTTTAGGTGGAGAAACGATCATCCTCAACAGTCACACCATTCAGCTCCTCCACCTGCACATCCTACTTATGCACCATCACCATCTCAAAAGCCAAATATCGAGGATACTTTGCAATCCATACAAACTTTTCTACAAGGTCAAGCTAATATCAATGCTCAAAATACTCGAAATTTTGAAGACATAAGGAACCAATTGTCAATGTTGACTACCGTCCTAAGTACCCAAGAGAAGGGTAAGCTTTCAGCTCAACCCCAACCTAACCCACAAGTGCACGGTAGTAATAATACGGCTCCCTCTAGTTCGCATACAGAGCATGCAAAGAGCATCATGACTTTGCGTAATGGGAAAGTCATTGATCAAACCGTCCCATCAAGACCGCAAGTCACTTCTAATTCTGATGCTCCCAAAGTTGATGAAAGGGACAAAGAAGAAGTTGAGGTCCCAACTTCTACTAAGAAAGTTGAATGTCCTTTTCCTCCACCTTTTCCACAACGGTTAAAGCCGTTACAAAAGCTCGAACCTAACTCTGAAATTCTTGAGCTTTTTAAACAAGTAAAAATCAATATACCTCTTCTTGATGCAATCAAACAAGTACCCTCATATGCCAAATTTTTAAAGGACTTGTGTACCGTCAAGCGCCGATTAAATGTTAAGAAGAAGGCATTTTTAACTAAAAATGTGAGTGCTATTTTGCAGCACAACATTCTCCCTAAATATAAAGATCCAGGTTGCCCAACCATCTCATGCATCATAGGTGACTTTAGGATAGAGCGAGCATTGTTAGATTTAGGGGCGAGTGTGAATTTGTTGCCATATTCTGTCTATGAGCAACTTGGTTTAGGTGAGTTGAAGCCAACCTCCGTCACTTTGCAATTAGCTGACAGGTCAGTTAAAATTCCAAGGGGGATTATCGAGGATGTATTAGTCCAAGTAGACAAATTCTACTTTTCTGTCGATTTTATTGTATTGGACACACATCCGGCTTCGAACTCACAGTCTCAGATTCCGGTCATTTTAGGACGTCCGTTCTTTGCAACTTCTAATGCATTGATTAATTGTAGGAATGGCGTCATGAAGCTTTCTTTCGGTAATATGACCTTAGAACTGAACATTTTTAATGTGTGCAAACAACCCAATGATTCTGAAGAGAGTAAAGAGGTTGATTGGGTTGAAACCATCGCAGAAGAATATTTGTTAGCTAAAGCAATTAACGACCCATCCAATGATAGTTTAATTATTGGTGTCCTAATGGAACCAATGATGATGATTTGTCAGTCACACCTATTGTGGATAATCTAGATATCAAGATGGTCAATGGGTGGAGACCAAAAGAAGAAGAATTTGAGAGATTGTCGCCTCGAGAGGTGAAAATAGAACCATCCCATGAGCAAGCACCCAAGCTCGAATTGAAACCCTTACCAAAGGAACTTAAGTATGCTTTTCTTGGACCCGAAGATACTTTTCCTGTAATTATCTCGTCTGGACTTGATCATATCCAAGAAAGAAAATTACTTGGTGTTCTAAAAAATCATAAGGAAGCCTTAGGGTGGTCTATTGCCGACTTGAAGGGGATTAGCCCCTTAGTTTGCACGCACCGGATATATTTGGAGGACAATACCAAAACCACAAGGCAAATGCAACGAAGGTTGAATCCTACGATGAGAGATGTGGTTAAGGCAGAAGTCCTCAAGTTGCTTGATGTGGGTATTATTTACCCAATTTCCGATAGCAAGTGGGTAAGCCCTACTCAAGTTGTTCCTAAGAAGTCGGGTTTGACGGTAGTAGAAAATGAACAAGGTGAACTAGTTCCAACTCGTGTCCCGACGAGTTGGCGCATGTGTGTTGACTACCGAAAGCTGAATTTGGTCACACGAAAGGATCACTTTCCTCTACCCTTCCTAGACCAAGTATTGGAGAGGGTTGCAGGGCATGATTTCTATTGTTTTCTCGATGGCTATTCGAGATATTATCAAATTGAAATTGCACCAGAAGATCAAGAGAAGACTACCTTCACTTGTCCTTTTGGCACATTTGCTTTCCGACGAATGCCATTCGGGTTGTGTAATGCACCTGCAACATTCCAAAGATGCATGCTCAGCATCTTTGAAGACATGAACGAGAATTTTTTGGAAGTGTTCATGGACGATTTCTCCGTTTTTGGCGACACATTTGATGATTGCCTGTCACATTTACAAGCTGTCTTAGCTCGATGTATGGAAAAGAATTTGATACTGAATTGGGAGAAATGCCACTTCATGGTGCCAAAGGGAATTGTCTTAGGACATATTGTTTCATCGAAGGGCATGGAAGTAGATAGAGCTAAGACTGATTTAATTGCTAAGCTACCTGCACCCAAGACGGTTAGAGATGTTAGATCATTTTTGGGTCACGCCGGATTTTATAGGAGGTTCATCAAGGACTTTAGTGTCATATCTCGACCATTATGTAATCTCCTATCCCTTGATACACCGTTCAATTGGACTGAAACTTGCCAAGATGCATTCGAGAAGTTAAAGTCTATGCTTAGCACTGCACCCATCGTTCGACCACCCGATTGGTCATTACCTTTTGAGATTATGTGCGACGCTAGCGACTATGCAATAGGAGCTGTCTTAGGACAACGCAAGGATAATAAGCCATATGTCATTTACTATGCAAGCAAAACCTTAAACGATGCTCAAATGAATTACACTACCACCGAGAAGGAATTGCTTGCAGTAGTATTTGCCTTAGATAAATTTCGCTCTTATATCCTTGGTGCTCCAATTGTTATCTTCACGGACCATGCAGCACTAAAATATTTGTTGGATAAGAAAGAGGCCAAACCACGCTTAATACGATGGATACTTCTACTCCAAGAATTTGACATCACTATCAAAGATAAAAAAGGAGTAGAGAATGTGGTTGCTGACCATTTATCACGATTAGTTTTTCATGATTCAGTGCCACAGTTTTCCATCAAGGACTCATTCCCTGAAGAGCAGTTGTTTGCACTTTCTAGTATACCATGGTATGCAGATATTGTAAATTTTCTTGTTACAAACCGGATGCCAGAGCATTGGGGGTCGACAGATAGAAAAATTTTCTTGCGCGAAGTAAAAAATTATTACTATGACGATCCCTATTTATTTAAATATTGCAACGATCAAATCTTTAGACGATGCATACCGGATCATGATATACAAAGCGTACTTTCTTTCTGCCACACTGATGCTTGCGGTGGACACTTTGCCTCTAAGAAAACTGTTGCAAAAGTTTTGCAATGTGGTTTCTATTGGCTCACTATGTTCAAAGATGCCCATGAGTTCTGCAGGACATGTGATCCATGTCAACGTATTGGAAGTCTAACTCGTAGGCAAATGATGCCTCTTCAACCCATTACTATTATCGAAATTTTCGATTGTTGGGGCATCGATTTTATGGGCCCATTCCCACCATCTTTTGGATATGAGTACATTTTAGTCGGTGTCGAATATGTGTCCAAATGGGTAGAAGCTGTTGCTTGTAAGACCAATGATCACAAACCCGTTCTGAAGTTTTTAAAAGAAAATATTTTTTCACGATTTGGGATGCCTAAAATCATAATTAGTGACGGTGGAAAACACTTTTGTAATAAGCCTTTCGAAACCTTATTAAAAAAAATATGGTGTCACCCATAGAATTGCTACCCCATATCATCCGCAAACCAGTGGCCAGGTAGAGTTAGCCAATCGAGAGATCAAGCGTATTTTAGAGAAAACGGTGAACCCATCACGAAAGGATTGGTCCTTGAAACTATCAGATGCATTATGGGCTTACCGTACTGCATACAAAACCGTTCTTGGCATGTCTCCCTACCGGCTAGTCTATGGAAAAGCGTGTCATCTGCCTGTAGAAATAGAACATAAATCGTATTGGGTAATTAGAAAATTGAATTTTGATTTACAAGATGCCGGTCTAGCTAGAAAATTGCAATTAAACGAGCTTAATGAGATTCGCAGAGATGCTTATGACAATACTAAAATTTGCAAAGAACGAATGAAGATCGTACATGATAAATCAATTTTAAAAAAATCTTTTGAACCTTTGCAAAAAGTTCTTTTATATGATTCCCGCTTACATCTGTTTTCTGGTAAGTTGCGATCGAGATGGACAGGTCCTTACATTATAAAAACTGTTTTTCCACATGGGGCGGTTGAGATTGAGAATCCACGGGATGGTAAAATTTTTAAGGTAAATGGACACAGGTTAAAACCTTTTCTTGAGAATTTTGCAGATGAAGAGGACTCCTTTTTCTTGGGGGAGCCTTCTTATGACTGAGCATGAAGGCAAAGGTACGTGTATATTAGTTAGGATTATTTTTCTAGTTTTGTAGGTTTTATTTTCTGGATATCAACAGCTCAAGGTATTCCTCTTCTCTTCAATATTATTTTCTCTACTGTCTTTCATTATAGCTTTCTTGTATCTATTACATTGAGGACAATGCAATGTTTAAGTTGGGGGGAGGAAAGTATTTTGATTAAAAAAAAAAAAAATTGCATTCTTTTCTAAGCAAATGCACATGTATTTTCATATTGAGTTTGTGCAACTATTACGGCAAGGAACACATGCATATTATGACTGATCAGAGACCTATTATTAGATCCCCGCATATGTACTTAATGATTATAGGAAGGCCTCAGGAGTTCATATTTGTTTAATGCATTTTTATTAAGCCGTATCTGTAAAAGAAGTACGAGTATCCTTGTCCGTACTATAAGGTTCATGATTTGGTTTTCACATAAAGATAGAGGTTGAATACCCTGGCTAGATCACCTAAGTGCCTTATGTTCCGACCTTGGTTGACCTATAGTCACGATACAGTCATGTTATATGGTTCAGTTTACCTTCTCTATTTTGAAAAAAAAAAAATAAATAAATAAATAAATAAATGAGGAGATGACAAGTCTAACCTCGTGGTGTAGTTTGGTTCGAGTAATTAAGCCCGAGGGGTGTTTTCACCTAATGCCTTGAGCCAACTGGATCAAGAGTCATTGGCCGAAAACTCGCTACATGGACCTTGCTAGAGCCTAAGGGGGTTGGACTATTGTAACCACCATATGTGTTTCCAATATTTATGCTAAAAAAAAAAAAAAAGCATGAATAGGGTTGGTTGGGCTGAACCCAGTGACATGTGGTAATGGCTGGTTTGACTCCATTGTATTGGACCTTTGTGTACTTTGGATATTTAGTTGGGATTGATAGCTCTTTCTTTACATACGAACCATTCTTGACGAATGTAGACAACATGTGATATTCTGAAAATTTGATAGATCAGGTTCTAATAAACTGTAGTAAACACTTGCGAACTTGAGTATGCACCTAAAATTCAAGTGGTACCATGTTGTGGTGGAGGTATTAGTGCTCTAAGAAAGTCATTCTGTTTATGCATATTACACTTTAGTATTCCCCTTGCTTTGATAGTTGCCAAGCTTTAGAAAAATATATATATCACATGTGTATTGACTTAGATTTCATTGTATATCATTTTATGAATGATGTTTGTGGGTAACATTACTGAAAACCCTCACGAGACAACACTCGTCCACTAGGGTAACCTAGGGGTTTAACGGCTTGTTGCACGTGCTAAGTGCAATCGTGATACCCTACGAAAGTGGGTACATATCTTAGTTTTATGTCTTTAGCCTTAATAAAAAGTCAAAGGATTGATCAACACTTTTTGTACTCTCATGTTATTGGTTACTCTGAATTGCTAGAGACTAGCAATAAGCTAGTTGGGGGGTGTGATGAGAGTACAAAAGTACGATCTACATACTACTTAAATTAGTATTATTGCCAACGGATAACGATATTATCACTAATTTAATATTATATTTTTGATTGGGTGCAGGTGATCAGAAATCAAAGTTACAATGCGTATTTAGAATAAATTGGGCCTAGACAAATGCATAACTTAGACCACATACGCCCAACCTGGTCATGGTGATCAAACCCACCAATCTTCAAGCACACTTGCACTCGAGGGGTATATGCCAGCCATCCTAAGACAACACGCAATGGGACATCCGAAATGGCCACATCAGCGATCATCCCGTGATCAACGAGTCCCCTCCAGGTCGTCCACACCCGTGATGAGTTCCGTTCTGATCCTGCCCGAGCCCGTGAAGCTTCTCCCACATGATCTTCTTTCCCCCGTAATCCCAGCTTCCGGAAATTGAGTCCCAGCGATCCTAGACGTTCGCAATTCACTCGTCCACGCCCCTGCCGTCCGCGATCCATCCGAGTCTCCCACCGGCTCACGCGTCCATCCCTTCTTCCGGACCCGTTTCAGCTCCAACGTCGCAGCAACCGTGATCAACGCCCAGCATCCGTCCGCGGCTTCCACTCCCGTGCACAATCCCAGCATCCGAGCAACCCGCGCCCAGCCGGGATCCGCCTCTCCCAAATCTCCCACGCATCTGCAATGCTCCTCCACTGATTCTTCCATGATCCCAGCTCCCGTATTAAGACCTCAGCATCCCGTTGATGCCGCCAGCAGCCGTTCATGATTATCTCGGCGATCACCCAGCCGTTCTCCCTTTCGGGCGTCCTCCAGATCTGCAACGCTCCTCCACTGATTCCGCTTCACCTCCCAGCCATTCACAAGCTTCCCAGCGGCCATCCGGAAGAGATTGCGATCCAACCGCAGCTGTCTTCCTCCTCCATCGATTCATCTTCACTAGAACAATCCCGCGATCATCGCTCCTCCTCCGCCTCAGCCCGCGCCTCTTTCCTTCCGCACCCGCTTCTCCTCCACGCCATGCTCCGGCGATCTATAAGAAGGGGAGGGGGAGGAAGAACAGGGGAGCGCTCATTCGAAAGAAAAAAAGGAGAGCCGGGCTGCTGCAGTAGCAAGAAAAAGAAGAAAAAAAAAAAATAGAAACAGGGGATGCCCTGTTTCTGTTATTAAAAAAAAAAAAAAAAAGAGTGAGAAAGAGAGAGGAAGATGATGAGCTAAAATCCTTGGTGATGGGTGAAGGAGGATCCTTTGGTGTACCGAGTTCATGATGTAAATTCTAATCCTTTGCTTTATACGATTTATCTTTTGATTATGTTATGATTCTCATATGTTGAAAATTCTTTTATGATTTATGCTTATTGATACATGTCTTCCTCAATTATTTGATTCATCGTTGACGTTCTAAGGCACGTTGAATGCTTAAAAAGAGAATTCATGTTATCAAGAACATACTCAATAATTAAATTTTATCTGCTTATACTTTTTAAAAGAAAACAAAAGAATCATAGAATTTATTGCATGAACTTGATATTATTAAAGGAGATTCTGGATCCCTACACCATTTTTAATATATCCAAACTTCGACTCTCTATTTACTAGTTTATTTTCTATTTGCAAACCATCATCTTAATCCACAAGTTCATTGAATCAATTAATCTGAAATTAAACTAATAATCCATATTTCGTTCCCTGAGGAATCGACCTCGGACTTCCGAGTTATACTACTTGTGCGATTCTCCTGCACTTGGGAGAACAGTTTTTCAAAAGCACCAGTGGACTCCCTAGTATGGCCGTAAGGGCCTCAGTCCTATCGGCTGGGTGAGAGGGAAACACCCCTACTTGGGGAAGATGAAGGATTTGTGCAATGAAATCCTCCGAAATAAATAAAGGGACACCCGCTACGGTTCCCTGTATCCCACCATGACTCCTAGCTACTGTCCCGTAAAACTCCCTAACTAGCCCCGGGTAAGTAGGGAGATCTAGGGAGCAAAACATCTCTAACCCTTGGGCCCTTAACCTATGCCCTATTGTAAAGCCTTCCCAGGAGAGGAAGTCAAAGTTGACATACCTCCCGGTGGAGACCGCCTTCCCGGCGCACGGACGCGAGGGAACTGACCTCGGCGGGGAAGGAACCGGAGGTTGTGGCCTCACGGGTTTATTCCGAGTCTGGGACCGTCGCTCGGCGCCGCTCGCGGATTGGGGCCTCTTCCGGCTCGGGACAACAACTTTTCGAGGCATCCTAGACCGAAGGAGGGGGGAAAGACATGAGGAATCGGGGGAAAACTCGATGGAAATGCCCTAATGGAGGTCGGAGACGAGGTCGGAGACGACTCTAGGGTTTTTGAACAGTGGAGGCGGTGAATAGAAGTGTCGATTAAACGCTTCGATTAGGGTTAAAACATCGGATTCCCAACCGCGAGTCGACTCCAGTAAATTGCGAGTCGACTCGACCTCGAGTCGACTCCAAAATATGCGCGAGTCGACTCCCCCTATGATGCCATCGACCTCGAGTCGACTCCTATCTATGTGCGAGTCGACTCCCTCTCATGAGCCGACTCTAAAATGTATCCGAGTCGACTCGTAATCTGGCACGCACCTAAAAATCATGTTATTTTCGTGCCAAACAAGGGATAATCACTAAGTTTATGATCTGATTTGATAATCATAGATGAGAAACTCTATATTTAACACAAGCTAATCATCAAAATCAATGAACTAGAAGAGAACATCACTAGGATGGATCAATCACTCCTAATCCTCTCCTAAGCACACAAAATCGCTCTTCACTCTAGGGTTTTGTGAAGATGTCAGCTAGTTGATCATCAGTGCAAATAAATTGAAGTGTAATATCACCATTCAGTACATGATCTCTTATGAAGTGATGTCTTATTTCAATGTGTTTGGTTCTTGAGTGCTGAATTGGATTCTTAGTTAAGTTAATAGCACTAGTATTGTCACAATTAATGGAAATTTTATCTTGTTTAATTTCATAATCTTCAAGTTGTTGTTTGATCCACATGATTTGAGGACAACAACTTCCGGCAGCAACATATTCGGCTTCAGCAGTAGATAATGCAACCAAGTTTTGTTTCTTGCTAAACCATGAGATTAGATTTTCTCCTAAGAATTGACATGACCCGCTGGTGCTTTTTCTATCAAGTTTACAACCAGCAAAATCTGAATCTGTATACCCTATTAAGTTCAGGCTAGATTCTTTAGAATACCATAAACCTATATTTTTTGTTCCTATTAGGTATTTAAAGATTCTCTTAACTGCAATTAAATGTGATTCCTTAGGATTAGATTGATATCTAGCACACATGCATACACTAAACATGATATCAGGTCTACTTGCAGTGAGATATAATAAAGATCCTATCATACCTCTATACATCCTTTGATCTACTGATTTACCTGATTCATCTTGGTCTAGTTTGCATGATGAGCTCATGGGTGTGCTGATTGACATGTTTCCTTCCATATCAAACTTCTTAAGCATCTCCTTGATGTATTTAGCTTGATTGATGAAGATCCCTTCTTCAGATTGTTTGATTTGGAGCCCGAGGAAATAGTTCAGCTCTCCCATCATGCTCATTTCAAATTCACTCTGCATCAAGTCAGCAAATTCTTCGCAGAGGCGATTGTTAGTAGCACCGAAAATAATATCATCAACATAAATCTGCACTACTAACATTTCTTTGTTTTTCTTCTTTAAAAACAGTGTTGTATCTACATTTCTCCTAGAAAACTCATGATCTAGTAGAAATTTGCTAAGTCTTTCATACCATGCTCTAGGTGCTTGTTTCAAACCATAAAGTGCTTTGTTTAATTTATACACATGATTGGGGTATTGATGATTTTCAAAACTAGAAGGTTGTTCTACATACACCTCCTCATTAATGTACCCATTCAAAAATGCACTTTTTACATCCATTTGAAATAATTTGAAATCTTTAGAGCATGCAAATGCTAGTAACAATCTAATTGCCTCAAGTCTAGCTACAGGAGCAAAGGTTTCATCAAAGTCTATACCTTCTTCTTGATTATAGCCCTTTGCTACTAGTCTAGCCTTGTTCCTAATTACAATTCCATTTTCATCAAGTTTATTTTTATATATCTATTTAGTACCTATTATTGAATATTCAGAGGGTCGTTCAACAAGGTTCCATACCTTGTTTCTAGTAAATTGGTTTAGTTCTTCTTGCATTGCATTTATCCAATTTACATCCTTTTCTGCTTCTTCTATGTGTTTAGGTTCAAAATGTGAGACAAAAGCTAGATGATTATTCAAGTTTCTAAGAGATGCTCTAGTCCTAACAGGTTGAGATGGATCATCTAAAATTAATTCCTTAGGATGCCCATGAGCATACCTCTAAGCCTTAGTCAGCCCATGATCTACAATTGCCTCTTGGCTTGATGATGCATTTCCAATTAGTTTTTGTTCATCTTCTTGTAATATCATCTCATCAATCTTTTCTTCAAGAATTTCAGCATCATCATCAAGATCAACTCTCTTGCTAGAAGAGATATCACTAGTGTCATCAAAAACAACATGTATAGACTCTTCAATAACAAGGGTTCTTCTATTAAAAACTATATAGGCTTTACTTGTTGTAGAATACCCCAAACATATACCCTCATCAGATTTAGAATCAAATTTATCTAGGTTATCCTTTCCATTATTATGAACGAAACACCTACATCCAAAAACATGAAAATAGTTTACTTTGGGCTTTCTATTTTTCCAAAGTTCATAAGGTGTTTTTTTATAATAGGTCTCAATAAAACTCTATTTAATATATGACATGAGGTATTAATGGCTTCTCCCCAAAAATACTTAGGGAGGTTACTTTCACATAACATGGTCCTAGCCATTTCCTCTAAGGTTCTATTTTTTCTTTCCACAACTCCGTTTTGTTGTGGTGTCCTAGGTGCAGAAAAATTATGAGTTATCCCCTTTTTACCACAAAATTCATCAAATAGATGATTTTCAAATTCCGTTCCATGGTCACTTCTAATAGCTATGACTGAAGCATCTCTAGCATTAGTTACTTCCTTATGAAATTTCTTAAATACTGAAAATGCTTGATCTTTATGAGCTAAAAACATGACCCAAGTATATCTAGAAAAATCATCTACAATAACAAGACCATATTTGTTTCCACCTAGACTTGTGGTTCTAGTTGGTCCAAATAGATCCATGTGTAGTAGTTCTAGAGGTCTAGAGGTAGAGACACAATTTATGGATTTAAAGGAGTTCCTTGATTGTTTGCCATATTGACAAGCTTCACAGATTTTATTTTTCTCAAATTTTAGTTTTGGCAAACCTATCACGGAATCTCTTTTCACTAGTTTTGATATTGTATCCATACTTGTATGACCTAACTTACGGTGCCATAACCAACTTGCATCATTATCCTTAGTTTCATTAACAACTAAACATGGATTATGTTTGGCAAGATCCTCAAGGTCTACTACATACATATTGCCACGTCTTATTCCTTTAAAAACTAAACTGTTGTCAATTAAGTTGGTTATGATGCATAAAGATGGTTTGAACAAAACATCAAAATCTCTATCACACAACTGACTAATGCTAAGTAGGTTATGCTTAAGACCATCAACAAATCGAACATTATCAATAAAGGTTGAAGGGGTGATTTGTACTTTACCTATACCAATGATGTGACCTTGGTTATTGTCTCCAAATGTCACAGCACCTCCCTTCTTAAGCTCAAGGATGAAGAATTGGTCTTTGTCATCCGTCATGTGTCTTGAGCAGCCACTATCCAAGTACCAACAGTTTTTGTCAACCTTGGCTGCAAGACACTCCTACACAAGCAAATCATACAATTTTAGGTACCCAAGTTTTCTTGGGTCCTTCATGGTTAGTAATGTTGGTTCCTTTTGGAACCCAAACCCTTTTAATTTTTCTTTTAGTTTTTCCTTTTCTATAATCACACACATTAGCTTTATGTCCTATTGTTTCACAGCAAAAACAGGTTATTTTCTTAGTTTTGCTTTCCCCTGATTTTACAAAGAAATTACTAAGGAGCTTTTGCTTATTTTTTGGTTTATACCATAAACCAGCTCTATTGAACACAGCTCGTTGACTATTAAGTATCATTTCCAATTTTTTAGAGCTATATGTAAACTTTTCTACAAAAGGTTTGTACTTTTCAAGTTCTAGTGCCAACTTTTATTTTTCTGTTTTTAGTGCATTTAAGTCTTTTGTGAAATTATCTCTATAAGTTTGTTTATCCCTTTTAAGTTCAGAAATTTCCTTGGTTAGTTTTTCGTTATCTTTAATTAAGGTATTAGTTTTTTGAATTAACAGTTGGTTGCTTGTCTTAAGTTCTGAATTTTCTTTACTGATAACATCTTTATTCTTAACTAATGTATCGTACTTACGGAAGAGAGATTGGTTAGTTAGTTTCAATTCTTTGTTCTTAAGGTTTATTATCTTATATTCGTCCATTAATTCATTAAAAGCATCATATAATTCATCGAAGGTAAAGTCTAAATGTGTTTCAGATGTTACCTCATTGTCGTTTGCCATAAAACATAGGTTGGCATTTTCTTCTTGTTCCTCATCCGACGATGATGATGATGTATCGGAGTCCGATAGGATGGAGACGAGGACCTTCTTTTTCTTGTACTTGCTAGCCTTCTTGAGCAAAGGACAGTCTGCTCTGAAGTGTCCCGGCTTCTTACATTCGTAACATCCGATTCCCTCATTTTTCCTTTCCTTACCTTTATCCTTGTGATAGGAACTTGAGGGGCCTCTCCTTTGATGAAAGGACTTCTTTCGGTTGATGAATTTTCTGAACTTACGCACGAGAAGAGCCTCATCATCATCTCCCTCATTGTCTTCCTCTTCATTGCTGCTGCTGCAAGATAAATCTTTGTTAGTAGAAACAGATTTGAGGGCTATTACCTTTTTCTTGTGGGAGGACTCTTCTTCACTGTGTTGCTTCATTGTTAGTTCATGCGTCATGAGGGATCCAAGAAGCTCCTCGAGTGGCAGCTTGTTTAAGTCCTTAGCTTCTTGGATTGCCGTTATCTTGGCTTCCCATGACCTTGGCAAACAGCGAAGAATCTTCGTGACAAGTTCACTGTTAGTATAATTTTTGCCAAGGCTTTTTAGGCCATAGACAATGTCAGTAAATCTAGTAAACATGCAAGTGATTGTTTCATTAGAATCCATCTTAAATAATTCATACTTATGAACTAATATATTTATTTTAGATTCTTTTACTTGATTTGTGCCCTCGTGGGTCACTTCAAGTCTATCCCAAATCTCTTTTGCAGAATTGCAAGTAGAGACTCTATTGAATTCATTTCTATCTAAAGCACAATAAAGCACATTCATTGCTTTGGCATTTAGTTGTGCCTTCCGTATATCATTGTCATCCCAATCCTTTTCAAGTTTGGGTATAGTTACACCCTCTACAAAAATTGATGGGACATATGGTCCATTAAGTATGGTGGTCCACATCTCATAGTCTTGTGCTTGGATAAATATTCTCATCCTTGCCTTCCAATATGAGTAGTCGGATCCATTAAAGAATGGAGGTCTATGGGTGGACTGGCCCTCAATATGAGAAGATCCAAATGGGGTTGTCATTTTGATCTTTTACTCTTTTGGTAAAAGAGTTCCGGCTCTGATACCACTTGTTGCCCAGATAGACAACCCAAGAGGGGGGGGTGAATTGGGTTTTAAAATAATTATTGCAATTTAAAAGCTTTGTGAGTAACTAATTAAAACTTTTGCAAGTGGATTAATTAGTTGCTATATGCAGTGAATGAAAGGAAAGTAAGAGACAATAAAGCAATCACAAACACAAAGAAATTTATAGTGGTTCGGAGCTAACTCTTGCTCCTACATCCACTCCCCAAGCCTCACTTGGGAATTCACTATAATACCTCGGATTACAGCCGGTTGTTTTACAAGCTCACAACCTAACTTGTTGTTTTACGAGATCACAACGAACTCGGTCGGTTTTTCCAGGCTTACACCGTTGAACCACCCGATTGTTTTTCCGGGATCACAATCAAACCCTTACACCGTTGGTTTCAACCTAGGCTTACCAACAAATCTTTACACCCTTTATTCAATCCCCTGATTGAATCAAGTAAGGAACAAATGGTTTAAAAAACAAACAGAAAAATAAAGCTTCTTAACAAGCAGATATTCAGCGATATAAATAATAGAGAAGTTAAGAGCCCTCAAACAAATTTATGAAGATGTAGAGGAGGGCTTCTCGAACTCGGGGTCTCCTCTTGAATATCTCGAAGACTTGATGACTGACGGAGACTTCTTGAATGCTGGGAAGAGTTGGTTGGATGGAGTTTAATGCCCCTCTTCCTTCTTTTCCGTGTATTCCCTTTGAAAAATTTTGGTAGGTAGAGATTTCTTGTTTTCTTTGAAAGGAATGTCACTTCTCTACCTTGCTACAGTTCTCTATGGCTATTTAAGCCATTCCCCACGGAAACTAGCCGTTAGACATAATATTGTAGCCGTTCTGCACATTCTGCAACTCCTGACAATGTTTCCATTGGGATCGGAGTCGACTCGCGCGATCTGGAGTCGACTCGCCTGTTGCAGGAGTCGACTCGTGCTTTTCTGGAGACGGCTCGGCAACTGTTCCGGATTTGAATTAAAGTACTGTCTCGACTTGGAGTCGACTCGACTCAACCTGGAGTCGACTCCCCAATGTCCGGAGCTGACCTGGTATTTTTGGAGACGACTCGTTCCAAGGAATCCTGAGATGTATTTTTCAAGTTTGCTCACTCGAGTCGACTCGGAAATTCTGGGAGTCGACTCGGCGCTCAGATCCAGAAATCCCGATCTTCTGTCTGTTGACTTGTGCCGTCTCGGAGTCGACTCGAACTGTCTCGGAGTCGACTCGGCTCTCAGTATCCGAAAAACAGTATTTTGTCTTTTGGGGTCGCGCTGCCTTGGAGTCGACTCGAACTGTCTTGGAGTCGACTCGCCTCTCAGAGACGAAAATACCGTCTTCTGTCTTTGGGGTTGCGCTGTCTTGGAGTCGACTCGGACTTTGCGGGAGTCGACTCGGCTCACAGTGTCCAAAATTTGCTCTCTGACTTTTGCCTCGTTTTCCTCTGGGAGTTGACTCTCGCTTCCTTAGGAGTCGACCTGCCAGCCATCGGAGTCGACTCGAGTTTTTCAGGAGTCGACTCGGCTCTCAGGGTCCAAAATAGCTTTTCTGTCTTTCTGTCTGTTACTCCCTGGAGTCGACTCGTTCTACTCTGGAGTCGACTTGGCAAGCATCGGAGTTGACTCGCGCCCTTCAGAAGTCGACTCGTTGACAGGTTCTGAGATGATTCTTTCTGTCCGTCTGTCTGTTCTCAGTCGGAGTCGACTCGTAATGTACAGGAGTCGACTCGAGCTCGTGCCAGTACTTCTGATACGCTTGGAGTCGACTCGTAATTTTCCAGAGTCGATTCGAGTCTCAGACTTTGGTTCTGTTGCTGGGGGTTCAAACCGAGAACGATTGGCACAGCGGTGTGAACGGGGTTCCCTTGGAATTGCTTCGGTTGCGCTCCACCTTCCGCCGGGAAACCTGCAAGCAAGCCTCGCACCACCACCGGGGTAGTGGGGGCCCTCCGACGATCAAGTTAGGGAAGATCGAAGGAGAAGGAGAGGTAGCAGGTAAGATGATACTCTGGAAAATCTTGCTTACCCTCCCCCTTCCCCCCCAGCCGCATATATACCAGGCTGAGGGGTTCTTTTGGGGATTGGTCATCGTGTGGCGCGATGGGGTTGCCACTGACATGGCCGTTACAGGGCGTCGTGGGGCAGCGCTGGGTACGGCTATGGCAGGGCGTAGTGGAGTTCCGCTTTGTACGGCTGTTACAGGGGATCGTGAAACAGCGTCGGATACGGCCGTTGCAGGGAGTAGTGGAGCAGGGGGCCGCGGCATGCCTCAGGGGAACAGTCTGTTGTTGTCAGAGATTGATCAAGGGGCAACCGTAGTCTTCCCGGGCGCGTGCCGGTCACGTGGGGCATGGTGGCTAAGTTCCCCCGTAACAGGTTCAAATTGAGTTCTTTACTTATCCAAAATGTATTGAACCAAATCTAGAGACACTTAACCATAAATTTACAAGTATTTGACTGAAACACTAGATTGAATTCATTAGTACAACATAAGATATACTCAAATGCTTTGAGCTCATCAAAATCAAGTAGGGTTATAATCAATCACTCCACAATATATATTTAGATTACCCATTGCCAAAAATAAAAGATTATATTTCACTATTTCATTGCCTTAAGCATAGTGTTTTTTTATTTTATTTTAAGTGGAGAAGTGCTGTATGCCTGCAAATTATGAAAATACTGCTAGACCATTGTTACAGAAAAAAAAAACTACTAGCCCATGCAAGTGTCGAGCCTGCAAATATATATTTTTAAATCCATTGCAAAAAAACTAAAACAAAAATTATCTTACTAATTTTTAAATTACCAATGCAAATATTATATTTTATTGTCTCACTAATTTTTAACTAAAAAAATTACGAAAATACCGCTAAACCATAGTTACCAAAAAAAAATGCTAGCCCATGCAAATCTCGAGCCTACAAATCTATATTTTTAAATTACCCATTCTAGAAATATTAAAACAAAATTTATCTCATTAATTTTTAAATTACCCATTGTAAATATTATATTTTATTATCTCACTAATTTTTAACTAGGAAAATTTTGAAAATACTGCTCTACCATGGTTACAAAAAAAAAAACAGCAAGCCCCTACAAGTCTCGAGCTTGCAAATATATATTTTTAAATTACCCATTGCAGAAAAATAAAAACAAAATTGATCTCATTAATTTTTAAATTACCCATTGCAAATATTATATTTTATTATCTCACTAATTTTTAAGTAGAAAAATTTTGAAAATACTACTCCACCATAGTTACAAAAAAAAAGAAGCTAGCCCCTACAAGTCTCGAGCCTACAAATATATATCTTTAAATTACCCATTGTAAAAAAAATTAAAACAAAATTTATCTCACTAATTTTTAAGTTACCCATTGCAAATATTATATTTTATTATCTCTCTAATTTTTAACTAGGAAAATTTTGAAAATACTTCTCCACCATAGTTATCGAAAAAAACAGCTAGCCCCTACAAGTCTCGAGCCTGCAAATATATATTTTTAAATTACCATTGCAGAAAAATAAAAAACAAAATTTATGTCACTAATTTTTAAATTACCCATTGCAAATATTATATTTTATTTTCTTAATAATTTTTAACTAGAAAAATTTTGAAAATACTGCTCCACCATAGTTACCAAAAAAAAAAAGCTAGCCCCTACAAGTCTCCTGCAAATATATATATTTAAATTATTCATTGCAGAAAAATAAAAACAAAATTTATCTCACTAATTTTTAAATTACCCACTGCGGATATTATATTTTATTATCTCACTAATTTTTAACTAGGAAAATTTTGAAAATACTATTCCACCATAGTTACCAAAACAAAACAGCTAGCCCCTACCTGCAAATATATATTTTTAAATTACCCATTGCAGAAAAATTAAAACAAAATTTATCTCACTAATTTTTAAATTACCCATTGCAAATATTATATTTTATTATCTTACTAATTTTTAACTAGAAAAATTTTAAAAATATTGTTCCACCATAGTTACCAAAAAACAAACAGCCAGCCGCTATAAGTCTCGAGCTTGTAGATATATATTTTTAAATTACCCATTGCAGAAAAATAAGAACAAAAATTATCTCACTAATTTTTATATTACCCATTGTAAAAAAATTAAAACAAAAATTATCTCACTAATTTTTGGCCCCCGACGCTGTAACCAACTGAGCTAATAGGCCACATTTTCTAACTTTAGTTTATATGGTATAAGTATATCGTCTAGCACCTTCAGATACGTGAGAAAATAAAATAAAATAATTGTAGATCATATAATATATATTGAATAGTGGCGAAGCCCCTTTTCCTACTCTGAGATGGGTCTTATATCCTCGTTTCTTTGAGGCCCAAATGCCTACCGAAACTCTTATAGGGCTTTTTTTGAGTTTGCATGGCTTTGAAGTGAAGTAGTTCTACTCAACACTAGAAGTATGGTTCAAGAGATACACAACAGAAAATAATTTTAAAAATTTTAACCATGTCATGGGAAAAGCAGACACATCCAAAATAAATTTCCAAGCAATCACGCATACATTGCTCCACAGATAAATGCACGCCATTATCAACCAAGATATAGACTAATGAATAAAACCATTAGGCTTTTGTCTACTGAGTTACAAATTAATACACTACAAGAAAAAAGGGCAATGCCTACATAAACATGCTGACGTTAGGCAGAAGCGTTAGTAATTTTGGCTCCAGCATCAAAATTTATTGATGCTTCTAAGTTGCATCGCCAGAAAACGACCTTAAATTGGGTGAGCGGAGAAAGCAAATCATAAGACAACGCTTTTAAGCATCGTCGAAGGCCAAAAAAGAAAAAGAAAAAGAAAGCGTACATGATGTTTTTAAAAGCGTCGTCGGAAGTGAACAAAGCGAGTGGGGAGATGACGCTTAATAGCATTGTCGGAATCCGCACGACGCTCAACTAGTCCTGTCATAAAAAAAAATCCATCCCCAGATCCCACGGTTGGAAACTGATGGGGATATCAGAGCTGATTATCCTTCTGTTTAGTCCCCTATTTTATTTGCATTTTATTTTCTTTTATTTCTGGGTTTGTTTGCAGTTTTATTATTGTTGGACTTTATTTGTGTATTTTGGGCTTATTGGGAATTATTTTGTGTAAGGGGGTTTTATTTTAATTGTTCTTATTTGGGCCCTATTTATAGAGGACTTTTATGATGATTAGGGTTAATGAAAGCTTAAGAACTTTTTCCCCCACATCTTCCTCTTCTCTCTTCCTCCTCTTTCTTCCTCCCCTCCTCTTTTCCCTCTTCTCTTCCTTTCTGCCTTACTTCCTCTCTTCTTCCTTCCCTCCTCTTCCTCCTTCCCTTCTTTCCCGTTCCTCTAATTTCACGTCATAGCAGCCCATCCCTATTCGGATCCGCGTTAACACCGCTGCGGCGGCCTTTCCGTGATCGGTGTTGCATCAACTTGGTATCAGAGCTTTTGGTTTTGCCCCCGTGCCAAAACCGTTTCTCTTTTCTGGGCTGCCGTGGGTCGGAAAGAGACCCCTTCCCGTGCTCTCTTTTCAGACCTCACAGGAAAAAACAGCCCCTTCGGGATTTGCCCTCCCCATCGTTGTGCTCTCGCCCCACCCCTGTGCTTCCTTCTCGGTGTCGAGATTCATTCCCCAAACCACCTCACAACGCCGCCGCACCACTAATTTCTGCTGGAGAACGTCGGCCCACAGAAGCTCCACCCTGGTCTATGGTGGAGCAGTACCGGATTCCAGAATTTCGGTGGGCGCACGAGATCTACGCTGTACCCCGAGCACCAAAGACGCCGGAGCGTGTTGATGGGCCATGCGCAACTCCCATTGCCAAAAAGAGAAGGAGCATCGCCTCTCTTCTTTCGGCTCTATCTCTCGGACCCGCTGTAGCAGCCGTCGGCCACCGCACACAGGAAGGGGCCATCCAATGCCGTGATCGGCCGCCGGCTGTCGCCACCGACCACAGAGCTGCAACCACGAGCTCCGTCACCGTCCCCTTCAGCCATTCTGCAACTGCCGCCGAGGAGACCGGCATGCCCTTCCGAATCGGTCGGGAGGTTGAAGACGACGTCAAGTAACGGGTAAGTTCTAAACCCGTTACCCACAACCCGGTAGCCCGGATCCAAAATCAAAAAAAAAAGTGCACGTGATCCGCACGTGCTAGATCTAACGGGTATCGGAGCGGGTTGCAACCGAAAACCCGAACCCGTAAAGGTTCAAAAAAAAAAAGTAGCACGTGCCTTGCACGCGACCAAAAAAAAAACCCTTACCTTTGTTGTCGTCTCGATCGGTCGCCGCTTCTTCTTCCGCCGTGCCATCCACCCGTCGGAAACGCCGTCGCCACCTCTGAACGCCCTCCAACTTTTCCCCCTACTCCGAGCACCCCGAGCCGTCATCGCTCGACCTCCGGTGACCAAGCCGTCGTCGTCCTCCCCGACGAGCAGTGTCACCGCGCCAGCCAGCCTTCCCCAATGCTGCCGAACCTCGTCAAGCGTCCCCTTCGGCCACGGCCTCCTCCGAGTGCCGTCTCCACCGAGCGGGCCGCCTACAGCGCCCCTTCGCCGAGCCCCATCTGGCCTTCTCCTCTCACCCGAGACCAGGAGGCATCCGAGCGGTGCCATCAGGCCACAACTGAGCTTGACCGGGCTGACCCCCAGTTCGTGTTCAGCAGGCGTCACGCCCAATCCCACCACCTGGCCCGCGCGCCAACCTCCCTTGAGCGCGGCCCAGACCCAGGCGGTCTCAAAACGGGTTTGGTCCAGGTCGTGCGCCGTTTACTGTAGCGCGACCCAAGTCCAATCAGCCGTAGGCCGTATTTTAGGCCCGATCCAGCACCTTCTTCAGTCCATTTTAGAAGCCCAAGAGCTCTTGTGTTGCAGATCCAGGTCCACAGCTCCAGCTAGCTCCGCCTGGCACCAACTTCGTGCTCGGGACTCTATAACAGACGCTTCCGGTTGACTGCATCCACCACAGGTGACAGGTTCTTCTTTCTTTTGGGCTTGTTCATTTAATCTTGTTCTAGTTCTCTTGCATGACAGCCCTATTTTGAAAACTTACTTTCCTGTCAAATTTCAAAACCTAAAACATCTACTACCACACCCATCCTACTCACCATCTAAATCTAAATATTAAATTAGCACATCCTAGCGACAGGATATTTCTCAACATCCATCGATCAGACTACCATAGGATTAGAACGACCGTAATACGTGCTTTCAACCTAACTTCTTATAGTGACTAATTTCATACTTTAACTCTGAAATAACCGAAGTACAAATTGGTAACATTTAATTTTAAGTTACTTTTGTAAAAATTTGTTGATTACCGAATTTATAGTAGGTTGCATTAGTTGGTTGTCCTGCATCACAGTTGGCCAGTTAGGGTCATTAGTAGCATTGCATGTCATACCATTAACCGGTGTAGTCCTTGCATGCCAACCCGTAGTGGTAGGGAGTACCTCCTCACTCATTCTAAGACCCCTTTAGCCACAATGGATTCCAGAGTTCTGCAAGATCTTGTGGAACAAATCGCCGCCTTACGAGCTGATCATGACGAATTCAAGTGAGAGATCCGTGCTCTAGTGCAACACCCTAGGACTCCTTAACCGTCAACCCCAATCGTAGCTTATCCCGAGTTTGGTTAGGTCACACCACCTATAGGTCTTCCCCATCCCCCTAGGAACCAACATCCTCCTGATCACCAGCACGATCTTGACGAACGACTACTTCGTACCATAAGAGTAGATGCCTCCACATTTGCTGGTCAACTAGAGCCAAGTGTGTATCTTGATTGGAGAGCAGTCATGGATAATTATTTTGAGTGGTACGAAATGACTGACGTTAGAAAAGTACGATTCGCTAAAATGAAGCTTATTGGGCAAACTCACTGGTACTAGAATAATATTGAACATATGCATGAGACCCAAAGGCTTCCTCGTATCACCACCTGGGAGGATATGAAAGAAAAACTGAATGAGAAATATCTGCCATTCTCTTACCGACAACACTTTATGGATAGGTGGTAGAGACTAACTCAAGGGACATCAACCGTTGCCGATTACATTGCACAATTTGAGGAGTTTCATATGAGGTGCGGTGTAATCGAAGAGGAGACTGTTCCTCTCTCTAGGTTTCGGGCAGGACTCCGCGAGGAGATCCAGAAAGAATTAATCCTCCGAGAGATTACCACCCTTGGCCAAGCATACCAGTTGGCTCAAGATGTGGATAGTTTCTTACGAATCCCTGTAGTGAGGTTTACCAACCTCTGACCCATGGTCCCAGGAGCCCGACCTAGCCAAAATTATCTTCCACAATCCAGACCACTTCCCAATCCTCCTAACCAGCTCGGTTCTAGCCAAGCACCGACTAAGACCCCCCCGATAACTACCCAGAATCCGTCAAATGATAAAAGAAAATGCATACTAGGTTCCAACCCTTCTTCTAGAAGCCAAACCCAATGTTTCAGGTGCCAAAAAGTTGGCCATATAGCGTCCAAATGTAATGCCAAGTCCTATCTAATGACTGAACTTGAAGTTGGAACCCAGGAGAATGAATGTGTCGAAGAAGTCTACGAACCAAACCTCAAGAATTTTGTAGAAGATTTTGGAGACAAACAAATCAGATTAGAGTTTATCCAGGTTGAACTCCAAAAGGAGCCCACTGATCGGAATGACCAAAATCCTAGGCTTCATGTGGTTAGGTGTACTCTAGCTCAAACTAAGATCGAACAAGATTGGCGTAGGACCTCCCTATTTTCACGTTTATTAAGATCAATGGTAAAACATGCAAAATCCTATTTGATAGCGGGAGCTGCATTAAAGCTATTGCTTCCGAAGTTGTTCCCTGCCTCCGTCTGAAATCTACCCCTCATCCCAACCCA
Source organism: Phoenix dactylifera (assembly GCF_009389715.1). Classification (NCBI taxonomy): domain Eukaryota; kingdom Viridiplantae; phylum Streptophyta; class Magnoliopsida; order Arecales; family Arecaceae; genus Phoenix; species Phoenix dactylifera. Next base: position 7,154,251 of record NC_052399.1, read on the forward strand.
TATAAGGTAGCTTGGGTAGATAAGACGTCTATCTCGGTGTCGGAAAGATGTCTCGTCCCGATTCAATTCCTATCCTATAAAGACTAAATCTGGTGTGACTGCATTCCGATGGACGTAGGTCAAGTTAATCTAGAAAGACCTTGGTTGTACGATATGGACGTCACATATTAAGGACGTTCAAATTCGTGTAGCTTTATATTTCAAGATTGGAAAATTATACTGAACACATTGCCTCCTAGAGAGCCCACCCCTGAAAAGAAAAGTACCACTCTACAAAAAGATGAATCACCTCACATCATTACTTCAAAAGAGGTAATGAAGGATATCGAATGCCAATCACCTATGTTTGCCCTTGTGGCTAGAGCCATCAGTGTGGAGTCGAACCCTGAGCACAGACCGACAGTAGTTCCCTTGTTGGAGGAGTTTCACTCTGTCTTCCCTGAGGATTCTACAGATACACTTTCTCTGATGCGTGATATCCAGCACGCAATTGATCTCGTTCCTGGATCATCCTTACCAAATCTCCTCCATCATAGGCTCAACCCAAACAAGCACACTGAACTGAAATGTCAAGTTGACGAACTCCTCACCTGAGGGTATGTGCATTAGAGCCTGAGCCCCTGTGCTGTACCCGCACTTCTCACTCCCAAGAAAGATGGGTCTTGGAGGATGTGCGTTGATAGCCATGCCATCAATAAAATCTCGGTTAAGTATCGTTTTCCCATCCCTAGGCTGGACGACTTCTTAGATTTTATGTCTGGTGCTACGGTTTTCTCCAAGATCGACCTGAAGAGGAGATACCACCAGATTCGGATTCATCTCAAATGTCCATGGTAAGATGTCAGTATTGACTTCGTGTTAGGACTTCCTCGTACCTCTATCAAGCACGATTCCAATTTTTTGGTGATGGACTGTTTCTCAAATATGACTTGCTTTCTCCTCTATTCTAAGACTTCTGATGTTTCTAGAGTTGCCAAACTTTAGTTTAATGAAGTCGTTAGACCTCCTGACCTTCCAAAATCTATTATATCTGACAAGAATGTTAAATTCGCGAGCTACTCTAGAAAAATTCTTTGGATAGGCATCACACTAGAAGTTTCTTCTACCTATCAATCTCAAACCGACAGCTAGACTGAAGTTGTCAACCGTAGCCTTAAAAACATGGTAAAATGTCTGAAAGGTAAGCATGCTAGGATCTGAAATTTAGTGTTACCGACAGTCGAGTTTGTATATAATAGTTCGGTCAATAGGTCCTTAGGCATGAGTCTCTTCGAAGTGGTGAATTGTTATAAACCTAGGCAGCCCATAGACTTGATTTTCATATCTCATCAATATAGAGTCTCTGAGTCTGTATATTCATTTGCATCACACCTGCATTCCTTGCATCAGAAAATCAACAAACGTATTCACTCTAATAACTTAAAATATAAATCTCTTGCTGATTTGCACAGACGTTATAAAGAGTTGAATGTAGGAGATTATGTCATGGTGAGAATTAGACCTGAACGGCTTTCTTCGAGAACGTTCAAAAAGTTGCAATCTCGTAGTGCGGGACCGTTCAAAGTCCTAAAGAAAATCAGTTCGAATGCTTATGTCAACATTCATTCCTTCTGACCCTTTTGATGATACACCTGTCTCTATTGATCATCTTGACCCATCACTTGCTATTGAGCCTCAACCTCCAAAGTTTCATGCACGCAGAGAGCACATAAAACATATATTAGATGAGCAGTTTATATCTACCAGGAAAGGAAGCTACCAACGGTACCTTGTTTGGTGGAAAGGTCGATCCGAATCGGATGTGACGTGGATTTCGCGAACCGAGTTGCAGGGCCTTGACCCTGACCTTCTGGAGCAGTACGACAGCCGGTCAGATCTGCACTCGACGGGTCGAGTTTTTTCCATCCGGAAGGAGTTGATGGAAACATCAAAGCTGATTATCCTTCCGTTTAGTCCCCTATTTTATTTGCATTTTATTTTCTTTTATATCTGAGTTTGTTTGCAGTTTTATTATTGTTTGGACTTTATTTGTGTATTTTGGGCTTATTGAAATTTATTTTGTGTAAGGAAGTTTTATTTTAATTGTTCTTATTTGAGCCTATTTATAGGAAATTTTTATGATGATTAGGGTTAATGAAAGATTAAGAACTTTTTTTTCCCCACGTCTTCCTCTTCTCTTTTCCTCCTCTTTCTTCCTCTCCTTCTCTTTTCCCTCTTCTCTTCCTTTCTGCCTTACTTCCTCTCCTCTTCCTCCATTTCTTCTTTCCCGTTCCTCTGATTTCACATCACAACAGCCCATCCCTATTCGGATCCGCGTCAACACCGCTGCGGCAGCCTTTCTGTGATCGGTGCTGCATCAGAAACTTGGCCACTCAGAGAGAGAGAGAGAGAGAGAGAGAGAGAGAGAGAGGAGGAGGAGGAGGAGGATGGAAACCTTAGCCCCATATCCCACAGTACCTCCGCATGCGTCTTCTCTCCGCGAGCCTCCGCCCACTGCCGCTAGATCTCCGAGAAAACAAAAGCGACCGACGGTGATAGAAGCGGCAATGACCCACCGGGACTGCGTATCCGCCCCTCCGCCGTCTCTCCGCCCCTAAAGGCTGGGGATCTCACGGTAGTGGCCAAATTGATAGGGCTTCTCCGCGATGGCGTCGGAGGCGGCGTCGGGGAGGAGCTAGGTGGAGTCCTGCACCGGGATGTCTGCCGACAACATCAAGGGCCTCATTCACACTCTCTCCTCGAGCTTCTTGATCGACGCCATCTTCATCGTCAAGAAGAAGGGTTTGAAGAAGGCAGGCACTTCTGGGGTTAGGGCAGGTAACTGGTAGATTCCCATTTGTTTTTTTTTTTTGTTTTTTGTTTTTTTTTGTTGGGAGGGGAGAAAGAAACATCCTCAGATTGCATTGGGGATTTTTTGCTAGTAATTTGTAAATGAACCATATGGGGTTAGGAGATCTTTTACAGTTTATTGTAATTTGTAAAAAAAATTTATTAATGAGATTATATATAATTTATTATAATTTGTAAAAAAAATATTATTAGCATCCAAATAAGATTATATATTTCTTTGTTGCAGCATCTCATTAACGGAGTTTGTAAAAGAAACTATATTTCCGAGCTTGAATTTTCTGAGCATGATCATGCTGACGCTTATTATATATGGGGTTGAATTTCCGACAACAGACTTTCAAGTTTTAAAAGCGTATTATATATGTGATTACTGGGCAAAAGCCGACGCTTTGGTATAGTTTCTGTTTTTGCCGACACTTTTCAAAAGCATCGGCAAAAAAAATTTTCTCTCCCAACTAGCCGACACTTTTGTGGCATTTTTGAACGTGTTTGCGCCAAAATTATCGGCGCTTATAAACATCGGTATATACTCTAAAAAACACTAAAAAAATTATTATTTTAGTGATATTTATGTAAAAATAAAATAGAAACGAGCCAGCTTTTTGTAGACGATGAAAACAGGTGTCTGCTTCTTCTTTTTTTAATAAAAAATAACATCTTCTTAAAAGCTTCTTTTTTTAACATGTTTCTAACATTGTTTGTAATGAATGTGGTTGTGCTTGTACACGCCTAAGATTACATGCTTAAATTATAGTACTTGTCTGACCAACATGTCCGGTTCTTATGTGAACTAGAGAGGGCTGGACGAGTCCCACCAACATGTTGTCTATGTACGATTCGGGGCTCGTCTAATTACAGTCATTGTGCCAATCACAAATAACCGTGATGGGAGAATTGGTCCTCTCCGGTTCGCATATGCATTGCAGAGAATCCAAACTTATTTTATAAATTTTTTTTCATAAATATTTTTCTAAATATCAAATTTTATATAAATATTTTTTTAAAATTAATATTTACATATATACCCTCGTAAAATACTTATTTTTTCATTCTATCCATTTTTTTATTTTTAGTTTTGTATATGTACCTATGCTATCTAACGACGTTAAAAATTTAACGGTTTCAAATTAAAATAACTAAAATACCGTTAATGAGTAGACATAGATCGTAATCCCGATAGAAGAAAAAGACAGAAACAATAGCATAATTTTAAAATTTTATTTTATTTTTAATTAATATAATATGATTTTTCTTAACACCGTTAGAACAACTATTATATTACCGGCATTTGTACAAAATCAAAATTTTACGAGGGTATACATGCAAATATTAATTTTGGAAGGATATTAATGCAAAATTCGATATTTAGAAGGGTATTCATGCAAAAAATTCTTTATAAAATGACACGGTTTTCTGTTGCAGCCAATCTAACACTAACCCGTCAGCCCGCTTAGGCGCATGCATAAGCATGTATCTTTCTATTTGTGATCCGGATATTTACTAGCTGTCTAGAATGGATTAGTAGGGTTCTATATAGAATTGACGACAAATTTTGCAAATTAAAATTTTAATAATTATCTCCCAACCACGTCAAGTTAGCCAAGTTTGGACTCGAATGTCAGTTTTAAGTTGTGGGTTTGATCTAATCCCGTTTCATTTTTTTATACCTTATTTTATTAGTTATTATTGAATTATCAATTACCTAATAATTCTGGCTTAATTTTGCTAGCTATTAGAAGTTAGCCCAACAACTTTTTAATTTGATATATATATATATATATATATATATATATATATATATATATATATATATATATATATATATATATATATATATATGTATGTATGTATGTATGTATGTATGTATATATTTTCAATAGGCTGGCAGTTATTTTCTTTGCTTGCATGCACCTTTGCATCTTCTGTTCCTATGAATTATTGGATCGTTGCAAGAACAGCGATGCTAGGCTCTAAATAATGGGTTATAGGCTTGGGAAATAGGCAGGCACTCCTTAGTGTTTTATTTTTATGCTGTTTTTTTTTTTGATATACTTGTGAGACCCTGAAACTGGGCCCGGTCCATTGACCGGCCCAGCCTAAGGATTTCGACCTCACGTGCGGCACACGTGAGGGCGGGTGAGAGGGGGGGAGCCATCCCGAAGAAGCCGGCTCCCCTGTTCTTTTTAGGACTTCTCCTCTCATTGAAGAGATTGGAAGAGGAGCCGCTGCCGGCCGAGAGAGAGAGAGGGGGGGGAGAGAGAGAGAGAGAGAGAGAGAACCATTAAAAAGGTGGGTCTTCTTCGGCACGGGTCTCCTCCATCACCGCCGAAGAGAAAGAGGATCGCTGGTCTTCGTCGGAGGCTAAGGTAAGGGCTTCTAACTTTCATCTCCTTCCTTTCGTGATATTTAGCCATGATTTACTATGGTTTTGAGCCGGCCAAGCGCCGGACTTGGGTCCAAAACGGGATTTTGGCCCGTAAGCTCGTCGCCATCGCGTGTTCATCGCCGCCAGCCGCCGGGGGGTGGCCGGGCTTGCTCCGCCGGCCGCCGCTACCAAGGCCGGCCGCCGCGGCCGCCCTTGGGTTCGATCGAGAGCAAAGAGGAGGGGGCGGCAGGGGGTGATCCCTGTTTCGCCGAAAGAGAGGAAGGGAGTTGGGAGAGAAAAGAAGAAAAAAGAAAGAGAAAAGAAGAAAGAAGAAAAAGAAAAGAAAAGAAAAGAAAAGAAAAAGAAAAGAAAAGAAAAGAAAGAGAGAAAGAAAAAAAAATAATGATAATAAAATAAAAGGAGGGTGGCCTATGGGTATGAACCCGAATCCGAACTCGAACCCGGGGTGCTAGACACTTCGGCAGGGTCGGCCCTGGGAGCATGTTAAAATTTAAGTTTTTATATATATTGTGATTAGTTTTAAAAGAAAATATGATTTTTGGATATTAGGTCCTGTGAGGAATTTGTGAGATTAATTGGATTTGTTGGGGATCGCGTTCAAAGTAAGTAATGAACTGCCTTCTCTAGACTCTTCATTTATATAATATTATTTTTGCATTGAATAAATTGTTAATGAATTTATATGCGATTTATGAATTTTACGAGATGATGCTTTGAATGAAAAATGGATATGTGAATTAGAATAATATTTTTCGGACTATTGTTACATTACTGTTTTTGCATCGTATATGCATATTTAGATCGGATTATGTGGAGAGATTGATCATAACCCTATTAGATTTTGATGAGATCAAAGCATTTGAGTATATCTTATGCTTACTAATGAATTCAATCTAGTGTTTCAGTGAAAATCTTATAAATTTATGGTTAAGTGCGTCTAGACTTGGTTCAAGATATTTTGGATAAGTTAAGAAGTCAAGTTGAACCAAAGTCTGAGACTCGAGTCGACTCCGGGATATTACGAGTCGACTCCAAGCGTATCAGAAGCACTGGCACAGGCTCGAGTCGACTCCGGAACATTAAGAGTCGACTCCGACTGAGAACAGACAGATGAACAGAAAGACTCAATTCAAAACCTGTCAACGAGTTGACTCCTGAAGAGCGCGAGTCGACTCCGAAGCTTGCCGAGTCGACTCCGAGACAGCGCGACCCCAAAAAGACAGAAGACCGAATTGTTGTCTCTGAGACGCGAGTCGACTCCAAGACAGCTCAAGTCGACTCCAAGGCAGCGCTACACCAAAAAGACAGAAGGCTGTGTTTCGGAAACTGAGAGCCGAGTCGACTCCGGAATAGCTCGAGTCGACTCCAAGACTGGACGAGCCAAAAGACAGAAGATCGGGAGTTCGGGCTCTGAGCGCCGAGTCGACTCCCAGTATTTCCGAGTCGACTCGAGTGGGCCAAGTTGAAGAATAGCTCTGTGGATTTCATGGGATGAGCCGACTCCAAAAATGCCAGGTCAGCTCCAGGTTTTGGCGAGTCGACTCCGGGTTAAGTCGAGTCGACTCCCAGTCGAGAAGCTCACTTTAATTCAAATCCGGAACAGTTGCCGAGCCGACTCCAGAAAAGCATGAGTCGACTCCCGCTACAGCCGAGTCGACTCCAGATCGCGCGAGTCGACTCCGACCCCAACGGACACATTGTCAGGATGTGCAGAGTGTGCAGAACGGCTAGTAAAGTGAGTCTAACGGCTAATTTCCGTGGGGAATGGCTTAAATAGCCACAGAGGACTGTAGCAAAGTAGAGAAGCAACATTCCACTCAAAGAAAACAAGAATCCTTCATCTGCAAACGATTTTTCAACGGAAAAGAAGGAAGAGCACCATTAACTCCATTCAACCGACTCTTTCCAGCATTAAAGAAGTCTCCTCCAGCCTTCAAGTCTTCCAGACATTCAAGAGGAGACAGATAGTTCAAGAAGCCCTTCTCTACTCCAACTCAAACGTGTTTGAGGGCTCTAAACTTCTCTCTTAGTTATATCGCTGTATATCTGCTTTTTAGAAGCTCTATTTTTCTGTTTGTCTTTGTTCTTTCCATTTGGTCTTTACTTGATTCAATCAGGGGATTGAATCAAGGGTGTATAGGTTTGTTGGTGAGCCTAGGTTGAAACCAACGGTGTAAGGGTTCGATTGTGATCCCGGAAAAACAATCGGGGTGGTTCTAGTCGGTGAGCCTGGGAAAACCGACCGAGTTCGTTGTGACCTCGTAAAACAACAAGTTTGGTTGTGAGCTTGTAAAACAACCGGCTGTAATTCGAGGGGTTATAGTGAATTCCCAAGTGAGGCTTGGGGAGTGGACGTAGGAGCAAGGATTAGCTCCGAACCACTATAAAATCCTTGTGTTTGTGATTGTTTGTGTATCTCTCTTACTTTCATTTCATTCACAGCACATAGCATCTAATTAATCAACTTGCAAAAAGTGTTAATTAGTATTTCGCAAATCAAATAATTGTAATAATTATTTTAAAACCCAATTCACCCCCCCTCTTGGGTTGTTTATCTGGGCAACAAGTGGTATCAGAGCAGGAACTCTTTTACCCAAAGTGTAAAAGATCAAAATGACAACCCCATTTGGATCTTCCCACATTGAGGGCCAATCCACCCAAAGACCTCCATTCTTTAATGGATCCGACTACTCATATTGGAAGGCTAGGATGAGAATATTTATCCAAGCCCAAAACTATGAGATGTGGACCATTATATTAAATGGACCATACATCCCATCCATCTATGTAGAGGGTCTCACTGTACCCAAACTTGAAAAGGATTGGGATGACCATGACATGAGGAAGGCACAACTCAATGCCAAAGCAATGAATGTGCTTTACTGTGCATTAGATAGAAATGAATTCAATAGGGTCTCTACTTGCAATTCTGCAAAAGAGATTTGGGATAGACTTGAAGTGACCCATGAGGGCACGAATCAAGTCAAAGAATCCAAAATAAATATATTGGTTCATAAGTATGAACTATTTAAGATGGATTCTAATGAAACAATCACTTGCATGTTCACTAGATTTACTGACATTGTCAATGGCCTAAAAAGCCTTGGCAAAAATTATACCAACAGTGAGCTTGTCAGGAAGATTCTTCGCTGTCTACCAAGGTCATGGGAAGCCAAAGTGACAGCTATCCAAGAAGCCAAGGACTTGAACAAGCTTCCACTTGAGGAGCTTCTTGGATCTCTAATGACGCACGAGCTCACCATGAAACAACATAATGAAGAGGAGTCCTCTCACAAGAAAAAGGTAATAGCATTAAATCGGTGTCTACTAACAAAGACTTGTCTTGCAGCAGTAGCAGTGAAGAGGAAGATAATGAGGGAGATGATGATGAGGCTCTCCTTGTAAGAAAATTCAGAAGATTCATCAACCGAAAGAAATCTTCACATCAAAGGAGAGGCCCCTCAAGTTCCTATCACAAGGATAAAGGTAAGGAAAGAAAAAATGAGGGGATCGGATGTTATGAGTGTAAGAAGCCGGGGCACTTCAGAGCTGAGTGTCCTTTGCTGAAGAAGGGGAGCAAGCACAAGAAAAAGAAAGTCCTCGTCTCCACCCTATCGAACTCCGATACATCTTCATCATCATCGGATGAGGAGCAAGAAGAAAAGGCCAACATTTGTTTTATGGCTAACGACAATGAGGTAATATCCGGAACACATTTATATTTTACTTTCGATGAATTATATGATGCTTTCAATGAATTAATGGATGAATACAAGACAATAAACCTTAAAAACAAAGAATTAAAAGTAACTAACCAAACACATCTCCGTAAGTATGATACATTAGTTAAGGATAAAGATGTTCTTATTAAAGAAAATGCAGAACTTAAAACAAGCAACCAAATCTTGATACAAAAGAATAATACCTTAACCAAAGATAATGAAAGGCTGAACAAAAAAATATTAGAACTTAAAAACAATAAATATATCTTAAATGAGAGTCTCACAAAAGAACTAAATGATCTAAAAACAGAAAAACAAAAATTGACACTAGATCTTGAAAAATACAAGCCTTTTGTAGAACGATTTATATATAGCTCAGAAAAATTAGAGATGATACTTAGTAGTCAACGAGCTGTATTCAATAGAGCTGGTTTAAGGTATAAACCTAACAATAGGCAAAAACTCCTTAGTAATTTCTTTGTTAAAGCAGGAGAAAACAAAACTAAGAAAATAACATGTTTTTGCTGTGGAACATTAGGACACAAAGCAAATGTATGTGATTTTAGAAAAGGAAAAACCAAAAGAAAAATTAAAAGGGTTTGGGTTCCAAAAGGAACCAACATTACTAACCATGAAGGACCCAAGAAAACTTGGGTACCTAAAACTGTATGATTTGCTTGTGTAGAAGTGTCTTGCAGCCAAAGACAACAAAAATTGTTGGTACTTGGATAGTGGTTGCTCAAGATACATGACGGGTGACAAGGATCAATTCTTCACCCTTGAAGCTAAGAAGGGAGGTGCTGTGACGTTTGGAGACAATAACCAAGGTCACATCATTGGTATAGGTAAGGTACAAATTATCCCTTCAACCTTTATTGATAATGTTCGATATGTTGATGGTCTTAAACATAATTTACTTAGCATTAGTCAATTGTGTGATAAAGGTTTTGATGTTTTGTTCAAACCATCACTATGCATCATAACCAACTCAAGTGACAATAGTTTAGTTTTTAAAGGAATAAGACGTGGAAATGTGTATGTTGTAGACCTTGAGGATCTTGTCAAACATAACCCATGTTTAGTTGTTAATGAAACTAAGGATAATGATGCTAGTTGGTTATGGCACCGCAAGTTAGGGCATGCAAGCATGGACATAATATCTAAACTAGTTAAAAGAGATTCCGTGATAGGTTTGCCAAAACTAAAGTTTGAAAAGAATAAAATATGTGAAGCTTGTCAATATGACAAACAATCAAGGAACTCCTTTAAATCCATAAAGTGTGTCTCTACCTCTAGACCTCTAGAACTACTACACATGGATCTATTCGGACCAACTAGAACCACAAGTCTAGGTGGAAATAAATTTGGTCTAGTTATTGTAGATGATTTTTCTAGATATACTTGGGTCATGTTCTTAGCTCATAAAGATCAAGCATTTTCAGTATTTAAGAAATTTCATAAGGAAGTAACCAATGCTAGAGATACTTTAGTCATAGCTATTAGAAGTGACCATGGTACCGAATTTGAAAATCATTTATTTGATGAGTTTTGTAGTAAAAAGGGAATAACTCATAATTTTTCTGCACCTAGTACACCACAACAAAATGGAGTTGTGGAGAGGAAAAATAGAACTCTAGAGAAAATGGCTAGAACTATGTTGTGTGAAAGTAACCTCCCTAAGTACTTTTAGGGAGAAGTCATCAATACTTCATGTCATATATTAAATAGAGTTTTATTGAGACCCATTATAAAGAAAACACCTTATGAACTTTGGAAAAACAGAAAACCAAAGGTAAATTACTTTCATGTTTTTGGATGTAGGTGTTTTGTTCATAATAATACATGTTGTTTTTGATGATTCTAGTGATACCTCATCTAGTAAGAGAGTTAATCTTGATGATGATGCTGAAATTCTTGAAGAAAAGATAGATGAGATGACATTACAAGATGATAATCAAAAATTAATTGGAGGTGCATCATCAAGCCAAGAGGCTATTATGGATCATGGGCTGACTAAGGCTTGGAGGTTTGCTCACGGGCATCCTAAGGAATTAATTCTAGATGATCCATCTCAACCTGTTAGGACTAGAGCATCTCTTAGGAACTTAAACAATCATCTAGCTTTCGTCTCACATTTTGAGCCCAAACACATAGAAGAAGCTGAAAAAGATGTAAATTGGATAAATGCAATGCAAGAAGAATTAAATCAATTTACTAGAAACAAGGTATGGAATCTAGTTGAAAGACCTTCTGAATATTCAATCATAGGTACCAAATGGATATATAAAAACAAACTTGATGAAAATAGAATTGTAATAAGGAATAAGGCTAGACTAGTAGCAAAGGGGTATAATCAAGAAGAAGGTATAGATTTTGATGAAACCTTTGCACCTGTAGCTAGACTCGAGGCAATTAGATTATTATTAGCATTTGCATGCTCTAAGAATTTCAAATTATTTCAAATGGATGTAAAAAGTGCATTTTTAAATGGGTATATTAATGAGGAGGTGTATGTAGAACAACCTCCTGGTTTTGAAAATCATCAATACCCTAATCATGTGTATAAACTGAACAAAGCACTTTATGGTTTGAAACAAGCACCTAGAGCATGGTATGAGAGGCTTAGCAAATTCTTACTAGAACATGAGTTCTCTAGGGAAATGTAGATACAACATTGTTTCTAAAGAAGAAAAACAAAGATATGTTATTAGTGCAGATTTATGTTGATGATATTATTTTCGGTGCTACTAACAATCGCCTCTGCGAAGAATTTGCTGACTTGATGCAGAGTGAGTTTGAGATGAGCATGATGGGAGAGCTGAACTATTTCCTCGGGCTTCAAATCAAACAATCTGAAGAAGGCATCTTCATCAATCAAGTCAAATACATCAAGGAGATGCTTAAGAAGTTTGATATGGAAGGAAACAAGTCAATCAGCACATCCATGAGCTCATCATGCAAATTAGATCAAGATGAATCAGGTAAATCTGTAGATCAAAAGTTATATAGAGATATGATAGGATCTTTATTGTATCTCACTGCAAGTAGACCTGATATCATGTTTAGTGTTTGCATGTGTGCTAGATATCAGTCTAATCCTAAGGAATCTCATCTAATTGCAGTCAAGAGAATCTTTAAATACCTAATAGGAACAAAAAATATAGGTCTATGGTATTCTAAAGAATCTAGTCTGAACTTAATAGGATATACAGATTCAGACTTTGCTGGATGTAAACTTGATAGAAAAAGCACCAGCGGGTCATGTCAATTCCTAGGAGAAAACTTAATCTCATGGTTTAGCAAGAAACAAAACTCGGTTGCATTATCTACTGCTGAAGCTGAATATGTTGCAGCCGGGAGTTGTTGTGCTCAAATCATGTGGATCAAACAACAATTGGAAGATTATGGCATTAAACAAGATAAAATTTCCATTAATTGTGATAATACAAGTGCCATTAATCTAACTAAGAATCCAATTCAGCATTCAAGAACTAAACATATTGAGATAAGACATCACTTCATAAGAGATCATGTAATGAATGGTGATGTGACACTTCAATTTGTTTGCACTGATGATCAATTAGCTGATATCTTCACAAAACCCTTGAGTGAAGAGAGATTTAGTGTGCTTAGGAGAGGATTAGGAGTGATTGATCCATCCTAGTGATATTCTCTTCTAGCTCATTGATTTTGATGATTAGATTGTGCTAAATATAGAGTTTCTTATCTATGATCATCAAATCAGATCATAACTTAGTGATTTTCCCTCATTCGGCACGAAAATAGCATGATTTTTAGGTACGTGCCAGAGTTCGAGACGACTCGAGTAAGTTTCAGAGTCGGCTCGTAAGGGGGAGTCGACTCGCACATATACGGGAGTCGACTCGAGATCAATGGCAGCATAAGGGAGTCGACTCGCATATAGTCGGGAGTCGACTCGAGGTCAATAGGCGCATAAGGGGAGTTGACTCGCGCATATTTTGGAGTCGACTCGAGGTCGAGTCGACTCGAGACTTACAGGAGTCGTCTCGCGGTCGGGATCCGAGTTTTTAACCCTAATCCAAGCGTTTAATCAACACTTCTATTCACCGCCGCCACTGTTCACAAACCCTAGAGCCGACTCCGACAACGTCTCCGACCGTCCTTAGGGCTTTTCCGTCGACCTTCTTCTGTCCCTTAGGTGTTTTCCTCATCCCTAGGTCAACCATGCCCCGTAAGTCAGTTGTCCCGAGCCGGAAGAGGCCCCAACCCGCGACCGGTGCCGAGCGACGTTCCAAAGCTCGGAACGATCCCGTGAGGCCACAACCTCCAGCTCGTTCCCCGCCGAGGGCGGTTCCCTCGCGGCCGTGCGCCGGGAAGGCGGTCTCCACCGGGAGATACGTCGACTTTGACTATCTCTCCCGGGAGGGCTTCACCATAGGAGAGAGGTTGAGGGCCCAGGGTTTAGAGTTCTTTTGTTCCTTAGATCTCCCCACATACCCAGGTCTAGTTAGGGAGTTTTATGGAACTGTGCGTAGGGGCAATGGTGGGATAGAGGGAACCGTAGTCGGTGTCCCATTATTTATTTCCGAGGATTTCATAGCTCAAATCCTCCACCTTCCCCAAGTAGGGGTATCTCCTACACACCCCGAGGATAGGACTGAGGCCCTTACGGCCATTTTAGGGAGTCCACCCCAGTCCCCCTTAGATGAGGTGTCCGCTAGCTCACTTTCTGTTGAGATGCGGCTCCTCCTGAGCATCATTTCTAGGTCATTGTTCCCTAAGACCGGCCGATTTGATTTTGTGTCTGAGAGGGACCTAGCCCTTATGTACTACATTCTCCAGGACACCCCTATCAACTTTCCCAAGATGATCTATAGATACTTATGTGAGCCACTAGATAGACCTAGGCTCACCCTCCCTTATGGGATGATGTACACACTTATTTTTAGGGAGTCCGAGATTTCTATTCCTGAGGGGGAACCCTCTCGCGCATTGCGATGGACAGATCGCATGCGTGAGGGAACCCTACACAGGATGGGGTTTCGTAAGGTAGAGGGAACTTGGGTCAGGAAACCATCTTCCTCCATACCTACTACCAGACATTCCCCCAGTCCAGATCCTGATTCAGACTTCCCTACCTTTTCCTCCACCTCAGCTCCCACCACCTCAGTCGGACCCTCCTCCTCAGCTCCACCTACTCAGCCCATGGAGGTTCGGATTTCTCCTGAGCAGCTCCGGGAGTTGCGGCAGGAGATTGTTAGAGATCTTCGGGACGACCTGCTGAGGGAGCTCCGAGGTCCAGCCCCTGCACCCTCCTCTGCGTTGGTTCCCTCCTTATCAGCCGTGACCGAGATGACGGCTCATCTGAGGGAGGAGATCTTCAACGTCAGGAGCCTGATACAAGCCCAGTTTTCCAACATGAGCGATGTCACGAGCAACACTCGGAAGATGCGCGATGACATCCGACACGATATGAGGACTACTAGTCAGGGGGCCGAGTGCTTGGCGAATGTGCTGATCGCCAAGCTGGACACACTTCAGGAGACTCTGACCGAGCTCTCCACGACACATAGCAGGGCCACCTCGGCCATTATCTCCCAGCTAGGGAATGTTGTGGATGGGGTCGGTCTCCTCATGGAGCAAAATAGATTGAGAGGAGGAGCCACATCCTCGAGGAGACCCTAGCTGATTTTGTTTTATTTTGACATGTATTTTCTGCTTTACTTATTGTATTCACAAATGTACTTACATATACATCAATACAATGAGTAGACAAATTCTCTTCAATATTGTGCAAATTGATCTCTGCTTGCTTGTGTGTTCTACTCACTTCCTTTTTGATACGATGACAAAAAGGGGGAGAATATATTTAATAGATATGTAAAAGGAAAAAGAAAATCAATAAAAAGAAAAACTTTTAAAACACACAATAATTTGTTCTAAGTGGATTCAATACCTCGAGACTCATTATCTCTCTGTTGGGGCTCCTAATGGAGTAATCTCCAGAATCTATTCAAGGGATATTCGGAGATTAGTTGAATCCTACTCAAGAACAAAGTGATAGATTTTCCCTCTAAAAACCAAAAATTTAAGTTCAAAAGCTTCAATGCATTAAAAGAAAATTCAGAGAATCAAAACAAGTTGAATGCATATGTTGAGGGGGAGAATCTGAACTTTTAAGAAAGCAAAATCATTAAAGACATATAAGCCAAATAATTGATTGCATGACATGAAGGCTTATATAATTCCAAATGAAAGGGGGAGCTTTAACTCCAAAATTTATTGTTTCACACCTTTCAAGTTTGGATAAATTAAATAACCAGACACTTGAATTCATTTCAAAATTTTATCAATAAATTTCCTTGTGTGTTGCGCAATTCACTGTACATATACTCAATGTTTTGTCATCATCAAAAAGGGGGAGATTGTGGAGTGATTGATCATAACCCTATTAGATTTTGATGAGATCAAAGCATTTGAGTATATCTTATGCTTACTAATGAATTCAATCTAGTGTTTCAGTGAAAATCTTATAAATTTATGGTTAAGTGCGTCTAGACTTGGTTCAAGATATTTTGGATAAGTTAAGAAGTCAAGTTGAACCAAAGTCTGAGACTCGAGTCGACTCCGGGATATTACGAGTCGACTCCAAGCGTATCAGCAGCACTGGCACAGGCTCGAGTCGACTCCGGAACATTACGAGTCGACTCCGACTGAGAACAGACAGATGAACAGAAAGACTCAATTCAAAACCTGTCAACGAGTCGACTCCTGAAGAGCGCGAGTCGACTCCGAAGCTTGACGAGTCGACTCTGGAGTAGTATGAGTCGACTCCAGGGAGTTACAGACAAAAAGTCAGAGAGCAATTTTCGACCCTGAGAGCCGAGTCGACTTCTGAGGAACGCGAGTCGACTCCGATGGTTGGCAGGTCGACTCCAAAGAAAGCTAGAGTCGACTCTCAGTGTTATACTAGGCAAAAGTCAGAGAGCAGTTTTCGGACACTGAGATCCGAGTCGACTCCCGCAATGCCCGAGTCGACTCCGAGACAGCACGACCCCAAAAAGACAGAAGACCGAATTGTTGTCTCTGAGACGCGAGTCGACTCCAAAACAGCTCGAGTCGACTCCAAGGCAGCGCTACACCAAAAAGATAGAAGGCTGTGTTTTGGAAACTGAGAGCCGAGTCGACTCCGGAACAGCTCGAGTCGACTCCAAGACTGGACGAGCCAAAAGACAGAAGATCGGGAGTTCGGGCTCTGAGTGCCGAGTCGACTCCCAGTATTTCCGAGTCGACTCGAGTGGGCCAAGTTGAAGAATAGCTCTGTGGATTTCATGGGATGAGCCGACTCCAAAAATGCCAGGTCAGCTCCAGGTTTTGGCGAGTCGACTCCGGGTTAAGTCGAGTCGACTCCCAGTCGAGAAGCTCACTTTAATTCAAATCCGGAACAGTTGCCGAGCCGACTCCAGAAAAGCATGAGTCGACTCCCGCTACAGCCGAGTCGACTCCAGATCGCGCGAGTCGACTCCGACCCCAACGGACACATTGTCAGGATGTGCAGAGTGTGCAGAATGGTTAGTAAAGTGAGTCTAACGGTTAGTTTTCGTGGGGAATGGCTTAAATAGCCACAGAGGACTGTAGCAAAGTAGAGAAGCAACATTCCACTCAAAGAAAACAAGAATCCTTCATCTGCAAACGATTTTTCAATGGAAAAGAAGGAAGAGCACCATTAACTCCATTCAACCGACTCTTCCCAGCATTAAAGAAGTCTCCTCCAGCCTTCAAGTCTTTCAGACATTCAAGAGGAGACAGAAAGTTCAAGAAGCCCTTCTCTACTCCAACTCAAACGTGTTTGAGGGCTCTAAACTTCTCTCTTAGTTATATCGTTGTATATCTGCTTTTTAGAAGCTCTATTTTTCTGTTTGTCTTTGTTCTTTCCATTTGGTCTTTACTTGATTCAATCAGGGGATTGAATCAAGGGTGTATAGGTTTGTTGGTGAGCCTAGGTTGAAACCAACGATGTAAGGGTTCGATTGTGATCCCGGAAAAACAATCGGGGTGGTTCTAGTCGGTGAGCCTGGAAAAACCGACCGAGTTCGTTGTGACCTCGTAAAACAACAAGTTTGGTTGTGAGCTTGTAAAACAACCGGCTGTAATTCGAGGGGTTATAGTGAATTCCCAAGTGAGGCTTGGGGAGTGGACGTAGGAGCAAGGGTTAGCTCTGAACTACTATAAAATCCTTGTGTTTGTGATTGTTTGTGTATCTCTCTTACTTTCATTTCATTCACAGCACATAGCATCTAATTAATCAACTTGCAAAAAGTGTTAATTAGTATTTCGCAAATCAAATAATTGTAATAATTATTTTAAAACCCAATTCACCCCCCCTCTTGGGTTGTTTATCTGGGCAACAGATTATGATATATCTATTATGTTACAAAAGAATTTTGATGTGCATCAGATTTAGAGCTCTCAGCCTGGCTATGTTCTGGACCCTGCCAATAGGGGGTTATGCATTGGCAATTCTGGCCCCACCACAGGATATAAGTGTGGTATTCTGGCCCACTCCGCAGGGTATAAGTGCGGTATTCTGGCCCACTCCGCAGGTATAAGTGCGGTTCTGTTTCTGGCCTAGCCACAGGGTATAAATGTGATTGTAGCTAAAGGCTGATGAGATGAATATGATTTGTTTCGAATCAGATTTATGATTATGTATATAGATATTTGAAAAAAATACGAATTTTAATGAATTTGTGCTTCAAAAGGAATTGATTATGTTATTATGTTGATTCATCGTAATTTGTATTTATATTTTATGTTATTATATGAATTGACTAGTTAAGGTGTTTATTACTTACTGGGCTGTCTAGCTCATTATACGATTTCTTACTGTTTTTACAGATCCGAGGAATTAGCTCGATCCGGGGTTTTACAATATGGGAGAGCGAATACAAGAATTATGACACAAGTTATCTTAGATTAGGTTTTATTTAAATTAATGTTCTATCTTTATTGTTCCGCTGCGCATTGAGAACTGTGAAACTTTATAATTTGTGTCAGTCAATGGAAGAAGATTGCATTTATTTCAGCTGAATTAATTTAGAATTACATAATTGAGGTGTTTTGGTTAAGATGCCTTGCATGCTCGTGGGGAGAGTTTTCTACGGGTGTGCGGCAGTTGGCGCGACCCCCGGCTCGCGATCTCGGGCCGGGGGCGTGACAACTTTTATGGTATCAGAGCATAATTGGATAAATTATGAGATAAGAAAATCTGACATGACATGAGTGTAGGTGGGTAGACACTAGGGACATTGGGACGTTAGTTTATGATGATTGTAGCAACTATTCTATGTACTTGTAATGAATTGGTAAGCTTATTATTGGCATGCCGCTATCTGATAGACATATGTCAGGATGCCTCCACGTCGGATGAGAAAGACTACTCGCAGAGCTACTAATAAGGCACCCAACCCGCAAAATGACAGCACACCCCAACAAGTTGGTAACACCCCTCAACAGGAGAGAGTCGTCAATCCTGCTAGTGATACTCAGATAGGACAACAAGAACCGGGCCTAGGCCAGGTTATGCAGACCATAGTGGGCCTTATGCAGATGCAACAGCAGGTGCAACAGCAGTTGCTCCAACAACAAGCGCAGTTGCCCCAGACACAACCACAGCAAGGACGAGGGGAACAGTGTGAACAGCATAGCAGTATAGCTGAATTTAAGAGGCTAGCTCCTCCAGCTTTCAAGGGAACTACAGAACCGTTAGAAGCAGACAACTGGCTTACAGAGATGAAGAAAGCATTTGCTGTCTTGAGATGCCAGGATGATGAAAGATTTTGTTTGCATCATACATGATGCAAGGTGAGGCATTCAACTGGTGGCGGATGTTGGAACATAAATATGAACAGGATAGGAAGCCACTCACTTGGGAAAAATTTCGAGGAGCCTTTTATGATAAGTATTTTTCTCGGAGTGTAAGGACGTAGAAAGAGCAGGAGTTTATTCATCTAAAGCAAAGAAATATGACTGTTGCAGAATATGAAGCTAAATTTACCGAGCTAGCTAAATTTGTTCCAAAGTTAGTCGAGGATGAGCTAGATCGAGCGCATAAATTTGAGATGGGACTAAAGACTGAAATTAGAAAACAAGTGGTACCTTATGAATTGACTACCTATGCAGCTGTGGTAAATAAGGCTTTAATAATTGAAAGGGAAGTTAATTACGAACGGTTGGAAAGGGAAAGAAATCAAAAGAAGAGAAACAGATCGAATGCATTTCAGGGGCAGAGCAATGAAAATGCCGAAAGTTCAAACAAGAAATCAACGAGTGACAACCCTAAGCAGATGAATATCAATAAATGTTCTAGATGTGGTAAGGCTCATGCTGACAAGGATTGCCATTGGAACACCGGTGCCTGCTTTAGATGCGGTAAGATAGGTCATAAAATTGCAGACTGCCCATAAAGAAACGAGAATAGATCTACTCAAGCAATGGAAGGAAGCTAGGGGCCAAAGACTCAAGGAAGAGTATTTGCACTTACACAGCAAGATGCACAGGCTTCTGATGTGTTGACGATAGGTATTAATCTAGTCCCAATATTTATTTCTATGTATTGTTTTGCCATGCTCACTGCTCTTTGTTAGACAACTCATTATGCTGCTAGAAAAGATTAAATAGTTACATAACATTTTTTTTTGATTAATTATCAAAAGAAGAATATGAACTTTTAAATTTCGAAAGTGTTCACCTAGATTAAGACATAGTAATGAATGTACCAACAAGCAAGTAATTCTAGAAAAAAAAAATCTAGACTTGACACGGGTATGTTGAGGTTTAAATCAGAATGTGCAGAAAAAATGTGGTGAATAGAATTATTTGAAATTGGTCAGACAAGACGACTTTGATTTAAAGAGTGTTATGACTTAGTTTGGAAGAAGTATAATCTACTCTTGAACTGCATGTATGAAAATTTCGTGGACGAAATTTCTTTTAAGGGAGGAAGGATGTGAGACCCTGAAACTGGGCCCGGTCCATTGACCGGCCCAGCCCAAGGATTTCGACCTCACGTGCGGCGCACGTGAGGGCGGGTGAGAGGGGGGGAGCCATCCCGAAGAAGTCGGCTCCCCTGTTCTTTTTTAGGGCTTCTCCTCTCATTGAAGAGATTGGAAGAGGAGCCGCTGCCGGCCGAGAGAGAGGGAGAGAGAGAGAGAGAGAACCATTAAAAAGGTGGGTCTTCTTCGGCACGGGTCTTCCTCTTCCTCCATTACCGCCGAAGAGAAAGAGGATCGCCGGTCTTCGTCGGAGGCTAAGGTAAGGGCTTCTAACTTTCATTTCCTTCCTTCCGTGATATTTAGCCATGATTTACTATGGTTTTGAGCCGGCCAAGCGCCGGACTTGGGTCCAAAACGGGATTTCGGCCCGTAAGCTCGTCGCCGTCGCGTGTTCATCGCCGCCAGCCGCCGGGGGGTGGCCGAGCTTGCTCCGCCACCACCTGCCGCTGCCAAGGCCAGCCGCCGCGGCCGCCCTTGGGTTCGATCGAGAGCAAAGAGGAGGGGGCGGCAGGGGGTGATGAATCCCTGTTTCGCCGAAAGAGAGGAAGGGAGTCGGGAGAGAAAAGAAGAAAGAAGAAAGAGAAAAGAAGAAAGAAGAAAAAGAAAAGAAAAGAAAAGAAAAGAAAAAGAAAAGAAAAGAAAAGAAAGAGAGAAAGAAAAAAAAATGATAATAAAATAAAAGGAGGGTGGTCTATGGGTATGAACCCGAATCCGAACTCGAACCCGGGGTGCTAGACACTTCGGCAGGGTCGGCCCTGTGAGCATGTTAAAATTTAAGTTTTTATATATATTGTGATTAATTTTAAAAGAAAATATGATTTTTGGATATTAGGTCCTGCGAGGAATTTATGAGATTAATTGGATTTGTTGGGGATCGCGTTCAAAGTAAGTAATGAACTGCCTTCTCTAGACTCTTCATTTATATAATATTATTTTTGCATTGAATAAATTGTTAATGAATTTATATGGGATTTATGAATTTTACGAGATGATGCTTTGAATGAAAAATGGATATGTAATTAGAATAATATTTTTCGGACTATTGTTACATTACTATTTTTGCATCGTATATGCATATTTAGATCGGATTATGATATATCTATTATGTTACAAAAGAATTTTGATGTGCATCAGATTTAGAACTCTCAGCCTGGCTATGTTCTGGACCCTGCCAATAGGGGGTTATGCATTGGCAATTCTGGCCCCACCACAGGGTATAAGTGTGGTATTCTGGCCCACTCCGCAGGGTATAAGTGCGGTATTCTGGCCCACTCCGCAGGGTATAAGTGCGGTTCCGTTTCTGGCCTAGCCACAGGGTATAAGTGTGGTCGTAGCTAAAGGCTGATGAGATGAATATGATTTGTTTCGAATCAGATTTATGATTATGTATATAGATATTTGAAAAAAATACGAATTTTAATGAATTTGTGCTTCAAAAGGAATTGATTATATTATTATGTTGATTCATCGTAATTTGTATTTATATTTTATGTTATTATATGAATTGACTAGTTAAGGTGTTTATTACTTACTGGGCTGTCTAGCTCATTATACGATTTCTTACTGTTTTTACGGATCCGAAGAATTAGCTCGATTCGGGGTTTTACAATATGGGAGAGCGAATATAAGAATTATGACACAAGTTATCTTAGATTAGGTTTTATTTAAATTAATGTTCTATCTTTATTGTTCCGCTGCGCATTGAGAACTGTGAAACTTTATAATTTGTGTCAGTCAATGGAATAAGATTGCATTTATTTTAGCTGAATTAATTTAGAATTACATAATTGAGGTGTTTTGGTTTAGATGCCTTGCATGCTCGTGGGGAGAGTTCCCTATGGGTGTGCGGCGGTTGGCGCGACCCCCGGCTCGAGATCGCGAGCCGGGGGCGTGACAATACTTTTCTCTTTTTTTCTCTTATATTCTCTTGTATTTTTTTAATCATTATGAACAATTAATTTTTGAGTTCTTTTGCATTGATATCCTTCTAAATGTTGGATTTTGCGCGAATATCGTTCCAAAATTGATATTTGCATGTATATTCTTGCAGGGGCGGCTCAATACATTCTGGGGCCTAAGGCGAATCCAATGAACAAGGCCTTTTTTTAATATTTTTTTAATAAATATAAAATACTTAAAAAAAATATAAAAATAGATAGCTATCAAGTACACTATTTTAACAAAGATACATAAATCTAACAAAGATAGACAAGAAGCCTTTTTAATTTAATATAATTCTTGAATGGAAGCACATAAAAGTAATTATACTAAATGAAGGGCCATGAAACTGATTAAATAACTGAGATAATGCTTGGCAATACTATTTACCATGTCAAACAAGAGCCAAATAGGAAAAGGTCATCCCATGGCACTTCATGATCAAGGTAAAGAAAAGAATTTTTCCATAAAGAAACCTCTCCATAAGAGAAAGTAGGGTCATTATGGGAAATTCACCCCATCCCACCATCTCCCCTTCAAGTAAGTACCCAAGCGGCAACTGCAACATCACAGCACAGCAGCCATTAAACCCCCTCCCTCCTTTTCTCTCTCTACCACCCAAGAGGGGAGAAGAAACCGAGAGGAGAAAACTAAAAGAATCTCCACCCTCGAAGAAGTCCATCTCCATCTCCAATCCCTCAGGAGTAATGTGAGGGAAGGAAAACCAAGACCAAAACCAAAAAAGAGAAGGGATGAAAGATAAGAGCGGCTTCAGGCGTTTATCAAGCCAACCAAATCCCTCCTCTCTCTCTCTCGCTCTCCCCACCCAAAACAAAACTACCGTCCCCAACATCCCAAATTGCCCCTCTGCAGGCCAGGTAACTCTCCACCTCCTTTCCATCAAGGGAGAAGGCTCATAGCCAGCCCCAGATTGGGGCCTTTGCTTCCTTTTGGTCAGCTTCCTGGAGGCCTTCCATTGGCCCGGGGCCTTAGGCGACTGCTTCAGTCGCCTAGGGCTCGGGCTGGCCCTGTATTCTTGTAAAACTCTATTATTGTATAAATATCCTTGCTCTAACGGTATTAAAAATATATATTTATATTAATTAAAAATAAAATAAAAATTTGAAATTACACTATTGTCCTCCCGCTATCGGGATCACACGGACATTTGCCCGCGGGCATTCGCGATCTTGCGATTCCACGAGCATTCGTCCGTGGGCGTTCGCAAGATTGCAATCATGTGAAGTTAAAAAACAATATTGCATCCCTTTTTTTTTTTTTGCTAGTATGGGTCGATCATACCCGGCATGAGCGGATAGACCCAATAAAGTCAAAAAATAGAATATCTCGGAGTGCCAAGGGCAGCTCCCCAACACCATACCATAAGGTACCTCCGGAGTGACAAGCTACAAACGCAGCTACCCAATCCGCAGCACCGTTACCTTCACGGTAAATATGCGTGGCCTGAAAGGCCCATCCATCCCTCGCCATGGCCCAAATGTCACGGAACAAGGGATGGTCACACCCGCCACCCCTTGGACCCCCTGGATCCAACTAATAACGGTGGCTGAATCACCCTCCAGGATGATAGACCTAGCTCGTAAGACGCACCGGGCATAGCGAAGGCCCGCCCAGGCTGCACTCAGCTCCGCGCATGGAATCGAAGTATCAAATAACTGACTGCCACCAGCAGCCACGACCCTGGCAGACGGATCCCGAATAACAAAATCCGCGCCTCCCCTCATACCACCATCCAGAACAGACCCATCAAAGTTGACCTTAAGAAAACTGGGGGTGGGGGTTCCCAGGTGAAAAACACCGTACGGGATACTGCCGAGGCAGGGTGGGAACCCCAGATGTCCCAAGTTGTCAAGGTCCCTTCAACAGGAATAATGTAATACAACTCAGTCGCCCAAGCGCAGGCACTCTCGACCACAAATTGCAGCGACATACGTCGTTCACCAAACAGGCGAGCGTTCCTGGCCAGCCAAATCTGGTAGGCAGTACAGCTCGCCCGAATAGCCGCCTGACGAAGCACTGGGGACTCCGATCCCTAACGCATGGCCTGTAGGAACAGGTCCCTACATCACCATACCACCTGTGGGACCCCTGCCAGACGCCAAGTAGCCCTAGCCCATGTGCACCGAAACAGGGCATGGTCCACCGTCTCGGTCGCACCACAAGCCCCACACACCAATGGGATCTTCACTCTTTGACCGCCGAGAACAGCACTCGTAGGAAGACGGTCCCAGACCACCTTCCAGAGGAACAACGCTATGACTTAATATTGCATCCCTTTACCTCTCCCTCAATTTGCCTGTCTATGACTTAATTATGCCATTTATGATGGATTTGCACCCCCTACTATCTCTCTCTATTCGTGCATATCGTACAAAAGTTATTAGTAATTGGCAGGTATTTATTGTGTGCGAAGTTTTATTTTTTGTTTCTTTCTTTCTCTCTCTTTTTGGTCATGGTGGAAGCTTTTTTGAAACATAAATCTTACACCTCATGATAGTTAATATTGATCTGCCTATTATATCAAATTGATGAACCAGTTGGAACAGTAATGCCCCATCCAACATAGAAGTCCTTTCACTACAACAAAATAAGATTTTGCCGACTGTTCTCCGCCGACGCTAACAGAAAGCATCGGCAAATTTCGAAACGACGCCCAAATCTTACGACGCTTTTGTATAGCGTCAGGTGAAATTGAAATAAGACGACGCTTTAAAGCGTCGTCGGAGCAAAAGAGGCCAACAAAATGGATCCCTTGCCTTTTTCTTTCTCTCGCTCGCTCGCACGCGGAGAACAAACCCTAACCCTTCCATCCCCAGCCGCCATCATTCCCCCCTCCTTCCTCCCCGATCATCTCCCCCCAAACCCCCCACCGTGCTTCGGATCCCCCTCCCCCTCCGAGCTTCGAGGACAACCCCGCGCCGTCGAGAAAGGTGTTCTACCCCTCCGAGCTGAGGATACTGCGGTGGCGGTAGGCGGGATGTGGTTCGACGAGATGAGCGGCCATGGATGCAGGCAGATGGAGGCCGAGTTCGTGAGTTTCAAGGCCCCTGTCCATCTCGTAAGTTTTATCTCCTCCTCACCTCTCCATCCATCCTTGTAGCCCCATCTCCCTCCAAGAACTCCTCCTCCTCTCACCCTCCCCTCATCGGAGGCCCAGGCCGCGGCTTGTGGCAGAGGAGAAATTGGATCAGGCCATGATCCATCGCAAGAAAGGAAAGAGCAGGGCTGCTGCTTCCGTTGCATCCCCGAGGAATGTTCGAAAGGCTCAGAGGCGGCTGGAGAAGGAGATCATGAGAGAGGGAGTTGGGTCCTCCGGAAGACGACGTCGGAAGGGTATGTTCTGATTCTTTAATTTTTCCTTCTAGTTCTTGAGTTTTGATCATGGGTGGGTATTCAATGCCTTGTTCTTGAGTTCTTTGGTTCGTTTTGGCATCCAAAGTTTCATTTTAATTGTTAATGGTTTTTTGTTTTTCATTTTCTTGATCAGGAAGCTTGCTGATAATTGCACTAGTCTTCAAGGCTTCCTTGTGTTCAATGCTGTTGGTGGAGGCACTGGCTCAGGCCTGGGCTCTTTTCTCCTTGAGCATTTGTCCGTCTCCACCTCTTAAGCGTTCTGTCCACCCACTCCCTCCTCGAGCACACTGATGTTGCTGTGCTTCTTGACCATGAAGCCATCTATGACATCTGCAGGCGCTCCCTGGACATCGGAAGCCATCTATGACACTGATGAGGTTGCCATGAAGTTTTGAAGCTTCTCCTGGTCACCATCGGGGACATTGGGGTCCCCGATGGAAAATAATTTTTTTTAAAAAAGGTTTTTACCGACGCTTTTAAGTGTTGATAAAAATCGTCGCTAAAAATGGACCTTTTACGACGCTTTTACTAAGCGTCGAAAAAAACTTTTTCCATTCAGGTATCGCCGATGCTTTGGCGACGCTTTGAGTAGCGTCGGACGAGTCTTTACCGACGCTTATAAGCGTCGGTAAAGATTGTAAAAAGTGCCGGGAAAGATCACTTTTTTTGCAGTGTTAGATCCGAACTGAGTTTCCCTACATCAGAGTGCAAATAACAAGGATCGTAACATGGTTCAACATATGAGCCAAAATTGGTGTTGCAGGCATATAGGCTGCAGGATTTATTTCGGAACTAAAGACAGAATATGCAGCAACTAAGTGCATTGCCTTAAGAGCTCGGACAACAAGAAAAGTGGGGGAAGGCATTATTTAATATAAAGAGGATAATTTTCATATTCCTTGAAAATGCAGCCTTCCACATCAAGCTCGACATAAAAGTTCGCTAATTTATAAATACATAATTATGAAGCCTGTCCCATTAATTAATGCATCTAAATTCTTTTCCCCCTAATAAAATTCTTTTTTACATTTGTTGCCCAGAGATGGTCACCCAAGAGGGGGGTGAATTGGGTGTTTTAAAAACTTTTTGCCTAATTAAAAATAAAACACACAAATATATGAACTAAAATAAAGATAAAGAGATAAGAAGAGACAACCACAAACACACGGTTTTATAGTGGTTCGGAGCCTTCACCGCTCCTACATCCACTCCCCAAAGCGCCTTTGGGAATTTCCACTATAATCCAAGATTACAGTACGGTAGTTTTGCGAGTTCACTACCCAACTCGTTGTTTTACACCGGGCTCACAACAAACCCTAAAACTCCCAATTTCTCTTAGGCTTGGGACGCCTTTTCCTTGTTCCAAGTCCCTTGACTGGAACAAGCACCACAATAAAAGAGTTTACAAAAGGAAATAAAAGCTCTGAGAAGCAAATATAATAATTATGAATAATGTAACCCGGAAGAATCCTTTTGCCGTTGGAAGCGTGGAAAATGTTGATTCTTCCGAGGTGGAGCGCGTAGGGTTGAGTGTGAGCTTCGAATCCCGAGCGCACAAGAGTGGTTGAGCTTGAAATCGCTTGGGAGACTTGAGAATACTTGATTTCCTTCCTTGAATGCACTCACTCCCTTGAGCTTTTCTTTCTAACTTCTCTCTTGAATGATCTAGCTTTTTGGTTGGTGAAGAGTTGTTGAGAACCACTTAAGAGGTCCCTTTTTATAGCCCAAAAAGCAAATATAGCCGTTAGAAACAAAAAGAGAAGGATTTGAAATTCAAACCAAACCTGAAAAGCTGTCAGTCGCGTCCCAGGCGCTCCGGGGACGTCTCCGCTACAACGAGGGACGTCTCGCCTACAGGATTTTACTTTTTATGTTGTCTGGGGTCGACTCGGCACTTTACGGGGACGTCTCGGCTTGTCTGCACTTTATGCATGGGGACGGCTCCGCTGTCTCAGGGTCGACTCCGCTGCCTTATCACCGAAAAAACCATTCTCTGGAAAACCCTGAGAGAGCCGTCTCGGCTATCTTGGGGGCGACTCGGGAACTCTCCTTTTTACCTGCGGGGACGACTCGGCGTACAGTGGGGACGTCTCGCGTATATCTCTTGAAAACTGCCTTTCTGCCGCCACTGAGAGAGTCGACTCCGCTACTGAGAGAGTCGACTCCGCTAACGCGGGGACGACTCGGCAGGTGCCGGGGACGTCTCCAAGTGTGCCAGTTCTTCCTGTTTGTGCCAGAGACGTCTCTGAAACTACCAGGAGACGTCTCGGCTGTCCCTGAACTTTTTCATTAACTCAAAATGTTCTTCAATGAATTCATAAAAATTATGGGAACTTGCCTAGACATTTCTCAACAATATTCTAGATAAAACACATGAGTTCCTTAATTAAATTGTTAAGATATAATGGAATTATGCTCTAGTGTTTTGTATTCATCAAAATTCATTAGGAGGTCAACAATCTCCCCCTTTTTGATGATGACAAAACACTGAGTATATGCAAGATTTGAAATTTAAACATATACACAGTATTTGATCGGATGTACAAGTATAATATTTTGGCCTAGATACAATGTGCATCACTCAATTCAGTTCTTTCCTTGTGCATAAGATTGATCTTTATAGTTCTTAAATGATTTTGGCATATGAACTGAGTTTGAATCAAGTTAAAATGAAATATTGATGCTGAAGATAATTGAAAGCTAGATTCTTTTTGACTCCCCCTTTCTTTTTCAGAAGGGCAATTATCTTAAAATCAATATTCTTCAATTTTATCTTTCCTAATTCAACTTTGGAGTATGATTAAAAAATTTTGCATTCCATATTCAATATCCATGTCTACTCCCCCTTTCATACTCCCCCTTTCAATATCTCCATATTCAATATCTATTATAAATTTTGCATTCCATATACTATCTACTCCCCCTTTTTGTCAGCAACATGAAGGGGACAAATTATCCTTAGGTGCTTAAGACTCAATTTATAGTGGAATTCAGCATTCATTTTACTCAAGGATATTCAAGTTGTCCAAGTCATTTCTATTAATGTATTCATATCACTCCCCCTTTGTTTTGGAATTCATTTCAGACTTATCTTTTAGTTTAACATAGTTATCACAAGATGTGCTCCCCCTGTTTTATGTGCATTGTTTCTTTGTATCAAATTTGAACACTCAAGGTATGTGGTAAGATTTTTATGGCATATCATACAATCACATACACAATCACAGAAACACATACGCAGAATTGGCAATGTACACGAGGTGTTCAAAAGAGATTGTATTCATTCATATGTCATCATAAACCTTTGAAGTCAGTACATAGTCAAAAGAAGAAATCATTACAAGTATTGATTTCTAATACAAAAGGTGTTTCAAAATAGCCTAGGATTTACAAAAAGAAGATCCTACAAGATATCCATCATCGGCGACGTTGCTCATGGGGCCTACTAGATGTACTTTGTGCATAAGCCTTACAAGCTGCATCTATGAATGCATTGATGGAGTCCATGAGGGTCTTAAATTGATCTCCCTGTGACTTGTGGAAACCTGCCACAAGTGCTTCAAACTCTATGGTTGCCATTTCAATTCTCCCTCTGAGTTGGGCAACCAAGGTGCCCACGTTGCCATCTGGTTTTGTCAGCTCTTTGAGACTCTTGGAAATGCTCTTCAAGCTGTCCTTGAGCTCTAATGATCTGATGGTTTGGGTGGCACCCATACCAATTATCTCTTGTGTTGTAGCTTCAATCTGACTTCTAATATCCTTCATCTCTTGTAGAAGCCCTTCATGTGAAGCTCTGATGGGGGCCAACTCTGTGGAGATCATGGATCTCATCTCCTCCCTCATCTGCTGGCAAATGGCAGATGCTAAGGTGCGCATCTGATCTTCTGATAGGAAGGAGGGCCCACTGACTGGAGGAGGTGGTGGCATGGACGTGGAAGGTCCAGCTGAGCTGGAGGAAATATCAGGGATGTTCATGTGGCTAGGTGGAGGAGAGTGATGGTCAGACTCATGATGTGGGATTTCAGGCTCTATGGTTTGTGCTTTTCTTTTTGGAACCTTGACCCACGACCCATCTATCTTATGAAACTCCATTCTTCTCATTGTGCCCTCATTATAGTAGTCGGTGTTTCTCAAGGCCTTTGCAGGTTCATTTGTTGGAATGGAAACCTTGAAGTGTTTAAAGATTAAGATAAAGATCATGCCATAGGGTATACTAAACCTAGAATACCGATGACATAGGGCAATGTAATTTAGCATGAGTCTAGGAAGGTTTAGAGGGATCCCTTGTAGGATATGATGCATAATAGCTAAGTCTCGCTCCGAAACAAAATCGAAGCGACCGGTTTTGGGAAACAAGACCCGGTTGACAATACTTAAAAGTAATCTCATTTCGGCGTTTAGGTCTTGGGAGTTGATAACATCAAGAGGGCCGCAGTCCTCTTGTCCTAACAGCAGATTTAGGGCTAATTCCCTTTGGGGAAGTGAGGTTGGAGCCTCACCGTCCTTAGGGATTTGTAGGACAGTGGATAGGACATCTTCATTTACTTCCACTAATGTCCCCCGGACACATCCAGTGTACCCTTGGTCCCCTAATGCCATATTGCTAAAAAACTCTCTAACTAGGCCGGGATAGGTCGAGGTATTTAGTGTGCAAAGGTGCTCCCACCCTTGAGCTCGGAGTCTCTCTCCAATAGAGAACCCCTCATGATCTAAAAAGGAGAAATCGATGTACCTACCAGTCGTGACTGTGCGATTTGCACAGAAAATCGTCGTGGTCGGCGGAGCAACCGGAGGAGAAGGCGCGGAGGGTTCTTCCCGCCGTTCCTCACCGTCGGCCGCTACTCTAGGTCGCCTCCCACGGGTTGTCCTAGCTTTCTTTGGTGCCATGGATGCTAGGGTTTGTGATTTAGAGCAAACGGAGGCTGGGATTTAAGGTGGAGAGCAAATGGAGGCTAGGGTTTTCCGTTTTGGTCGGAAATGAGGGAGAAAGCTTGAGTCGGCTCGAGCGATTTCGACCTATTTAAAAAGCCCTCATTCGGTCCCCGAGACATCTCCGCGACTAAGGCGAGACGTCTCCCCTTGGGGGGACGTCTCTGCGATTTGCCAGAGACGTCTCCGGCACTGAAAAATTTCAGACTGTATTCTATCTTCTCCCAATTTTGTTTAATTACCCTAATCAATATGATCTCTTTTGATAAACTTAGAGTGAATTTGTTTGTGATCCTCCCCCTTAATGATACAACCTATAGTAATTTGATAATTTTTTTTTTTGAATTATTAATATTGAAATGAGGAATGTTTGACCAAATTTCGAATACCTATGAAATAGGTTCTGAAAATATCTCCATGAAGAGTCCAAGGGAGGGTAACCATCCTCCGGAAAGTCAAACAGTTCGTCATTTAGCTTAGATGAATTCATGTTTTCACTTATGTCTACCTTGAGGTTGATTACTAGTTTGAGTAGCAAAGTAATCCAATACAAATTCAACTCATTTGCTAGGATCATACAAGCTCAAGGCATTCCTTAAGAAATTGAATCTTTCTTTACAAAGGGGCTTTGTAAAGATATCAGCTAATTGATTTTCTGTACATACATATTCAATCATCACATCATTTTTCAGCACATGATCCCTAATAAAATGATGCCTAATCTCTATATGCTTTGACTTAGAGTGTTGGACAGGATTTTTTGTTAAATTAATTGCACTTGTATTATCACATTTAATTGGTATATTATCCATTTTGATACCGAAGTCTTCAAGTTGTTGCTTAATCCAAAGAACTTGGGCACAACAGCTTCCAGCTGCAATGTACTCAGCCTCAGCTGTGGACAAAGCAACTGAATTTTGTTTCTTGCTAAACCAAGAAACCAAATTGGCACCCAAGAATTGACATGTGCCACTTGTGCTTTTTCTGTCGAGTTTGCACCCGGCAAAATCAGCATCGGAATAAGCAATTAAGTTTATGTCAGATTGTTTAGAATACCATAAGCCTACATTAGATGTCCCTACTAGATATCTAAAAATTCTCTTAACAGCTTGCAAGTGTGATTCCTTAGGACATGCTTGGTATCTAGCACACATACAAACACTGAATAATATATCTGGTCTACTAGCAGTAAGATAAAGTAGAGAGCCTATCATACCTCTGTATAATTTGCAGTCTATACTTTTACCTTTTTCATCTTTGTCTAGCTTGCAACTTGAGCCCATGGGTGTGCTGATTTCCTTTGCATCCTTCATCTTGAATTTTTCCAGCATTTCCTTGATGTATTTGGACTGACTGATGAAGATGCCTTCTTCTGATTGTTTTATTTGTAACCCAAGGAAGAAGTTGAGCTCACCCATCATGCTCATTTCAAATTCTCCCTGCATAAGCTTGGCAAACTCTTGACAAAGACTATCATTAGTAGCACCAAAAATTATATCATCCACATAAATTTGTACAAGCAATAAGTCATTTCCTTTTCTTTTAATAAAGAGGGTTTTGTCTACATTTCCTCTCTTGAATTTGTTCTCAATTAGGAAATTACTTAACCTTTCATACCATGCCCTAGGGGCTTGCTTAAGTCCATACAATGCTTTATGCAATTTATAAACATAATCTGGATGTAAGTGATTTTCAAAACCTGGAGGTTGTCCTACATAAACTTCCTCCATTATATAGCCATTTAAAAATGCACTTTTTACATCCATTTGATAAAGTTTAAAATCCATGAAGCATGCATATGCTAAAAGTAGTCTAATAGCCTCTAATCTAGCAACAGGAGCAAAAGTTTCGTCAAAATCTATTCCTTCCTCCTGATTATATCCTTTGGCCACTAGCCTAGCTTTGTTTCTTATTACTATTCCATCTTCATCTAGTTTATTTCTATACACCCACTTGGTACCTATAATTGAAACATTAGGGGGTCTTTTCATTAGAGTCCAAACTTCATTTCTTTCGAATTGATTTAATTCCTCTTGCATAGCATTCATCCAATTATCATCTTTTTCAGCTTCTTCTAGTGATTTAGGCTCTATTTGTGATACGAAAGCAAGGTAATTACTAGTGTTTCTTAAAGAGGATCTAGTTCTTATACCTTGTGAAGGATCACCAAGGATTAGATCCTTTGGATGACCATGTGCATACCTCCATTCTTTAGGAAAATCTTGAATTTTTGATGGAGGTTGACCTTCTTCATCTTGCTGATTTGTATCTTCCTTGACCTCATTCTCATGTTGTTTGTCTTGTATGGAGAATTCCTTTATTCGGTCTTCAAGTATACCTGCATCACCATCTTCTTCTTTTCTAGAAGAATCTCCATTAGTTTCATCAAAAACAACATGAATGGATTCTTCAACAACGAGAGTTCTCTTGTTGAAGACCCTGTATGCTCTACTAGATGAGGAATAACCTAAGAAGACCCCCTCATCTGATTTAGCACTAAATTTACTGAGATTGTCCTTTCCATTATTCAAAATAAAGCATCGACAACCGAAAACATGAAAATAACTTATATTTGGTTTCTTACCTTTTATCAATTCATACGGTGTTTTCTTTAAGATGGATCTAACTAAAGCACGATTTAAGATATAACATGAGGTATTTATTGCTTCAGCCCAGAAATACTTTGGTAGATCCGATTCGCACAACATGGTACGAGCCATATCTGCTAGTGTGCGATTCTTCCTTTCTACCACCCCATTTTGTTGGGGTGTCCTAGGTGCCGAGAAATTGTGATTGATACCATTTTCGTCACAAAACTTTTCAAAGTGTTGATTTTCAAACTCGGTACCATGATCACTCCTAATTGCTTTTAGTTTAAGATTGAGTTCATTCGAAACCTTATTATGAAACTTGACAAAAGCGAGAAAGGACTCATCTTTGTGTGCAAGAAATGAAACCCATGTAAAACGTGAAAAATCATCAACAATGACAAGACCAAATTTCTTACCCCCTAGACTAGCAGTTCTAGTGGGTCCAAACAAATCCATGTGAATTAGTTCTAAGGGTTTTGATGTTGAGACTATGTTCTTAGACTTGAAAGAACTTCTTGTTTGTTTTCCTAATTGACATGCCGCACAAATTTTATTCTTTTCAAAGTCTATTTTTGGTAGCCCTTTGACTAGATCCTTTGTGATCAATTTAGAGATTAAATCCATGCTAGCATGCCCTAACCTACGATGCCATAACCAACTAGTCTCATTGACTTTGGGATTCATGGCTACAAGACATTGGCCATCCCTCATGGTGAGATCATCAAGATCTACCATGTAAACGTTTCCATGCCTATGTCCTGTGAGTATGATCTCATTATCAATTGGACTATTAATTATGCATAGTGATGATTCAAATGACACTTTAAAGCCCTTGTCACAAAATTGACTTATACTTAATAAATTATGTTTTAGTCCATTAACTAACAATACATTATCTATAAATGAGGAGGGTGATATGGAGATTTTACCAACACCAATAATTCCACCTTTAGCATTGTCTCCAAATGTGACTACTCCTCCTTCTTTTGATTCCAATGTGACAAAGAGACTCTTGTCACCGGTCATATGCCTTGAGCAACCACTATCAAGATACCACATTCTCTTTTTATTTCCGGCTGCAAGGCATATCTGCAAAATGATCATGTGAAGCTCTTAGGTACCCAAGTTTTCTTGGGTCCTTCGTGGTTAGTGTAGTTGACTCCCTTAGGCACCCATACTTTAGTTATGTTTTTAGCTTTTGCAAATGTACCCTTGTTAGTTTGGATTTTTCTTTGAATACAAGAGTAGGCTTTATGTCCGTTCTTTCCACAAAGAAAGCATGTTGGTTTTTCAGTTTTTACATCTTTTGCTTTTACAAAGAAATTCTTTAGATACTTTTGTTGCTTATTAGTTTTATATCCTAATCCAGCTTTATTGAAAACAGCTCTTTGATTTGAAAGAATAAGATTTAATTTTTCAGAGCTTTGTGTGAATTTTTCAACAATTGGCTTGTACTTATGTACCTCATTCTTAAGATTCAAATTTTCTTTAACTAGTTCTTTCATATCCTTTTTAAGAGATTCAACAGTTTGCGCAAGTGAAGTATTACTATTGAGTAGGGAATTTACTTTTAGATTTAATTCCTTGATTAGTGTTTTTGCCTTTTCATTTTCAGTGCTAAGTCTTGAATTTTCGATTTTTAGGTTAGTAGTGTTCATATTTTTAACGCTCTCCTTTTCAATTAATAGGTTTTCAATATTTTCCTTTAGTTTTTGATTGGAGGCTTTTAATTCTTTATTCTTTGCTCCTAACATACTACAATCACCCATAAGTTCTTGAAAGGCCTCATATAATTCTTCTAAAGTAAAATTTATGGTTGGGTTTTGACATACCTCATCGTCTTCGAACGCCATGAAGCATAGATTGGCGGTCTCTTCCTTCTCTTCCTCGGAGGATGATGTGTCACTATCATTCCACGTTGCCTTCAATGCCTTCTTCTTCTTCTTTCCAAAATACCTCTTTTGTTGAGGGCATTCGGAACGAATGTGTCCCGGTCTCTTGCAATCATAGCATACGATTGGGTCTCTTTCTTTTTCCTTTTCTTTTTCCCAATCATTTCTCCCTCCAAATTTCTTTCTTGGGAATGGTTTCTTTCTTCTCATGAACTTTTTAAATTTCCTTACTATCAAACCCAAGTCCTCATCTTGACTTTCTTCTTCACTCTCACTGCTCTCTTCTTCACATACACTTGAGGTAGCCTTGAGTGCGATTGTCTTTTTCTTTGGCAACTCTTCTTCATGCTGCTTCATCGTGAGCTCAT
The DNA here is from genome assembly GCF_009389715.1 of Phoenix dactylifera. Lineage (NCBI taxonomy): Eukaryota > Viridiplantae > Streptophyta > Magnoliopsida > Arecales > Arecaceae > Phoenix > Phoenix dactylifera. The sequence goes on from NC_052399.1 coordinate 7,189,338, forward strand.
GCGTCATCAATGAGCCCAAGAGTTGTTCTAGCCCCAAGGTGTTGAGGTCTTTGGCTTCTACAATCGCCGTGACCTTTGCTTCCCATGCTTTTGGCAGTGACCTGAGAATTTTACTCACAAGTTCGGGGTTAGTGTAAGATTTGCCCAAGCTTTTTAGACCATTAATAATTTCGGTAAAACGTGTAAACATGCATGTGATGGTTTCATTAGGTTCCATCTTAAACAATTCGTACTTATGAACTAGAATGTTCACTTTGGACTCTTTGACTTGATTTGTACCCTCATGGGTAACTTCAAGCCTATCCCATATTTTCTTAGCGGAACTGCATGTAGAGACTCTATTGAACTCATTTACATCTAGAGAACAAAATAATGAGTTCATGGCTCTAGAATTGAGTTGAGCCATCCTATCATCATTCTCATCCCAATCCTCCTCAGGTTTGGGAACTCGAATGCCATTCACCACGTGTGATGGTTCTTGTGGTCCCTTGACTATAACCCTCCACAAGGCATAGTCTTGTGCTTGAATGAAAATTCTCATTCTCGTCTTCCAATAGGTATAATTTGTCCCATTGAAGAGTGGAGGTCTATTGGTTGCTTGCCCCTCGGCAGGAACATTGTTAAAGGGTGTTGCCATCTAGATCTTTGGCTAAGACGGTTAGGTCTTTCAAGAAATACACAGAGCACCGGCTCTGATACCACTTGTTGCCCAGAGATGGTCACCCAAGAGGGGGGTGAATTGGGTGTTTTAAAAACTTTTTGCCTAATTAAAAATAAAACACACAAATATATGAACTAAAATAAAGATAAAGAGATAAGAAGAGACAACCACAAACACACGGTTTTATAGTGGTTCGGAGCCTTCACCGCTCCTACATCCACTCCCCAAAGCGCCTTTGGGAATTTCCACTATAATCCAAGATTACAGTACGGTAGTTTTGCGAGTTCACTACCCAACTCGTTGTTTTACACCGGGCTCACAACAAACCCTAAAACCCCCAATTTCTCTTAGGCTTGGGATGCCTTTCCCTTGTTCCAAGTCCCTTGACTGGAACAAGCACCACAATAAAAGAGTTTACAAAAGGAAATAAAAGCTCTGAGAAGCAAATATAACAATTATGAATAATGTAACCCGGAAGAATCCTTTTGCCGTTGGAAGCGTGGGAAATGTTGATTCTTCCGAGGTGGAGCGCGTAGGGTTGAGTGTGAGCTTCGAATCCCGAGCGCACAAGAGTGGTTGAGCTTGAAATCGCTTGGGAGACTTGAGAATACTTGATTTCCTTCCTTGAATGCACTCACTCCCTTGAGCTTTTCTTTCTAACTTCTCTCTTGAATGATCTAGCTTTTTGGTTGGTGAAGAGTTGTTGAGAACCACTTAAGAGGTCCCTTTTTATAGCCCAAAAAGCAAATATAGCCGTTAGAAACAAAAAGAGAAGGATTTGAAATTCAAACCAAACCTGAAAAGCTGTCAGTCGCGTCCCAGGCGCTCCGGGGACGTCTCCGCTACAACGAGGGACGTCTCGCCTACAGGATTTTACTTTTTATGTTGTCTGGGGTCGACTCGGCACTTTACGGGGACGTCTCGGCTTGTCTGCACTTTATGCATGGGGACGGCTCCGCTGTCTCAGGGTCGACTCCGCTGCCTTATCACCGAAAAAACCATTCTCTGGAAAACCCTGAGAGAGCCGTCTCGGCTATCTTGGGGGCGACTCGGGAACTCTCCTTTTTACCTGCGGGGACGACTCGGCGTACAGTGGGGACGTCTCGCGCATATCTCTTGAAAACTGCCTTTCTGCCGCCACTGAGAGAGTCGACTCCGCTACTGAGAGAGTCGACTCCGCTAACGCGGGGACGACTCGGCAGGTGCCGGGGACGTCTCCAAGTGTGCCAGTTCTTCCTGTTTGTGCCAGAGACGTCTCTGAAACTACCAGGAGACGTCTCGGCTGTCCCTGAACTTTTTCATTAACTCAAAATGTTCTTCAATGAATTCATAAAAATTATGGGAACTTGCCTAGACATTTCTCAACAATATTCTAGATAAAACACATGAGTTCCTTAATTAAATTGTTAAGATATAATGGAATTATGCTCTAGTGTTTTGTATTCATCAAAATCCATTAGGGGGTCAACATATACCCTTTTAAATATAAAAAATTGTATGAATATTTTTGTAAAGTTGCTATTTGATTGTATACCCTTATAAATATTTTTATTTGCACGTCTATCCATTAAGAATATTTTAGTCATTTTATGGTTAAAACCGTTAATTTTTTAACGACGCTAGATGGCATGGGTACATATGCAATAATAAGAATAAAAAAGGGTAGAATAGCAAAATAAGTATTTTCAGATGGTATACATATAAATATCAATTTTGAAAGGGTATTCATGAAAAAAATTCTTAATTTTTAATAAATTCTGTACCAAGTAGAGTATCTTTGAATATATATATATATATATATATTCTCGAGTTAAAATGCTGAAAATTAACAATCACTTAGTGTCATAATCTAAAATTTTATTAAAAAAAGGTCAAAAAATATTATTTAGATTTTTTTATCCTATAAAAATAATTAAATTTATTTAGTATATAGCTGATATAGAGTTATATATAATTAATGTAGAATTAAATATCTGGCAGCTAGAAAATTTTTATAGATCCCTCTCGTAAACCGCGTGAAATCCCATCCTTCATCCCTCCTTGCTGCTCAACATATCCGGTTGCCAACAAGTTTGGGAATCTACAGGGGCTTCATAACTTCATGGCCCTCCTCTGGGGACATCACATCATAGATCCTCCATCCATAGTGACACGCCAGATTTCGCTTTTGGCGGCTCCGTTTCACCAAATCCAACGGCAGAGATTCGTCTGCATAGAACTTTCTACGCGTAAGTCTGTACAATTCCCCCTGGTCTCCAGATGTCAAAATCGCGGGATTTCCTCCTCCTTTCCCTCCGCGTCGAGGAAAGGGAAGCTAGCGAAAAAAAATGGGCTCGCTCCCCTCACCTCCGCCCCCCGCCGCCGCCGGCGACAATGCGGCCGGTTGGCAGGCGATCGACACCGGAGAGCTTGGCCGCCTCTTTGAGGCCCAGCGCCGTCACCTCGACCACTTCTTCGACCACGTGGACCTCCACCAGGCAGCCGCCTTCGCCCAGGCCCTCCTCGACGCCCCCGGCGCCGTCTTTTTCTCGGGCGTCGGCAAGTCCGGCATCGTCGCCCACAAGCTATCCCAGACCCTCTCCACCCTTGGTTTTGTCCGCTCCGCCTTCCTACCCCCCACCGACGCCCTCCACGGCGACATCGGCGCCCTCTTCCCCGGTGACATTCTCGTCCTCCTCTCCAAGTCCGGCTCCTCCGATGAACTCCTTGGCCTCGTCCCCTGCGCCCGCGCCAAGGGGGCCTACCTCATCGCCGTCACCTCCGTCGAGGGCAACCCCCTCGCCGCCCTCTGCGACATGAGCGTCCATCTCCCCCTCCAGCGGGAGCTCTGCCCCTTTAACCTCGCGCCGGTCACGTCCACCTCCATCCAGATGGTCTTCGGTGACACCGTCGTCGCCGCTCTGATGGCGGCCAAGAAGCTCACCCGGGAGCAGTACGCCGCCAACCACCCCGCCGGCAAGATCGGAAAAAGCCTTATCTTTAAGGTTAGTGATCCGATCCGATCTCCAGATCTGGGTAACCCTATGATTTTTTTGGATAAATATGACATTTTCTTTTAAACTTTCATGGATTCAACCCATTTGGGCGATTTTTTTTTTTTTGACCGAATATCGCCAGTTGGAGATGGGTTATATCATTTTCGTTTCAAAAGAGATATATAACTTTTTAATTTGGTTCCAAGGTCTAGGCTGCTTTGCTTATTCTTTTTTTTTCTTCATCCCCTGTTTTAATTGAACATTTGAGTTTAGAATGCCGGTTCTGAATGTGGGATATTCCTGGAGCTTATATTGTAAATTTTGTATGTTTAGGCTATTTTGCTTTTATCTTGGTACAAAATCGATTTTTTATGATAAGATCTGGGTCTGCTTGCTAGGTATTATTTCTTATTAAGTCTATGAAATGTGGATATTATGAGTCTTTTATTGTTAGGTCAGTATCTTAATTCTGTCGGTCAGTATATCTTATCTGTTGTTAGATTTAAATTTGTTTTCTTGCGGAAATTGTTTTTCTACAATATGAGGTAGTGATTCTCTGTTTGTATTCTTCTCTTCTGCTGGCCTTCTTTGGTGTAAGTGCAAATTTTGAATGGGAAATATCTGTGAATTTAAAAATGTACTGCCAGAGTTTCCATTCCAATCATTCTAAAACAATGCAAAGTGAATAAATGTACATTACCTTGGTGGCTGTCTTCATATATCATATAGTTTTTAGTGCCATGTAACCAGTGAACTAGCCTCATTATTTGCTGATTAATTGTCAGTTTCAACGAGGGATCTAATTCTAGGATGGTATAGTTTCATTTCTTTCTGCTTTATGATAAAAGTTTTATTGATACTGTGCTTTAAATAAATGTCAAAATTGGAAATATATACATTCAATGGGGACTTCTTTGAAAATGCATGGCATGAGAATAATTGACATTCTGGTTGATGCATAATTTAGCAACCATGGACTGGCAATATAGAGGTTCATAGTGTTCCTGTTCTCTGGAGTTATCTCTCTAGAGCTATCCAATACGGTGATCCACTTATTCCTCTGCAGGTGAAAGACGTCATGAAGAAGCAGGAGGAGCTTCCCATCTGCAAGGAGGGAGACATGATAATGGATCAGCTTACAGAGCTGACAAGTAAAGGATGTGGATGTCTGCTTGTTGTTGATGATAACTACCATTTGATTGGAACCTTTACAGATGGTGACCTGCGACGTACACTGAAGGCTAATGGTGCAACCATCTTCGATCTCACAGTTGGTCAGATGTGCAATAGGTAGGCTTTTTTGTCTCTCAATTAATGAAAAGTAGGAAAAATCTCCACATTATTCTTTCGAGCAATCAGATGCTAGATCCTTTTGATGTTGTTTTCTGTCATCTTGTCTTTTTATGATCTACTATGATCTCGCAGGCTTTTAGCACTTTATTTTCATTTTAGTTAGTACATGTCACCTTCTTTTCCATAAAATAGAGGGCAGAATAATGCTGCTTCTATTTGCATTGGGTATGAGCGAGATGGCAACATTATAGGAAACTAACAACTTAGCCTTTCCAGGTGTATTTGAAAATAAATCAGTGCGAGCTTCCAAATAAGTCAAGTGCATACTTAAAAAGCCACTTGGAGTCGCAATACCTGGATACTGAAAATGGTTACAGAAAATATATTTTCTGCTGTATTGCAGCTCTGAACAGCCCAATGATCTTTTATATGTCTTTTCTGCAAATGTTGATCAAATGCACTTCCCAAACCACAATAAAGCTGAATATGAATAGCATGATCCAACTAGGTAGCGTTTTGTCGGTAGCTGTAAGATGAACTCTCACATTATAAGTCCATCCGTTAAGCCTTTCCACTGTGCTTTCTGTTACATGTTCATAGCATGAGTTTAAGTCTTAAACATGGAAAGATTAAACTTCAACTAATAAGCCTGATTCAATCAATTAGGGTTTGGTTACCAAATTCTTCTTCGCTATTTGAAAAGGTACAATGTACATCATTTTAAATTTTTTGTCATAGTTGACATCCCTGATGTCTTAGTTCTTTCCTATCTCACAACTCTAATGCACTTGCTATACATGGAAACATTATTTTGATGGCTCATATCCAGCCATCTGACTTCTGTCCATTCTACTTCCACGACTAACCTTTACCAAATGCATGGTAATGAACTTGAATCAGCTATGAAGTATAAAAGGAATATAGAAGATGAAGAGTGTAAGTAATCTTAGCATATTCCGATTTGCTGTGGTTCAGTTAGGTAGAAAAGGAGGAAAAAAAGGGAAGAAATTACAGAGGCAATATGATATGAATATTAATAAATTATGAGCTGAATCTTGCTTGATCATTAAAAAAAGGAGGGATAGCATTTAAAGGTGTACGTTTCATCAGCATGATATGGATACTTGTAATGCTTTATGTGCTTCATTAAAATGAAGAAGTGCATTTTTGACATAAAATGTCTTATTGTTTTTGAAATCAGCAATAAATCAATTACATATTAAAAGATCAATGCTCAACTGAATAAGCCAACATATTGGAGTCGGACCCCTAGCATCAGCTAATGCTGATCCTGTTACATATTGGTGTCTGATAATGCTCTACTGACAAGATGGATAGAATCAAAGTATAAATGGCTGTCATCCTCAAAACTCACATAAAATTTATCATTGCATGTGTTGATTTGTTTCACACTACAGGTATTACTTCAACTTAAAAAAAATCAATTGTAAATTTTATGTTATTACGCTGCTAATCATGACGTTGTTCAACTTTCTAGAAACATGAAATCTTTATGGGGTTGTTGATAATACCCATTTAGCTTTAGATAATAAGATTCACTGAATTGGTATCGGAGGGCGTACTGGCCAACGTTGGTTAGGCACAATACGGTTCTTTATCGTGCCACTCCGAGGCATATCAGGAGAGCTGGAGAGGGAGGGGGAGGGCTGAGAAAAATCCAAACCCTAATTGGAGCTAGCGAGGGGGGGAGGAAGGTGGAGGGTTGAGGAAAACCCTAACCCTAACCCAAACAAGAGAGAGAAAGGGGGGAGGAGCTTACTTGACTCTCAAACGTAGGCTCAGGGTGGGGTTCACGAGTAGGGAGGGGGATCTCTCGCATATCTTGAGCCGGTAAAATCACGAGCAGGCGGAGCCCAAGTTGGGGGGGGGGGGGGTGCTAAGAAAACCATCCCAAGTCTCGATTAAATAGCATAACTATGCTAGTCTCAGATCGGTCCAATTCAATGGCCCCGAACCAGCCGGCTCAGTACGATTTGGCCATCCTTGGCAAGTATACACCTACATGGTGGCAAAGTTTTGAGAAACAAATTGTGATTTGGCCTATTTCTGATCTGGAAATTATGATATGATTTGGATCAAGTTATTTTTCTAGTTGGGAAGTAATCCGGTGTTCTTATGCCAATTGACAAGTTAAAATGCTGATACTTTCGTGACATCATGCCTACTACTGTATCAAGTACTTCTTTCTTGCCAAATGACATCAGGATAATCTGCGAAGAAGGATGTAGTTTAGGTTATTAGCCATTTTCATAAGCTGCTGTCTTTAGGTTGTATTATAATAATTTTGACCGAAGTAATCCATGGCTTGTTCTTTTAGATTATAGCTGCTCTACCTTTTTCTGATGTATGTTTATTGTCCACCAGAAACCCAAGAACAATCAGCCCGGATGCGATGGCAGTGGAAGCAATGCAGAAAATGGAATCACCACCATCTGCTGTGCAATTCTTGCCAGTTGTTGATGATCAGAATGTTGTGATCGGGATCGTGACCTTGCATGGACTGGTTTCAGCAGGCTTGTGAACTTTATTCAGCTTATTTTCGTGTATTCTTTGCAATGCAAGTCTTTGTATCTGCCCCAATAGGACGAATAATATGCTCTGGATATTGATGCATTTCTGTTGGTTCAATTCTATTCCAAATTTGGTGAGGGCATGCATATGGTAGTCCTGCTTGTTGTTGTATTTGTTTTTATTTAGGATTTTGTGGCATTTTGTTTTCTTAGGATCCCAGCATGCTGTGGACCTGCTGAGGCTGTTTGTAAGTAAAGGATGTTAGTTATTCTTTATGAATAATTTGGATTAACAACATACTTGTTTTACCATATGAAAAATATCATTCTGCATTCAATCAAAAACCCTGAACGTTCAACAGGCATGTTGGGCCTCGCTGAACATATCACGACTTAACGATCCTTATCATGGAAAGAGAATAGCTTTGATTGCATTTTCATGCAGGATATAAAATTCTTGCCTTTAGTATCTACATGAAGCTAAGCAAGCTGTGAATTGGTTGGCTAAGGCAGCCATCAAGGTAAATGGGAAAGGACTCGAACAAATTGGGTCTCTGGAGATAGAGATAGTGAACCCTGAATCTATTGTATCTCAGATCACATTTGCCCACTTTCCCCCACTGTACTCGTATTCTTGTTTTCTTGAATCCCACAGTCATATATGCTCTTCCCTTGGAAAGATTCAAAGAAATAGGAATTGGTTTAATTTATGAGCTTGGATCTTGAGAAATCTAGGTTCCTAGGTTCCTATACAAGTGATGGTATCAGCCAATGGTAATGTTTTTCTTTTTTTAAATTACTGTTTTGCATATTAAGCTTTTCAAATGCACAAGTAACAGTGACTGTTGAATGTCTTGATGAAGCAGGACCAACTTTTTTGCCATATTTTGAAATGTAGTTCCATTACAAAGAACAGTGCAACGAGTACGAACGTTATGCTGGCAGGACTTGGTCCAACAACTGGATCAGGCGGTTCACCCAACTTTGTTCTCGGCAACCAAAAGAACTTCGCAAAGAAGCGGAAAATTATTGAAAATTTGATAACTGGAAAAGGCCTCGAGATGAACCGGTAATGCATAAGAGGCAGTGGTTGAGGTCTGGAGAGGCAAACAAAAGAATGGTAATATTGACAAGAATACAAGTATGCAAGCAACCAATTCATATCCACTCCAAATGCTTGTGACCGCCCAATGCAACCTACAATTTACTTTCCGAAAACAAGAGTTGATCAACTGCAGCTGACAAGATGCAATTATGCTGTGATGAGTCGTGATTTATCACTATAAAGCATTGGGTTTTGCACCTAAGTGAGCACGTCGAATCGCAGGCAGCCATTTCAGATGGATCTATGGTATCTAAACAACTGGTCCCAGGACCCCATCCGTCGACAAAGAGCGTTCAATGATAGAATCAGAAGAGTGGTAATAGTTGATGAGTTCGGAGTTCGCAATGGTCTTAATGACCATGCAGTCAACCCAAATCTAGGGGATGTGTTGCCCAAGGAGACAACCCAAGAGGGGGTGAATTGGGTTTTGATTAAATATTGACCAATTAAAAATTATGTGAATGATTAATTAAATCTATTGCAAGTGAATTAGTTAAATCACTAGATGCAATAAGTGAAGAGAGAGAAAGAGACAAGAACTAATACAAACACAGAGAGGTTTATAGTGGTTCGGAGCCAATTCTTGCTCCTACGTCCACTCCCCAAGCTGCACTTGGGAGTTCACTATAATCCTTAGGATTACAGCCGGTTGTTTTGCAAGCTCACAACCAAACTTGTTGTTTTCACGAGATCACAACAAACTCGGTTAGTTTTGACTGGCTCACCGACTAGAACCAAACGATTGTTTTTCCCGAGATAACAATCAAACCCAGTTGGTTTTCCCCGGTTCACCAACCACAACCTTACACCGTTGATTTTATCTTTGGCTCACCAACAAACCTTACAACCCTTGATTCAATCCCCTGATTGAATTAAGTACAAAAAGCAAGAGTTTAAAGTTCACAAGTAGAGCTTCTGAAAAGCAAATACGAAACAATATAAATAAGATTGAGTTATAAGCCCTCAAACAGATTTGAGATGAGGAAGTGGGGCTTTTTGATTTCTGAGTCTCCTCTTGAATGAGTCGAAGGATGGAGGACAGTAGGTAGAGCTTTGAATGCGAATGAAGCCTTTTTGGTTTGAATTGAATGCACACTCCCTCCTTTTGCTTGGATTCATTCTTGAGATATTTTTGGTGGTTGAAAACTTTTAATGCTCAAATGGAATAACTCTCTTGTTGTCTACTACTGTTCACTCTAGCTATTTAAGTGATTCCTTTAGAAAAATAGCCGTTAGAAAGGAGATTAGAGCTGTTCCGACCCGTCTGCACATTCTAACAATGTATCCGTTGGGATTGGAGTCGACTCGTGCGATCTGAAGTCCACTCGGCTGTTACTGGAGTCGACTCGCGCTTTACTGGAGACGACTCGGCCACTGTTCCAAATTTGAATTAAAGTGCATGCCTTGTTCTGGGGTCCACTCGGACCAAACTGGAGTCGACTCGCCAACAGTTAGAGACGACTCGGGCACTTATGGGTCGGCTCATTCTCAGAGTTCCAGAAACCCAACTTTCTGTATTTCTCTCATGAGTCGACTCGGCCAAACTAGGAGTCGACTCGGATGACTTGGGAGACGACTCTGGAACACCTGGAGTCGACTCGTTCACAGGGTCTCCGAAACTGATTCTCTGCCTTTCAGACTGCTTTCCTCTGGGAGTCGACTCGGACAAACTGAGAGTCGACTCGGACAAACTGGGAGTCGACTCGCGCTTTACTTAAGATGACTCGAAGTCTTCGCGAGTCGGCTCGCTGACAGGGTCTCAAAAACTGACGTTGTCTTTTTGTCTGCTTCCCTTTGGAGTCAACTCGGGACCATCTGGATGTTGGGAATTGTATCCTAATAGTCAATTGTCAGCGTGCTGATGATTGAATTTTGTAAATGAATCGACAAATTAATAAAGTGTTATTTGGCATTGTTCATCATTTTATTGTACAACTTCAAATGAACTCTTATATGATGAAGTCCTTAGGACTTATTTTATGATAAAGGAGGATTTATCTTTGAGTTCTTAAACCTGTTCGCGACCAAATGATTTGCTGTTAATAGGACGATAGCATTGTTGAGATTAGGTCGTTGTGAGACATATACGTTGGTTGTCCTCTTAACCAAGGAGTGTGGAGACACTGATATGTCGCACAGGTGAAGTATAGGAGTACATTTCACTAAACCTGACCAATTCCGGAACACTCTACTGTCGAGAGATGTTCCGAGTGGATATGGGTATAAGTATCCCTCAGACCTGAGATGACCACAGTGACTAGCAAGCAACTCACTGTACTTTGGTACCGGACTAGCAGAATTTCTAATTCTGGGATAGAAGGTTACTGGGTGCAGTCAAGCACTTGTGAAATCAGTGCGTGAGTCAAGATGGAATTGACCCCTCCTAAAAACAGGAGATAATGCTTTGTGTTCAATTTAGCAAAACCTTGGCCAGGGTAATCCTTGTGAGGAGACACAGAATTTCTAAAGTTGATCACATAGAGGATGTACTTATTACAGAGTTGACAGAACTCTGAAGTCATCCTAGCATTAGGAGACAAAGGGATAAATTATACAGTAACCATAGTCCAGGGTTTCAGAATATTTGCTTCGCATATATTTGGCCTATCCAGACGTCGGGTACCATTGTTAGATGGTCATTTTGATTAGTACAAGAAGTTGTTCTTGTGCTACCGGCTTAGGTTCAAACCTATGGGGTCACACGCATAAAATTTTTTAGGTTGATCAAATGGCTGATTGATGATTAAGAATCATTCAGGGATAATTTGGTCAATTCGATTGACAAATTATCTTAAGCAAAAATTGCATTAAAATAATTATTGAATTATTGGAGGGTTAATTAGTAATTGAATTACTAATAAATTCAATTTGATTGAATTATTGGACTTTAATTAAGCCAAATTGAATTAGACTCAATTTGGGCTAAATTAGGGTTTGACCTAATTCGATCGGGTTCAACCTGAGCCGATTGAGCAAAATCTAATTGATCGGACTTGACCCAATTGGATTGAGATTGACTCAAGTCAATTAAGAGTCCTTATTATATGAGTATTAAGAGTCTAAATAATCAGAATTTATTATGGAGAAGAATTCCTAAAATTTAGGACCCTAGCTTTTTTTCTTGGAGAAGAAAGACACTTCATCCTTATCCCTAAAAGCAGTGGTGCCTATCCTCTTTATTTTTGGCCAATTTTTGGCGTGAGGAAAAAGGAGGCGTGCGGCTATTTTTCATAAAAATATGGCCCCTAAAAGCATGCAGCTGAAGATTGGGGCGCAATAACCCTCTCATTTTTAGGGATTATTAGGACAAGATTAAAAGACAATTTGTTCATCTCTTAGCTTCCGACTTACCAGAATTTTTTGGAAATTTTATCAGCCAAATTCGTTGGCCAAAAGAGGTGTGAGGCGTGGGGGGTCTTTTGGCTATAAAAGGACCCCCACACCTAGGGTTTGTATCAGATGGTCTTTAGAAAGGGTTCTAAATTCTGAAAAAAATTTGAGAGCCAGCCACCTTCTCTCCTCCTTCTTCTCCTTCATCTCCATCCTTCATCCTCTCAAATAAGAATCAAAAGTTGAGTGCTTCGAGGGAGAAAAGTTCAGCCACTGCAGCATCTCTACACGAGCTAGCACTCCTGCAGTTGTGGATCTTCTTAGAGCTTTCGCGTAGACTATCCGTAGAGGTTGGACGCGTGTGCGGCTATATAAGGTGATCAAAGCATCATCAAAGTTCTCAAAGCAAAAAGATATGAAATCTGATCTCATTAAAAATTAAAATTAAAAATCAACTAGGTTGCTAAAATTCTATATGATTACATGTTAGACATAGAATCATGCCTACTTGTTTAGGATAAATGTTTAAAGTTCTGGATCTATTTTTGTTGTAGAGATATGATCTCTAGCATGCATAGGAATTAAATAGTTTAATTCATGCTTCCGCTGTAAAATTTTTAAAAATATATGCATGCGACCACCAGGGTTCCCAACACTGGAGTCGACTCGCCAAGCATCGGAGTCGACTCGTAACATTTTGGAGTCGACTCGCTAACAGGGTCTAGAATCCATCGTTCTGTCTTTCTGTCTATTCTTAGTCGGAGTCAACTCGGAGAGTCTCGGAGTCGACTCGAGCTTGTGCTAGAAACTTCAAGTGTCCCAGAGTCGACTCGTGATGCAGACTTTGGTTCAAATAGAGTTCAATACTTAACCAAAATACTATGAACCAAAGCTCAAGGCACTTAGACAGAAATTCATAAAGATTTACCTGAAACAGTAGATTGAATTCATTAGAACAACATAAGACATACTCAAATGCTTTGAGCTCATCAAAATCAATTAGGGAATACTCAATCACTCCACAATCTTTCCCTTTTTGATGATGACAAAACATTAAGTATTTGTAAAGTGAATTACTCATTCAAGAAATGATTCAAGGTAAAGTTTTGAAATAAATTTAAATGTCTAGTCATTTAGTGTATCCAAAATTGAAAGGTATGAGTCAGTAAACTTTGAAATTAAAGCTTCCCCTTTCATTTGGAATTATATAAGCCTTCAAATCATACAATCAATTGTTTGGCTTATATGTCTTTAATGAGTTTACTTTCTTAGAATTTCATATTCTCCCCCTCAACATATGCATTTAATTTTGTTTGAACTTTGTTCAAGTTTTCTAGATTTTCTTTTAGTGTTTTCAACTTGAACTTAAGGTCTTAATTATACAAGAAAAAATCTGACGATTTGTTCTTGAATATGATCCAACTAATCTCCGAATATTTCTTGAATACTCTGGAGATTACTACTTGAGGAGCCCCAACGGAGGAATAACGAACCTCAAGATATCGAATCCACTAAGAACAAATCACACTTTGCTTAAATGTTTTCTTGTTTAGTGATTCCCTTTACATACTATATATCATATTTTCTCTCCCTTTTTGTCATCGTAACAAAAAGTGAAGTATCAGAGACTCAAAACATACAAGAAGGATAGTAAATGAGACAAAAGGATATGCTTTTCCATTCACTGTAAATTTGAATACATAAAAAATGTTCAGAAAGTACATCTACAGTAAAGAGATACATAGTATTCAAAACACAAAAAACATACAAACAACAAAAGATACACAATGTAGTAAATACAAAATCATCCTCTAGAGGAGGGTGGACGAGGACGAGCACTCCTCTGTGCAGTACATTGTCCATGCTGATCCGGCTGGGTAGAAGATGACGGCCGAGATAATGATGGTCGTGCCTGAGTGGCAAATAAAGTCGAGCTCGGCCTCGATGATGAAGGCTGTGACGGATCAGTGAGGAGGCTCTGGCCGGAGGAGCAGAAGGTCTGGGAGAAGATGCTTGAGGTGCTGGTGCGCCCACACCAAAATGGACCTCCAAGCCTAGTAGGAGCCTCTCCATTGCATCGGTCAAAGTATCGAATTTTGACCGCTGCAGCTCATAAAAAGTTGCCAGCTGAGAGCAAATTTCAGCTGTGGAAGCCTCCATCCTCCCCTTCAAGATTGCGGCCTCCTTTGCAAACTTGGAGATGTTGAGTTGCTCGGGCTGCCCCAGTCTTGACACACGGGCAAGGATGCTTTCGAAACGCTCAGTGATGCTCTCCTGATGATTGAGCTGGCTCCTCTCAAGTGACTTGACACTCTCCTCAAGAGCGTCAATCCTGTGATGCAGCCTCTCAAAAGCAGACTCACACTGGGCAGTCACCTCACTAGCAATCCTCCCTACCAAAGAATCGATCAACTCAGCACTCAGCTGTGGTACGGAAGGACCAGAGGTGGAAGAGGGATGATCAGAGGGAGCAGACGGTGGCACAGTGGATGAAGGGCCAACAGTGGATGGGAAGGTGGAAGGATCAGTGGAGGTATCCGGATCATGGTCAGAAGTGGGAGAGTGAGGAGCAACGGGGTCAGATGGTATGTCAGAAGAATTTTTCCTAACCCAAGTATCCTCAACTTTGTGGAATCCTATTCGGTGGAGAGTCCCCTCGTCCATATAATCAGTGTAACAAAGTGAACGGGAGGGTTCCCCCTCATGGATAGGGACCTCAAACTCCCTAAAGATAAAAGTGAAGAGCATACCATATGGAAGACTCAATCTTGGTTTTTCTAAGGGATCACAAATATGACTGTAAATGAGTTTAGGAAAGTTGAGAGGGACGTCATGTAGGATGTGGAACATAATAGCAAGGTCTTTCTCAGAAATAAAATCAAACCTACCCATTTTAGGAAAGAAGGTGCGACAAATAATGCTAAGCATAAGGCGCATCTCAGCGGAGAGCTGATTTGTGAAGACCTCTTCAATAGGAGACTGGGGTACTCTCCCTAGAATGGTCGTAAGGGCCTCGAATCTATCAGAGGGGTGAGTGGGGGCTATACCCTCACGAGAGAAGTGGAGGACTCGGGCAATGAGGTCCTCCGAGATGCAAACGGAGATATTGGCTACCCTCCCTTGAAGACCGCCACCACCCCGTGTGACGGTGCTATAAAATTTTCGGACTAACCCAGGGTATGTGGAAAGATCAAGAGAACAAAAGAAATCTAGATCTTAAGCCCTAAGATGATGCCCTACGGTAAACCCTTCTCAGAAGACAAAGTCAAAATCGACTTTCCTCCCGGTTGAGACGACTCTTCCGGCACACGAGCGTGAGAGAACCGACCGAGGCGGAGAGGGAACCGAAGGAGGTGATCTTACCGGTTCGTTCCTCGCCTTGGATCGTCTCTCGGCACTGCTTGCAACGAGAGGTCTCTTCCGGCGAGACATGGTGGCTTTCTTTGGCATCCCGACCTACCCAAGGAGGGAGAGACGTGAAACGGGAGGAAAATAGGAGGAAAAACGAAGGGAGGAGGCTGAGACAACCGTGGGAGACGACTCGAGGGGTTTTGGGACAGTGACGGCCGAAGAGAGGATTTGGTAAAATGTCGGTTCGTTTAGGGTTAAAAGACGGATTTTTGACCTCGAGTCGACTCTTGAAAATTCACGAGTCGACTCAAGCATGAGTCGACTCTCAGAATCATCCGAGTCGACTCGAACTCTGGCACAAACCAAAATCTCAGTTAGAACCATGCCAAAAGAGACAGAAATGGTAATCTTTAGAGCTTAAGGAATGATTTGATGATCATAGGCGTGGGATGCTATATAAAACATGAATTAGTGATCAAAATCAATGAACGAGAGAAAAGAATCAAAGGAATGAATCAATCACTCCTAAGCCTCTTTTAAGTATACAAAATCGATCTTCACTCAAGGGTTTTATAAAGATATCAGCAAGTTAATCATCAGTACAAACAAACTTAAGCATCACATCACTATTTAACACATGATCTCTTATGAAGTGATGTCTTATCTCAATGTGCTTGGTTCTTGAGTGTTGAATTGGATTTTTAGTTAGATTTATGACACTTATATTATCACAGTTTATGGGAATATTAGTTCGCTTAATGCCATAATCTTCTAATTGTTGTTTGATCCATAGAATTTGTGCACAACAACTTCCGGCAGCAATATATTTGGCTTCCGCCGTAGATAATGCAACCGAATTTTGTTTCTTGCTAAACCATGAAATTATGTTTTCTCCTAAGAATTGACATGATCCACTCGTACTTTTTTATCAAGTTTACAACCAGCAAAGTCAGAATCAGTGTACCCTATTATACCTATGCTTGATTCTTTAGAGTACCATAACCCTATATCTTTTGTTCCTATTAGATACTTAAAAATTCTTTTAACTGTAATTAGGTGTGATTCCTTAGGATTAGATTGATACCTAGCACACATGCATACACTAAACATGATATCAGGTCTACTTGCTGTAAGATATAATAATGAACCGACATACCTCTATACAGCTTTGATCTACTGACTTGCCTGATTCATGTTTGTCTAGTTTGCATGATGAGCTCATGGGGGTGCCGATTGACTTGTTTCCATCCATATCAAATTTTTTTAGCATCTTCTTGATGTACTTAGCTTGATTGATGAAAATTACTTCCTTAGATTGTTTGATTTGAAGTCCGAGGAAGTAGTTCATCTCTTCCATCATGCTCATCTCAAATTCACTCTGCATTAATTCAGCAAACTCTTCGCAAAGACGATTGTTAGTAGCACCGAAAATAATATCATCTACATAAATCTGCACTATTAATATATCTTTGCTTTCTTTTTCAAAAACAAGGTTGTATCAACATTTCCTTTAGAAAATTCATGATCTAATAGAAATTTGCTAAGTTTTTCATACCATGCTCTAGAAGCTTATTTTAGACCATAAAATGCTTTATTTAATTTGTAAACATGGTTAGGGTATTGATGATTTTCAAAATCAGAAGGTTGTTCTACATAAATCTTCTCATTAATATACTCATTTAAGAAAGCAGTCTTTATATCCATTTGAAATAATTTGAAATCTTGAAAACATGCAAATGCTAGTAATAATCTAATTGCCTCGAGTGTAGCCACAGGAGTAAAGGTCTCATCAAAATCTATACCTTCTTCTTGATTATAGCCCTTTGCTACTAGTCTAGCCTTGTTCCTAATCACAACTCCATTTTCATCAAGCTTATTTTTGTACACCCATTTAGTTTCAATTATTGAGTATTCAGAGGGTCTTTCAACTAAGTTCCATATATTGTTTCTTGTAAATTGTTTAAGTTCCTCTTGCATAGCATTTATCCAATTTATATTATTTTCATCTTCTTCAATGTTTTTAGGTTCTAAATATGATACAAATACTAGATGATTATTTAAGTTCCTAAGAGAAGCTCTAATTCTAACAAGTTGAGATGAATCATCTAAGATTAACTCTTTAGGATGACCATAAGCATACCTCCAAGCCTTTGTAAGCCCATGATCAGCAATTACCTCTTGGCTTGTTGAAGTCTCTTCAATTTGCTTCGGTTCATCCTCTTGTAAGGTCATGTCATCCATCTTTTCTTCAAGTATCCCTGCATCATCATCAAAAGCTACTTCTTTGCTAGAGGAAGCATCATTAGTCTCATCAAAAATAACGTGAATAGATTCTTCAACAACAAGAGTTCTTTTGTTGAAGACTCTATATGGCCTACTTGATGTAGAGTATCCCAAAAAGATACCTTCATTAGATTTGGAATCAAATTTTTCTAAATTATCTTTACCATTATTATGAATGAAACACCTACAACCAAAAACATGAAAGTAGTTTACTTTGGGTTTTCTATCTCTCCAAAGTTCATAAGGTGTTTTTTTTATAATTGGTCTCAACAAAACTCTATTTAGAATATAACATGATGTGTTAATAGCTTCGGCCCAAAAATACTTTGGAAGATCATTTTCACACAACATGGTCCTAGTCATTTCTTCTAGGGTTTTATTCTTTCTTTCTACCACTCCATTTTGTTGTGGAGTCCTAGGTGCAGAAAAATTATGAGTTATGCCCTTTTTACTATAAAATTTTTCAAAGAGATAATATTCAAATTCTGTTCCATGATCACTCCTAATAGCTATAACTGAAGTATTTTTTACATTAGTTACTTATAGAATTTCTTAAACACTGAAAATGCTTCATCTTTATGAGCTAAAAACATGACCCATGTGTATCTAGAAAAATCATCTACTATCACTAGACCATACTTCTTTCCACCAAGGCTTGTGGTCCTAGTTGGTCCGAAGAGGTCCATGTGAAGTAGCTCAAGAGGTCTAGTAGTAGAAACACAATTTATAGACTTAAAAGAACTTCTAGATTGTTTGCCAAATTGACATGCTTTACAAATTTTATTTTTCTCAAATTTCAGCTTTGGCAAACCAATCACAAAATCTCTTTTAATTAATTTAGATAGTATATCCATACTTGCATGACCTAATTTACGATGCCATAACCAACTTTCCTCATTGAGCTTAGTATCATTAGCTACTAAGCAGCGGCTGTTTTTAGCAAGATCATCAAGATCTACTACATACACATTGCCATGTCTTAGTCCTTTGAAAACTAAGCTATTGTCAATTGAATTGGTTATGATGTATAAAGATGACTTAAACAAAACATCAAAACCTCT
Organism: Phoenix dactylifera; assembly: GCF_009389715.1. NCBI lineage: Eukaryota > Viridiplantae > Streptophyta > Magnoliopsida > Arecales > Arecaceae > Phoenix > Phoenix dactylifera. The sequence goes on from NC_052399.1 coordinate 7,207,928, forward strand.
ATCACATAATTGACTAACGCTAGGTAAATTATGCTTGAGACCATCTACAAACCGAATATTATCAACAATGGTTGAAGGTGTGATTTGTATTTTACCGATACCAATGATGTGAGCTTTGTTATTGTCTCCAAAAGTCACTACACCTCCTTTTTTTAGATTCTAGGATAAAGAATTGCTCCTTGTCACCTGTCATGTGTCTTGAGCAGCCACTATCCAAGTACCAACAGTGTTTATTGAGCTTGGCCGCAAGACACTCCTATTCACAAAGAAATCAAGCAATCTTAGGTACCCAAGTTTTCTTGAGTCCTTCATGATTTGTTAATGTGGTTCCTTTTGGAACTCAAACTCTTGTTAATTTTATTTTAGTTTCTATTTTTCTGTAGTTATATACTGATGACCCAAAGATTGATTTAAAGATTGATTTTGATGATCACAAAATTTTGAAGTATAATTACTAATGTTTGTGTTGCAAGAAGAAAGATAATTTGTTTTGCAAGGAACATAGCAAGTTGGAAAATACAAGAAGGCCTCAAAAGCTCTCAAAAAGTTGAAAGAAAGTTATACTTCATTGGCCCAAGTTTCAAGTTCAAAAGATTCAAGTTGGAGGTGAAAATTCAAAGAAAGATTCAAAAGAATAGTCCTCGAGTCGACTCTGGCACTCTGGAGTTTCAAGGAACAGTGCTCGAGTCGACTCCGAGACTCTGCGAGTCGACTCCGAGACTCTACGAGTCGACTCCGACTAAGAACAGATAAAAAGATAGAGAGTTGATTTTCAGCGCTACAATGCTCGAGTCGACTCCTACTTCAGCACTACAGTGCTCGAGTTGACTCCCAGCTGCAGTGCCGGCAGACTCTTATTCACGAGTCGACTCCTACTTCAGCTGAGTCGACTCCTACTTCAGCCGAGTCGACTCGAGCACGCTGGGAGACATAACGGCTAGTTTTTTCTCAACTCCAACGGCTCTATTTTTGTCTCTAACGGCTAGATCTTTGTTCCCACGCCATCCAAAGCTATAAAATCAAGGGGAGAGTTAGGAGAGAAGTTAAGAAAGTGGGAGAAAACACATAGGAAAGAGATTTTAAAGAGATTTCAAGAGAAACCTCCCAAAAGCACAAAATGGCCATTCAAAGCAAAAGAGAGAAAAGAAGAGCATCCGAGTGAATTCCAAAGCTTCATCTCTAACTATGTGCTGCCTCAGTGATCCTCTACCTCGTGCAAAATCAGAAGAGGGTCAACTAAAGAAGAAGCCGAGTTCCCTCATCTACAAAACTTGTTTGAGGGCTTCTCTTTACTCTATTTGTTTACATTGTTATATCTGTTTGTTTAAGAAGCTTTGATTTATTTTAAACTCTTGTTCTAATATCTTGTAACTTAATTCAATTAAGGGATTGAATCAAGGGGATAAAGTTTGTTGGTGAGCCAAAGGAAAAACCAACGGTGTAAGGTTGTGGTTGGTGAACCGAAAAAAACCAACTGGGTTGGATTGTGTGCCCGTGAAAACAATCGGATTGGTTCTAGTCGGTGAGCCTGTGAAAACCGACCGAGTTCATTGTGATCTCGTGAAAACAAGAAGTTAGGTTGTGAACTTGTAAAATAACCGGCTGTAATATGAGGGATTATAGTGAAATTCCTAAGAGGTCTTGGAGAGTAGATGTAGGTGCTGGGGTACACCGAACCACTATACATCTTTGTGTTTGTGATGCTTTATCTCTTGTGTTTCATGCCTTACATTCATACTTGATTATGTAATATCTCTAGCTTTGTTTCCTATTGATTTATAAGTGATTTTTTAAAACTTGCTTAGCTTCCACTCCATTCTTACCATTCACATAGATTAAAATTGATCATACAACTATAAATTAATTTTAGATCAATTGCACCCTAAAGCCATAGTACAATTGCTCTAGCTTAATTTTCCACTGCTTTACTTGTAATTGCCTAGAGCTTAAGTAAGTAGCATCTTATCATCCCGCTGCATTCAATTCAAAGTAAAAATTAGGGAACATAATTTTTAGAAAATCCAATTCACCCCTCCTCTTGGGTTGTTATCTTGGGCAACACATACATTAGCTTTATGTCCTACTCTACCACAGCAAAAGTGTGAGGACCCGTGCGGGCGTGTGTTTAGTCCCACATCGGTTATTCGCTGGGTAGATCTTGGGTACTTATGCAGGATCAAAGAACCCAAATAATACCTTCCGGCTAGCCATTTTGGGTGAGGTCCTGGGTTGTTACAAATGGTATCAGAGCAGACTCGGCCCATAACCTATGTGGATTAGGGGACACTGCAGCACGGATCCATCGGGACTGACCACGGGCCAATCGTGGTGTTTGTGATTAGATTTGAATAGATTTGAACCTTTAGCCTGACGAGGACGTCAGGGCTTGAACGGGGGGAGTATGTGAGGACTCGTGCGGGCGTGTGTTTAGTCCCACATCGGTTATTCGCTGGGTAGATCTTGGGTACTTATGTAGGATCAAAGAACCCAAATAATACCTTCCGGCTAGCCATTTTGGGTGAGGTCCTGGGTTGTTACAAATGGTATCAGAGCGGACTCGGCCCATAATCTATGTGGACTAGGGGACACTGCAGCATGGATCCATTGGGGCTAACCATGAGCCGATAGTGTTTGTGATTAGATTTGAATGGATTTGAACCCTTAGCCTGACGAGGACGTCAGGGCTTGAACGAGAAGAGTATGTGAGGATCCGTGCAGGCGTGTGTTTAGTCCCACATCGGTTATTCGCTTGGTAGATCTTGGGTATTTATACAGGATCAAGGAACCAAATAGTAACTTCCGGCTAGCTATTTTGGGTGAGGTCCTGAGTTGTTACAAATGGATCTGTTCTATAGGCTCGTACAACCGTATCCTTGATTGCAAAGGAGACGAGCAACTCAGTCTGGTGGATGACTCTTGACCTCAAGGCTGGAGAGTGATTATTGGTAGGAATCCTTTATGTGAGGACCCGTGCGGGCGTGTGTTTAGTCCCACATCGGTTATTCGCTGGGTAGATCTTGGGTACTTATGCAGGATCAAAGAACCCAAATAATACTTTCCGGCTAGCCATTTTGGGTGAGATCCTGAGTTGTTATAAATGGTATCAGAGCAGACTCGGCCCATAACCTATGTGGATTAGGGGACACTGCAGCACGGATCCATCGGGGCTGACCACGAGCCAATCGTGGTGTTTGTGATTAGATTTGAATAGATTTGAACCTTTAGCCTGACGAGGACGTCAGGGCTTGAACGGGGGGAGTATGTGAGGACCCGTGCGGGCGTGTGTTTAGTCCCACATCGGTTATTCGCTGGGTAGATCTTGGGTACTTATGCAGGATCAAAGAACCCAAATAATACCTTCCGGCTAGCCATTTTGGGTGAGGTCCTGGGTTGTTACAAAAAGCAAGTTATATTTTTGGGTTTGCTTTCTCCGGCTCTCACAAAGAAGTTTTTGAGTATTTTTTGCTTATTCTTTGGTTTGTACCCTAAGCCGGCTTTGTTAAACACAGCTCTTTGATTATTTAGTATCATTTGTAGTTTTTCTAAGCTATAGGTAAATTTTTCAACTATAGGTTTGTATTTTTCAACTTCTTTAGTTAATTTCAAGTTTTCTTCATTCAATGATTTAACATTATTAATTGAATTATCTTTTAAAGTCTGATTACTGTTTTTAAGTTCAGAAATTTTCTTAGTTAATCTTTCTTTATCTTTAATTAAAGTTTCAGTTTTTTGAGTTAGTAATTGATTGCTTGTTTTAAGTTCTAAATTTTTTTTGATAATAGTGTCCTTATCCTTAATCAATTTATCAGTTTTATGAATGTAAGATTGATTGGTTAGCTTCAATTCTTTGTTTTTAAAGGATATTGTCCTATATTCATCCATTAGCTCATTAAAAGCATCATATAATTCTTCAAATGTAAAAACTAAATGGTTTTCAATACTTACCTCATCCTCGTTGGCCATAAGGCATATGTTGGCTTTCTCTTCTTGTTCTTCTTCTGATGATGAGTTGTCGGAATCTGTCCAAGTAGTGAGGAGGGCTTTCTTCTTCTTGAGTCTGCCCACCTTTTTCAATATGGGGCAATCGGCTCTAAAATAACCCGGCTTCTTGCACTCATAGCACCCAATTCTCTCACCTTCCTTCTCCTTACTTTTATCCTTATGGAAGGAACTCGAAGAAAATCTCTTCTTGTGGAAGGGCTTCTTCCTATTGATGAATCTTCTGAATTTTCGCACAAGGAGAGCCTCTTCTTCATTTTCCTCATTGTCTTCTTCTTCACTACTGCTACTGCAAGAAAGATCTTTGTTAGAAGAAGTAGACTTAAGAGCAATTATCTTTTTCTTATGGGAGGATTCTTCTTCGCTGTGTTGTTTCATCGCGAGCTCATGCATCATTAGAGATCCAAGAAGCTCCTCGAGTGGCAGCGTGTTCAAGTCTTTTGCTTCTTGGATTGCCGTGACCTTAGCTTTCCATGACCTCCGTAAAGAGTGAAGAATCTTCCTGACAAGGTCACTGTTAGAATAACTTTTGCCAAGGCTTTTTAGGCCATTGACAATATCAGTAAATCTGGTGAACATGTAAGTAATAGTGTCATTAGACTCCATTTTAAATAGTTTATACTTATGCACTAGCATGTTAATTTTAGACTTTTTGACTTGATTTGTACCCTCGTGGGTAACCTCAAGCCTATCCCATATTTCTTTGGCAGAATTACAGGTGGAGATCCTATTGAATTCATTAGGATCCAAGGCACAATAGAGAACATTCATTGCTTTGGCATTTAGTTGTGCCTTCCTTCTATCATTATCATCCCAATTTTTTTCAAGCTTTGGTGTTGACCCTCTAATGGATTTTGATGAATACAAAACACTAGAGCATAATTCCCTTTATCTTAACAAGTTATTTGAGGATTTCAGTTGGTTAATTAAGAATATTGTTAAGAAATGTCTAGGCAAGTTCCCATGATTTTTAAGAACTTATTGAAGAATTTTTGAGATGAAAGAAAAAGTTCAGGGACAGCCGAGACGTCTCCGGGTTGTCTCCGAGACGTCTCTGGCACAAACAGGAAGAACTGGCACGTCTGGAGACGTCCCCGGTACCTGCGGAGTCGTCCCCGCAAGTAAAAAGCAGACCAGCGGAGTCGTCCCCTAGATAGCGGAGACGACTCTCTCAGAGAATTCCAGAAGACTTGTTTTTCGGAGATATAACGGCGAAGACGTCCCCGTAAAGCGCGGAGACGTCCCCGGAGCGCGGAGACGTCCCCTGAAAAAGCGGAGTCGACTCTCTCAGAGAATTCCAGAAGACTTGTTTTTCGGAGATATAACGGCGGAGACGTCCCCGTAAAGCGCGGAGACGTCCCCGGAGCGCGGAGTCATCCCCGAAGAAGCGGAGTCGTCCCCATGCAAAAAGCGCAAACAAGCGGAGACGTCCCCGTAAAGCGCGGAGACGTCCCCGGAGCGCCTGGGACGCGACTGACAACTTTTTCAGGTAGATTTAAATTTCAAACGGTCATATCTTTGTGTCTAACGGCTATATTTGCTTTTTGGGCTATAAAAGGGACCTCTTAAGTGCTTCTCAACAACCTCTCACCAACCCAACACAAGATCATTCAAAAGAGAAGAAAGAAAAAGAGGTTCAAGGGAGTTAGAGCTTTCAAGAGGAGAAATCAAGTGCATTCAAGCTTTCCCATCTGATTTCGAGCTCATCTACTCACTCCCACTTGGCAATCAAAGCTCGCATTCAAGCCAACGTGATCCACATCAGAAGAACCACCATCATCCACGCTTCCAACGGCAAAAAGGGTTCTTCCGATTTTATTGTTTCTCATTGTTATATTTGCTTCTTAAGAGCTTTCAAATCTTTTGTAAAACGTTTGAATATTGAGCTTGTTTCAGTCAAGGGACTTGGAACAAGGGATAGGCGTCCCAAGCCTAAGTTAAAATTGGGGGATTGTAGGGTTCGTTGTTAGCCCGGGGTAAAACAACGAGTTGGGTAGTTCACTCGAAAAACTACCGGATTGTAGGGTTCGTTGTTAGCCCGGGGTAAAACAACGAGTTGGGTAGTTCACTCGAAAAACTACCGGATTGTAGGGTTCGTTGTTAGCCCGGTGTAAAACAACGAGTTGGGTAGTGCACTCGCAAAACTACCGGACTGTAATCTGGAGGATTATAGTGAAATTCCCAAGAGGTCTTGGGGAGTGGATGTAGGTGCTGGGGTGCACTGAACCACTATATGTTTGTTGTGTTTGTGATGCTTTTTGTCATTGTCTAACTTGCTCATTTACTTACTTAGATAAATTGGTTGCTTAACTCTTATCCGCGCATCCTTTAGTTGCAAGCATATTCAATTTACTTAATCAAGTCTCACTCAATAAATCAAACTGTTGCTAAGTTTAAATTCCACTGTGCATCTATACAACTTAGCATAATTAATTGAAAAGTGTTAGAAGTAGCCTAAAAGTTTTAAAAGACCCAATTCACCCCCCCTCTTGGGTTGTATCTACTGGGCAACATTAGGTATAGCAATGTTATCAACATAGATAGAAGGAATATATGGTCCATTAACTATGATGCTCCAAACATCATAATCTTGGGCTTGAATAAATATCCTCATTCTAGCCTTCCAGTAGGTATAGTTAGCTCCATTGAACAATGAAGGCCTATTAGTGGATTGCCCCTCACTAAGGAAAGATCCAAAAGGGTTGTCATCTTAATCTTTTACTCTTTTTAATGATTAGAACACCAATTGATATGAGAGCACCTGCTCTGATACCACTTATTGCCCAAAGAGACAACCTCAGGGTGAATTGGATTTTGATTAAATATTGACCAATTAAAAATTATGTGAATAATTAACTAAATATATTGCAAGTGAATTAGTTAGATCACTAGATGCAATGAGTAAAGAGAGAGAAAGAGACAAGAACCAATACAAACACAGAGAGGTTTATAGTGGTTCGGAGCCAACTTTTGCTCCTATGTCCACTCCTCAAGCCGCACTTGGGAGTTCACTATAATTCGTAGGATTACAGTCGGTTGTTTTGCAAGCTCAAAACCAAACTTGTTGTTATCACGAGATCACAACAAACTCGGTCGGTTTTGACAGTCTCACCGACTAGAACCAAACGATTGTTTTTCTCGGGGTGACAATCAAACCTAGTTGGTTTTTCTCGGTTCACCAACCACAATCTTACACCGTTGGTTTTATCTTTGTCTCACCAACAAACCTTACAACCCTTGATTCAATCTCCTGATTGAATCAAGCACAAAAAGCAAAAGTTTAAAGTTCACAAGTAGAGCTTCTGAAAAGTAAATATGAAATAATATAAACAAGATTGAGTTAGAAGCCCTCAAATAGATTTGAGATGAGAAAGTGGGGCTTCTCGATTTCTGAGTCTCCTCTTAAATGAGCCGAAGGATGGAGAACAGTAGGTAGAGCTTTGAATGCGAAGGAAGCCTTTTTGGTTTGAGTTGAATGCACACTCCCTCCTTTTGCTTGGATTCGCTCTTGAGTTACTTTTGGTGGTTGAAAACCTTTAATGCTTAAATAGAATAACTCTCTTGTTGTCTACTATTGTTCACTCTAGCTATTTAAGTGATTCCCTTCGAAAAATAGCCGTTAGAGAGGAGATTAGAGCTGTTCTGACCCGTCTACATATTCTGACAATGTATCCGTTGGGATCGAGTCGACTCGGCTGTTACTGAAGTCGACTCGCGCTTTACTGGATACGACTCGACCACTATTCCAAATTTGAATTAAAGTGCATGCCTTGTCCTGGGGTCGACTCGAACCAAACTGGAGTTGACTCGCCAACAGCTGGAGACGACTCGGGCACTTAGGGGTTGGCTTGTTCTCAGGGTTCCAGAAATCCAACTTTCTGTATTTCTCTCACGAGTCGACTCGGTCAAACTAGGAGTCGACTCGGATGACTTGAGAGACGACTCTGGAACACCTGGAGTCGACTCGTTCACAGGGTCTCCGAAACTGATTTTCTGCCTTTCAGACTGCTTTCCTCTAGGAGTCGACTCGGACAAACTGGGAGTCGACTCGCGCTTTACTGGAGACGACTTGAAGTTTTCGCGAGTCGGCTCACTGACAGGGTCTCAAAAACTAACGTTCTGTCTTTTTGTCTGCTTCCCTTTGAAGTCGACTCGGGACCATCTGGAGTCGACTCGCCAAGCATTGGAGTCGACTCGCTAACAGGGTCTAAAATCCATCGTTTTGTCTTTCTGTCTGTTCTCAGTCGGAGTCGACTCGGAGAGTCCCGGAGTTGACTCGAGCTTGTGCCAGAAACTTCAAATGCCCCGAAGTCGACTCGCAAAGTTCAGGAGTCGACTCGTGATGCAAACTTTGGTTCAAATAGAGTTCAATACTTAACCAAAATACTCTGAACCAAAGCTCAAGGCACTTAAACAGAAATTCATAAAGATTTACCTGAAACACTAGATTGAGTTCATTAGAACAACATAAGACATACTGAAATGCTTTGAGCTCATCAAAATCAAAGGAATACTCAATCACTCCACATGATGAAAAATGGGCTGCAGACTATTTGGAAACAGTAGTAGGTAAAATACATAGTAGTCTAGGCAGTAGCTAGAATGACCAGCTTTTGCCTTCGGTCGAAGAGAACGAATAAGCCTAACCCTATTTTTATAGTGCACAAAAGAGTTTATATATGTATCACTGTAAAACCTTCTGCATTCCAAAGTTCATGGAGATCTTACACTGTAAAACAGGTTTCTGCCATTTCAAAACCTGTTTGAAAGTATTGTGCACTTTTATCTTTCTAACAAAATTTCAAGCCCCCAAAATCATCTATATTTATACTACCTAAAAAATTCTGTTATTAAGTCTTACAACAACAGTTGGTATCACGAACAATAACACCTACAATTCTGCCACTTTGCCTATGAAGAACCCATGTTAGGTTGTCCGTTAGATACGGACAGAGTGCTAGACCTATGAAATGCTGCTTGAATTGATGTTGCTGGCCCAGTGCCGACTTCCTCTGCTTACCATATCATCTTCAGAATCTGCCATGTGGTTGGCTGACTGTCCGATGAAGACCAAACCTAAAAGGATAATGGAAGTTGTTCACCTTTGAATCGAGTTGGACCCTCCAAAAAGAAGAAAAATGAAAGTAAAGGTTTGATTTTTTTGATAGATCGTTTCGATATATCGTAGGGCACTTTTTTTCTTCTCATTCGATCATTATTAGGCATATCAACCATCAGCATCTTCACCTTCCCTCACTGACTTGGACCAAACCTGGAGGATCGGTCGCAATAAGGATCAAGTGCTGCAACTGAGGCTTTCTGGTGAGAAACTACAGCAGCAGCAAGCAGAAAGCACAAATGAGCAACAAACCAGACTTTGGGTTTGCTCTGTCATGACTCATCCTCACCATCCAGTTTTATACAAAACGAAGGGCTGCTGTCAGTGAGGCAAGCCTCAGGCTGCAAGGACATTGAAGACTAAACATCAATGTGGACTGGCCAAAGCTTGGTGATGTACGCAAGAAGACCTTGTGCAATTTCTTCTGCAATCTCCAGACACACGGCCTAGTGAGGGGATTTGGAGAATTTTATTTCCAAACCTACATAGAGGTACAAATTTTAGTTTACCTGAAAATCAATAAATGGATATTTGCTTGACATGAATAAGAGAAGACAAAGATGAAGTTGTTCTATAAATGGTGAGTATAATTAACCCTCTCATCAGGTGGAAGATCAATTAGCATTTGATTCTGAATTTGTTCAGACATTCAGACTCAGATGCTGAACTGAACGGGCTTGGAACTACCACAAGTGAAACTGCCTCAAGGGCAACTCAGACAGTCAGCAAATACTTAAAGGTGTTTGATCTCCTGGAACAGCCTTTAAAATTACAATCTAGTTCTACAAGAAGTCAAGAACCCAACATTTCTGGTGCACAAATCCAAAACCACTCTAAAATGAACTTCTCAAAGCAAATTGTCATAAATAGATATTGCTAGTGAAATTATTGGTCATGAGGCACAGGCATAACGCATCATTTGTTTAATTTTTCATATGCAGCTAACAGAAAACTTATCCTCTCCTTTCCAGTACACAGCATGAATTAAAAATAACAGAATCAAATGGTGTTCGCCATGCATAAAGAAATTGTTGTGTATGCATATCTGGTGAAATTATTGGTCACGAGCTACAAGTGTAAGACATCATTTGTTTAATTTTTCATATGCAGCTAACAGAAAACTTATCCACTCCTTTCCAGTACACAACATGAACAAAAAATAACAGAATCAAAATTGTGTTCACCATGCATAAAGAAATCGTCGTGCATGGACTACAAAGTGGCCTACAAAGTAAAGTGATGATCATAACCTGACATTGATGAACCCTTTGCTGCATAAGATCCCTCCATCAGTTTTCTATTCCTCTTTTCTGTACACCGAAGAAGGACCAAGCTGGAAAAATTAACAATATCCAGTTATTACCAGCTGGAAATTAGCGCAAAGGATCACATCCAGGTGATTTCTGTTCTCTCTTGTATGTTAACACTCAAGAAAGAGTCTCAGTCTGGCAACCCAATCACTTCTAACTCAGAAAGCATTTATGGACCGTAATAACATGATGTGTCGTTTCTTACAAAACGTAACTCACAATGGATGTATATTTGAACGCTGAAGAACCTTTATCTTTACAATTCTTTACAGGAAGGCTGCTTCCAGAAAGAAGGCGAGCCAAAAAGCCCTTGCCATTGTCATCTTTGTTACTGCTGCAACTGCTTAAATTGCTTATAAGAGACCAATGAGTCTCAAAATTAGGAGAATACCCAGCTTGTTGCATTTCATGCAAAACTTCTGATGCCTTTTCCAGATCGTTGTTAGCATAGTACCTATTGATAACATGGTTATACATGCTGTAAGTGGGAATTGAACCATACTGGAGCATTTTCCCTAAAATTCCTTTGGCATCGTCAGTTCTCCCAATAGCACAAAGGCCAAAAATGAGTGCTTCACTGGACTCTTCACTTGCTGCAAGGTTCTTGTACTGCATTTCAGCATGGAAATCAAGAGCGTGATCAAATGCTTTGCAATTGCAGAGCCTGTGAATGACTGAACTGTAACTGATATCACTTGGAAGGTTTCCCTTCTTTAACATTACATTCAGCAGATCAATTGCTTTCTTTATGCCCCCATGCACACAAAATTGCTTAATTAGAAGGTCATAGTGAATGTTGTTGGGTATCAGGTCCTTTTGCTTCATTCGATCCAAAAGGAGTTCTGCTTCACAGAGCCTACCACATGAAAGAAGACGCCCGGCAAGTACATTTTGAACCACAGAACCATGCTTCCAGACATTACACTCCATCTCCTTACTGAGTTCTAATGCTTTGTCAACTTTTCCATTACTGCACAGATGACAGATTATTGTTCTGAGGCTACGATTGCTTGGTCTTAGGCCTTTGGCGATCATGGTATTCAGAGCTTCAACTGATGTGGAGGCATCGCCACACTTCAAGAAACCGTAAACAAGGAAATCATAAGTGTTTTTATCTGGATTTATGTGTTTATCATGCATGTTCCTTAAAAGAGATTCAACAAGCAAACTATTTCCTGTCTGAAAGAGACGAAATATTAGAATGTTACATAGAATCAGTTCCCATGGATTTTTTCCCAGGTTCAGTTTCTTCGCGCTCAATGCACCATGTAGATGACCATGTGCACACATTTGACGTACCAAGCTTCGATATCCTGAAATTGAAAGATTAATATGCGTTCTTACCATGACACTGAGTATCTCGCGTGCCTTCCTCAAATTGTTTTCTTGACAGTATCCTTGCAACAAAGCATTTAAAGTATTACCATCTGGAAGTATTCCATTAATTAGCATTTCTTGCAACTGCAAGGTTGCCTCTTTTATTTTTCCAGTCCTGCATAACTCACTCACCATGGTTCCAAAAATAGAAACACGAGCTTGCTGTTTCTTACTGAGTAGAGATTGCTTCAAATTCATTACTTTTTCAACACTTCCAAATCTAATTAACAAAGGCACTATTAGTTGATACACATGTGCAGAAGCGGTTATGTTTTTCTCAAGTAATATATCAAATATTCCAAGTGTTTCAGCAAAATTTTGCTCCTTTAAGAACCCATTTATTAGATTCACATAGACTGCCTGATCAAATACTAGATCCCTCTGGAGAAGTTCCTCCAACAATGTACACCCGACACTCGTATAGCCTGATATACATAATTCTTTGAGAAAGGCACTGTAAATAGCACGAATCAAGTTAGGGTAATTCTCCACCATTTTATCGAAAAGCTCTAGAACTTCTTTAATCAAACCCCACCTACATAGAAAACTTACGAGCACCTTAGTGTCCTTAAACTCAGGTAACCACATGCCTCTTTGTGCTAGTTCCCAGAAATGCTGAAGTTTGTTAATTTCACCTTCTTTGCTGAAACCCATGATAAGAGCAGTATATACATCATTGTCAACCAGCAGCCCTCTTCTGAACAGTCTCTCCAAAATCAACTTCACATCAGATGTCATTCCTTTTTTGAGTAATGCCCATTTAAGTAGATTAAGAGCCTCACAGCCAAGCTGATCACATGAATCTGGCATCTCATCTGTAAGACTTACAGCTTCTTCTATGTGGGTTGGGGATGCACATAAAGTTTTCAGTAATTCAAAGTAGCCAGACACAGACAAATTCTGCCCCCACTGAACAGCTTCTTCTCTGACCTTGAGAGCACCCTCTACATTCCCCCGGCGACATTCCTTGATTAATGCAGAATCAAAATCAGGGATCATCGCACTATCAAGGATCTGGGTTAAGGACTTGTCATACTCATCAATATCAGTTTCTAGGTAGAGTCCATTGCCAAGAGAATCAAAGAATTCAGCCTTTGCAAGTCCAAGATCATTATCCCTCTTCACCTTCACATTCAAATTATCAAGACCCAAAATCTTGAAGGTTTTGGAAAGAGCATCATCTGAAGGAGCCAGAGAAACAATACCATGATTGTTCATTTCATCAATAACCTGTTTAACTTCATCAAATTTTCTGTGTATACAATATCCTGCCAAAAGAATTCTGAATGTTGATAAGTCCGACAATAGCCCTTTCTCAAGCATATCCTCAAACACATATTTTGCATGTTTACACAGTCCCTGTTTAAAAATCCCACTAATTAGGGCATGGTAAGCATAAGCACTGGGTTTTAGACCCCTAGAGAAACATTCTGATAAATAAACAAATGCATTTCTCAACTTCTTCTCTCTGCAACTCTGACAAATAAATATTCCAAAGGTCACAGCATCTGCCTTAAAGCCTAAAGCCTCCAACCTTTGTACAAATAACCATGCCTCTTCAGTCCCCAGATTGCTGCACACAGAAGAAATTATTTTATTGCAAATACAATTTTCAGGGATGTGCTCCCGTTCTTCCAAAAATTTAATCATATCACTGAAATCTTTTTTCTTACAAAATCCCTCAGCAATTGCAGAGAGAGCCATAGGGCTGGCTTCAGTCCCAGAACCGTTTACTTGCTTAAGTATAGATATAGCTTCAAGAATCTGCCCATTCTTGGTCAGTTCTCCAATAACGAAATCTAAAACCCGGTCATCAGAATGTGACCCAAATCCAACATCTATCATATTCTTATAGACTCTCACAACTGACTCAGACTTCTCCATTCTGATCAAAAGGTTAAGAAGAGCATGATAGCACGATGCAGAAGGGACTAAGCCCATGTCTCTAGCTCGATCATACAAGGCCATTGAATTTTCTAATTTGCAGGCCTCAGCATACCCTTGAATGATCTCACTGAATACTCCACTTTCATCGGAACAGACTCCTCTTGCATCTGGTGATAGAAGCAACGATTCAGCATCACCAAGCATCCGAGCTTGAATAAGCATCGGGATCATGATTTCATAAGATCTTGGGAGATGTTTGAACTCTCTACTCTGCTTCTCAGCCCACCTGAACAACTTCCAGAGAAATCCAACCTTGTCTAAATTGACATCGGGGCCAAAACCAAGTAATATTTCAAGGAAACCTTCGGGTTTCAGTGCCGAAACTCGCCAGAAACGGCGGGTGGTTTCTGGGGACAGGTTCCCATATAGCTTGAGAAGATCTTGCAAAGAAGTTTTCTCCATCAAGGTGTCAACTTTCGTCTCCCAAATGAACGAACACCTAGAAATAACCGATTTCCCGACACCAAAAAACGATTTGGAAGCGAAATTTACATGGTCTTCGCCCCTAATCTCATCTCCGGAAGCCGAAATCGACCCAGATTTCTCAGCAGAACATGGAATCGATGCACCGGAGAAGGGAATCGCCCTACCAGCTAATAAAGGGAATGGAATAGAATGGTTTTCCAAGCCAAAGGTGCGGCCTTTGAGAGGAAACACGGGGTAAGGAAAGGATGGGCGAAGAAGATCAGAAGACGAAGACAAGTTTTGAAGCAAATTGTGGATGAAAGACGCTCGGAGTTTCTTCACCATCTAGGCGTAGTCGCGGCGCCGGAAACCATGGAACCGAAGGCGCTTCAGGGAGTGGGTGATAGGGACGAAGGGGGTGTGGGGAGTGGAAGCGGAGGAGAGAAGTTGCTGGGCTGAAAACGGGTTGGGTCGGGCAGGGCATGCCTGAACCCGACCGACCCGGTTTCATTTGCAGGTCAAGGTTTGGGATCTGAACCCAACCCATTAGCTGATTGGGTCAGATATCCAATATACCAGAATCCAACCCGAAATGTTCAAGTTACCTGCCAAGTCCGGTTAGATTTCCGAGTCGGGTCCAGCATCTAAGACACTCTCTTATAACTAAAATATGGTAATTAATAGTTAAATATAAAATCTATAAAAATTTATTGAAAAATAAAAAAAAGCCGCCTTACGTTTGAACAAAAACTTTTAATTTTATCTAAGTAATTGATCATTTACAAACTATAATCTTTGATATGATTCAGGATTATATGATCTAGGTTTTTGGGTTAGAGCAGATCGGGTTTGGGCTGGGTTGGATTTATTTTTTATTAACATATGGGATAGATTAGGTTGGGTTAAATAATAGAGCATCCAGACCTAACCTAAATTTTAAGTGAACTAATTTTTGAACCCGACATAATTTACGAGTTTTTAAATATGAATTAGGCCAAGTTTAATTGGGTCAGGATCAGATTGTGTCATAGGTCAACCTGGCCATTTGCAACCCTGAGTGTTGGAGAGATTAGTTTATATTGGTACCAGATACTCATCCCTCAAAACACACAAAATTGTAGTTTTATAGCTTCATCCAATTTAGTCCAACACAACTAGAGGCCTCCATAGCAACAAAATTAGATCTGAAGTTTTATTGAGCCGAGTTTGGATTTATGTAGATGTATACCCAAGACCCGAACATAACCTAATTATATACGTAATATAACACATGTATATATACTTGCATATATAAATACATAATATGTTTATCTGTGTTTATCAACTATTTTCTAATCTTAGGAGGAAAAAAATAAAATAGGTTTTATTGAAACCATAGCCATCTTGTTGCACAAAAATTCTATCGATGTGGTTATACTCTTTTGACATTATATTTATTATGATTTAATATTTATACTTAACTTGATTATTGTAGGATCTTCTTTATTTTTTATGTCATCGATGCTTAGATATCAGTACTGTTACGGGGGAAATAAGCCGCCATGCTCCACGTGACCGGCACGCGCGCCCAGGAAGACTACGGCTGCCCTTTGATCCAGCAATCCGACCCCGAGTCGGATATCCTCGGCTCCGCAGCCCGACCCCGAGTCGGCTGCCCTTTGATCCAGCAATCCGACCCCGAGTCGGATATCCTCGGCTCCGCAGCCCGACCCCGAGTCGGCTGCCCTTTGATCCAGCAATCCGACCCCGAGTCGGATATCCTCGGCTCCGCAGCCCGACCCCGAGTCGGCTGCCCTTTGATCCAGCAATCCGACCCCGAGTCGGATATCCTCGGCTCCGCAGCCCGACCCCGAGTCGGCTGCCCTTTGATCCAGCAATCCGACCCCGAGTCGGAGATCTCTTGATAACGACAGGCTATTCCCCAGAGGCACGCCGCGGCCTCCTGCTCCACTACTCCCTGCAACGGCTGTATCTGATGCTGCTCCACGATCTCCTGCATCAGCCGTACAAAGCGAAGCCCCACTATGCCCTGACGTGGCCGTACCCGGTGCTGCTCCACGACGCCCTGTAACGGCCATGTCAGTGGCCACACCATCGTGCCCCACGATAACGAACCCCCCTGAGAGACCCCCCAGCCAGGTATATATGCGGCTGGGGGGAGAAAGGGGGGAGGTGAGCAATATCTCCCAGAGCACTCTCTTACTTGCGATTATCACCTCTCCTCCTCCTCCAATCTCCTCTGACTTGACCGTCGGAGGGCCATCACCACCCTGGTGGTGGTGCAAGGCTTGTTTGCAGGTTTCTTGGCGGAAGGTGGAGCGCAGCCAACACCAACCAAGACAACTCAGACGGAACCCCGTTCACACCGCAGTGCCAATCGTTCACGGTTTGGACCACCAGCAACAGTTGGCGCTAGAAGGAGGGCCCGAATCTTAGAACGATCGTAATGGCACGGCGAGGTGGTCGTGGAGCTTCCAATGCTTCCGGTCGCGGAGCCTCTCGCGCCTCCGGCCGAGAGGCTGCTGCGTCCCCAACGCACTCTCAGCAGCACTCCACCGCCCCTTCTCCCATTCAGACGGTCGAAGCTGCTCAGTTCGACCAGCTAGCCCAGCAGGTTCGCACCCTCGCGGAGGCAGTGCAGAATCTGCAGGGTGTGATCTCTCGGGTGCCGCAACGGGCTCAGGAGCCGCTGCCCCCCGAGCACTCGCCTCTTCCTCACAACCCGCGCTCCTTCCTCTCCCATGGAGAGGAGCGCCGGCGCGAGGAGGATTCTCGAGTACGGTCCATTCTGCCAGGACCTTCTCATCGGAGCTGTGCGGGGTACGAGAGGCGGACCCGGGCGCATTCTCAGACACCCCAGTCCTCGAGGGGCCCGCACTCCAGTCGGTCCCCCTCGCGCCGCTCCTTGTCCCCCACCCACCGGTCGCGCTCTCTGGACCGGCGGGTGGACGATCTCCACAGACAACTCCAGGTCCTGAAGGGCCACTCCAAAGATCCCTTCGCTGACTTGGAGATCTCCTCCCAGCCGGCGCTTGCCTCGAGGATCCTGCGGACCCCGAACCCGCCGGGGTTCAAAATGCCGGCGATCGAACCCTACGACGGGGCGGCGGACCCGCGGGACCACGTGGAGAGTTTCAGGACTCTTATGCTCCTCCATGGAGCATCGGATCCGCTCCTCTGCAAGGCCTTCCCGGCGACCCTCCGTGGCCCGGCAAGGGCATGGTTCGCCGGCCTGGAGGCTAACTCCATCCAGTCCTTCGACCAGTTCACCCGCTTCTTCATCAGCCATTTCGCCGTTAGTAGCAGGCGGCGACTGGTCTCCGACTCCCTCTTTGATGTCCGGCAAAACGAGGGAGAAAGCCTGCGGGATTATCTCACCCGCTTCAACAAGGCTACACTGGAGGTCCGGAACCTGAGCCAGGAAGTGGCTCTCTCAGCCCTGAAGCGTGGCTTCCGGAAGGGCAGACTCACCTTCTCCCTGGACAAACGCCTGCCGCGGAGCTTCCCGGAGCTGTTATCTCGGGCAAACCAGTATGCAGACGCCGAGGAGGCAGCATCCCACCGGAACAAGGAGGCCGCCGAGGCCCCTCTAAAGCCCGGGAAGAAAAGGCGAAAAGAGGCACCCCAGAGGAGGAGCCCGACGCCTCAACGCCGGCGCAGAAGCCCGTCACCAGCAAGGAACCACGGCGCCACACGCCCTCGTTCTCCGCACCGACGCTTCAACCGGTACACCCCACTCCTGGCCCCCCGGGCCCAGATCCTCATGGAGGTCAAGGGGCGGGAGGACCTCCCGGTCCCGAGGCAGATGAAGAAGATCCCTGGGAGGAGGCCTTCTCGGGCGTACTGTGAGTACCACCGAGACCACGGCCACGATACCGAAGACTGCTTCCAGCTTCGGGACGAGATCGAGGCTCTCATTCGCCGAGGGCGTCTCGGTCGATATGTAAACGACCGACGTCCCCCGGCAGGCCCGCGTCCGGTCGGCCCGGCCCCTCAGGAGCCTCGGGAGCAGAATCGACCCGTTGCGGGAGTGATCCACACCATCACTGGGGGCTGCTCTCGGCCCGTGAGGAACGCAGGGGGCTCGGCGGAAGCATCAGGAGTGGCCGTCGCGAAGAGGCAGCGGGTCGGAAATGTAATCACTTTTTGCGATGAAGATGTAAAGGGGGTTCAGACTCCCCACGATGACGCCATGGTGATCTCTCTCACTATGGCGAACTATGATGTAAGGCGTGTTCTTGTGGATAGTGGAAGCTCAGCTGATATTTTGTATTACGAGGCCTTCCAAAAGATGAGCTTGTCCCGACAATTGTTGCACAAAACATCCACCCCCCTCATAGGATTCACTGGAGACGCTATCTCGGCCGAAGGTGTCATTGAGCTGCCTGTGACTGCGGGCGTTGCACCCGCAGAAGCCACGGTGCGACTCGGGTTCTTGGTCGTCCGTGTCCCCTCGGCCTACAACGCTATCCTCGGACGACCCGGACTGAACGCCCTTCGCGCGGTGGTTTCTACCTACCATTTGCTCATGCGGTTCCCCACGGCGGCCGGGATTGGAGAGGTCCGAGGTGACCAACCAACCGCACGGCAGTGTTTCCTAGCAACTCTCAAAGGGAAGAAGCCCATGGAGGCCCTAAGCGTCGAGTCCCTTGACGCCAGAGACGAAGTGGCCTTGCGGCACGGGGAGCCGGCCGAGGGCGTAATCGAAGTTCCCCTCGAAGAAGGCCGCCCGGACCGCACGGTCCGGGTCGGTGCCAACCTCGACTTGGAAGCTCGGCTCCGGTTAGTGGAATTCCTCCGAGCCAATGCTGATGTGTTTGCCTGGTCGGCGGCCGATGTACCTGGGATCGACCCGGAGGTCCTTTCTCACGCCCTCAACGTCGACCCGACCCACCGACCAGTAAAGCAAAAGAAGAGACACTGTGCCCCGGATCGGATCCGGGTGGTCGACCAGGAGGTAGACAAACTCTTGGAGGCAGGTTTCATAAGGGAAGTGAGCTACCCCGAGTGGCTGGCAAACGTCGTACTTGTCCGGAAGGCGAGCGGGAAGTGGAGGATGTGCGTCGACTACACCGACCTGAACAAGGCGTGCCCCAAGGATAGCTTTCCGCTCCCGCGAATAGACCAACTGGTCGACGCGACTTCCGGATATCAGCTGCTGTCTTTCATGGACGCCTTCTCCGGCTACAACCAAATAATGATGGCTCCACAGGACGAGGAGAAAACGGCCTTCATAACAGACAGGGGGCTGTACTGTTACAAGGTAATGCCCTTCGGTCTGAAGAACGCTGGCGCTACTTACCAGCGCCTCGTCAATAAAATCTTCAAGGAGCAGATCGGCCGGAACATGGAGGTGTACGTGGACGATATGCTGGTAAAGAGCCGCCATGCAGATCAGCACATTGCGGATCTGGAGGAGACCTTCGCCACCTTGCGGAAGTTTCGTATGAAGCTAAACCCAGCGAAGTGCGCCTTTGGTGCTTCGGCCGGGAGGTTCCTCGGCTTCATTGTCAACCAGCGGGGGATCGAGGCCAACCCGGACAAAATCAAGGCCATCCAAGATATGTCCCCTCCGACCAAAGTGAAAGAGGTTCAGGAGCTCGCTGGGAGGGTCGCCGCGCTCGGACGATTTGTGGCAAAATCGGCCGAACGCTGCCAACCGTTCTTCAAGGTGTTGAAGCGCCCGAAAGACTTCCTCTGGACGGCTGAATGTCAAGTGGCGTTCGACCAGCTCAAGGAGTACATGGCGTCTCCTCCCCTGCTGTCCAAGCCGCAAGAGGGGGAGATGCTCTACCTTTACCTGGCGGTCTCCCCAACCGCAGTCAGCGCAGTACTGGTTCGGGAAGAGGCAAAACTTCAGAAGCCCGTGTACTACACCAGCCGAGTCCTCCGGGATGCCGAGACGCGGTACACGAAGGCTGAAAAGATCGCCTTCGCGCTGCTGACTGCGACCAGGAGGCTTCGCCCCTATTTCCAGGCTCATTCTGTCACCCTTTTGACCGATCAACCACTGCGGCAGATCCTCAGCAATCCTGAGAATGCGGGACGGCTGGTGAAGTGGGCAGTAGAACTTGGTGAGTTCGACATCCGCTACCAGCCCCGGCCCGCCATCAAGGCCCAGGTGCTCGCGGACTTTCTCGCTGAGTGCACTGTGCAGGAGACGGAACCTAGGCCGCCGGAAACACCCAGCCTCGATCTCCCGATCTGGACGCTCCACATTGACGGGTCGTCGAACCCTGAAGGTGGAGGGGCTGGGCTGGTCCTTACCAATCCCGATGGAGTGATAGCCGAGTATGCCTTGAGGTTCGGATTTCCAGTGACCAACAATGAGGCGGAGTACGAGGCCCTAGTCACGGGACTCAAACTCGCCAAGGAGCTCGGCATCCGGCGTCTGAAGGTCTTCACCGACTCCCAGCTGGTGGTCGGGCAGGTTCGAGGGGAGTTCGAGGCACGGAGCCCGACCATGCAGAGCTACGTCCGGAAGGTGCAAGCACTCATTCCCGACCTCGGCAGTATTGACATTCAGCAGGTCCCAAGGAGCGAAAATGCTAGGACCGACAGGTTGTCCCGCTTGGTGGGCGCTGAGGCACACAACTTGTCAAGGGCGATATACCTGAAGACCCTAGATGCCCCGAGCATCGGCGAGGCTGAAGCGGTAATGGCAATTGATCCGGAACCATCTTGGATGGACCCGCTTGTAGCTTACCTCGCCGAAGGGATCCTCCCCGAAGATGAAGATCAAGCTCGGCGACTTGTTATGAAGTCCGCCCACTACGTACTCTACGAAGGGAGGCTGTATCGGACCTCGTTCACCGCCCCCCTCTTAAGGTGCCTCCGCCCTTCGGAAGCGGCTTACGCCCTCAGCGAAGTCCACGAAGGCATCTGCGGATCGCACCTGGGGGCTAGATCCCTGGCACATAAGATCATGAGGCAAGGCTACTATTGGCCGACCTTATTGGAAGACTCAAAGGATCACGTACGGAAATGCGACGCCTGCCAGCGCCACGCCAACATCCAGAGAGTCCCCTCTGTTCCCTTGGCGCCAATCACCGCCCCCTGGCCCTTTGCACAGTGGGGAATGGATATCCTCGGACCATTCCCCATCGCTTCGGCCCAGCGGAAATTTTTGATTGTCGCCATCGACTACTTCACCAAGTGGGTGGAGGCAGAGCCACTGGCCACCATCACGGAGGCGCAAGTCCGGAAGTTCGTAAAGAAGAACATCATCGTCCGATTTGGGGTACCTCGGGTCCTCATCTCGGATAACGGTCGACAGTTTGATAACAAGCATTTCCGAGACTTCTGCGAGGAGTTCGGGATCGAACATCGGTTCACGTCCGTGTCGCATCCCCAAACCAACGGCGAGGCCGAGGTCACAAATCGGACAATCCTCCAAGGTATCAAAGCGCGGATCGGACGGACGGGGCAAGCTTGGGTCGAGGAACTCGAGAATGTCCTTTGGGCGTATCGGACCACGCATCGGACTCCTACCGGGGAGACGCCTTTCAGCCTAACCTATGGCACGGAAGCCGTTGTCCCCCTAGAGCTCGGACTTCCCTCACCTCGGGTAGCCGCACACCGACCCGAGGCCAACTCGGAGCAACTCCGAGGGAACCTGGATCTCTTGGACGAAGCAAGGGAAATGGCGCAGGTTCGGATGGCAATGTATCAGCGGAGGGTGGCCCGATATTACAACTCCAAAGTCCGACCGAAGCTTTTCAGAATTGGAGATCTGGTGCTGAGGCGAGCTAAGGCATCTCAACCTACGGAAGGTGGGAAGCTAGCGCCGAATTGAGAAGGCCCGTATAAAGTTCGTTGGGTAAACCGACCTGGCTCCTACCAGTTGGAAGCCCTAGACGGCCGAGAAATTCCAAGGGGCTGGAATTCCGCTAACCTGCGGATGTATTACCAATAGAACAACAAGGCCAGAAAGACAATTTGAAAAGGTGCAACACTTTTCATTTCAATAATTTCTGGTTACAATGGCGTGCTCGTGTGATTACAAGGAATTCCCAGAGGGGAATTAGGGAGTAAAGAAAGCAAAGAAGAGGTGGAGAATCTGTGGAGCTGAGGACCGAGGATCCCAAACCCTCAACCCAAAGCAGCTGCAATCCCACCGGAAGTGGGTGCTTCTAACCGGAGGCGCCATCCAGCACCTCACCAAAAAGACGAGGAGCCGCCGCAGAAGAAGCTCCCGCTGCCCCCAGGGGAACGCCGCCTCCAAAGGATATTCCCATCCTCCCCAGTGGTAGGAAAGAGAAGGAATACGAGGGGGAAGAGCATATGGAGGCGCGGTCCCGGACTGAGCGTCTGGTGCAGAGCTCAATCGGGAGGCTGAACTTCAAGGAGGGGAGATCTGATCCCGGATGAAACGCCTAGAGCGGAGCTCCGCCGGGAAGACCCTCCTTGTTGATCCCAGATGAAACGGCTAGTTGGCTGAAGTCGCAAGGGGAGCGTCTCCCCTTTCCTTCAACAGGAGTCTCTCAGTCATATGCCAAGGAGGAGGTCCGCGATCCATGGCAACCTGAACAGCTCCGGCTTGGCAAACTCCATCGTACCTGCACCTGTATTTATAGCCGAAACTGCGGCCCCCTGGTCGTTCCGATGCGGGTGGCTCCAATAAATGCAGACGCATTGAAACCGGAGCCGTTCCGACTCCCGAGGCGTATCTCCCCGCGATTTCCTAAGCGTCATTCTCCTTAAACCGCATTCTTTGTGCAGGACAATCCGGGTGTCATGTACCCCTAGGTCCACATATCTCCGCTCGCGCCCAGGCCGTATCCTCCTCGAAGAACCCGCGTATCGCGGCCGCTCAACTAACACTCCTCGCAAGCAGCAGCTGGTGATCCGATTTCCCAGGTAACGCATTAATTAGCATTTAATGCCCTTCTCGTGTTCCCCCAGGCAACGCTTAGAGAAAAGGAGAAACATGATCGCGGCTGGCCACGGAGAAACCCCGTCGGGCAGCGAGCGACAAGCGCACGACCAGCGAGCGGAATTTCCCGAGGCACGGCCCTCGGATGCCTGGCTAGCCCGATGATCATCCCGGGAGCAGACTAGCCGGAAGCCCCGACCGGTCGCCTCGGCTTGCGGCAGCCTTGGCCGACCAACGAGTGGAATGCCCCGAGGCTCGGCCCTCGGATGCCTGGCTAGCCCGATGATCATCCCGGGAGCAGACTAGCCGGAAGCCCCGACCGGTCGCCTCGGCTTGCGCCAGCCTTGGCCGACCAACGAGTGGAATGCCCCGAGGCTCGGCCCTCGGATGCCAGGCTAACCCGATGATCATCCCGGGAGCAGACTAGCCTGAAGCCCCGACCGGTCGCCTCGGCTTGCGCCAGCCTTGGCCGACCAACGAGCGGAATGCCCCGAGGCTCGGCCCTCGGATGCCAGGCTAACCCGATGATCATCCCGGGAGCAGACTAGCCTGAAGCCCCGACCGGTCGCCTCGGCTTGCGCCAGCCTTGGCCGACCAACGAGCGGAATTTCCTGAGGCTTGACAACCCTCGGATGCCAGGCTAACCCGACGATCATCCCGGGAGCAGACTAGCCTGAAGCCCCGACCGGTCGCCTCGGCTTGCGCCAGCCTTGGCCGACCAACGAGCGGAATTTCCTGAGGATTGACAACCCTCGGATGCCAGGCTAACCCGACGATCATCCCGGGAGCAGACTAGCCTGAAGCCCCGACCGGTCGCCTCGGCTTGCGCCAGCCTTGGCCGACCAACGAGCGGAATTTCCTGAGGCTTGACAACCCTCGGATGCCAGGCTAACCCGACGATCATCCCGGGAGCAGACTAGCCTGAAGCCCCGACCGGTCGCCTCGGCTTGCGCCAGCCTTGGCCGACCAACGAGCGGAATTTCCTGAGGCTTGACGGCCCTCGGATGCCTGGCTAGCCCGATGATCATCCCGGGAGCAGACTAGCCGGAAGCCCCGACCGGTCGCCTCGGCTTGCGCCAGCCTTGGCCGACCAACGAGTGGAAGGTCCCGAGGCTCGGCCCTCGGATGCCAGGCTAACCCGATGACCATCCCGGGAGCAGACTAGCCTGAAGCCCCGACCAGTTGCCTCGGCATGCGCCAGCCTTGGTCGACCAACGAGTGGAATTTCCTGAGGCCTAACCCTCGGATGCCTGGCTTGGCGCCGGAAGGATTTCCTGAGGCCTAACCCTCGGATGCCTGGCTTAGCGCCGGAAGAATTTCCTGAGGCCTAACCCTCGGATGCCTGGCTTAGCGCCGGAAGAGTTTCCTGAGGCCTAACCCTCGGATGCCTGGCTTAGCGCCGGAAGAATTTCCTGAGGCCTAACCCTCGGATGCCTGGCTTAGCGCCGGAAGAATTTCCTGAGGCCTAACCCTCGGATGCCTGGCTTAGCGCCGGAAGAGTTTCCTGAGGCCTAACTCTCGGATGCCTGGCTTAGCGCCGGAAGAATTTCCTGAGGCCTAACCCTCGGATGCCTGGCTTAGCGCCGGAAGAGTTTCCTGAGGCCTAACCCTCGGATGCCTGGCTTAGCGCCGGAAGAATTTTCCGAGGCCTAACCCTCGGATGCCTGGCTTAGCGCCGGAAGAATTTCCCGAGGCCTAATCCTCGGATGCCTGGCTTAGCGCCGGAAGAGTTTCCTGAGGCCTAACCCTCGGATGCCTGGCTTAGCGCCGGAAGAATTTTCCGAGGCCTAACCCTCGGATGCCTGGCTTAGCGCCGGAAGAATTTCCCGAGGCCCAACCCTCGGATGCCTGGCTTAGCGCCGGAAGAGTTTCCTGAGGCCTAACCCTCGGATGCCTGGCCTAGCGCCGGAAGAATTTCGGGAGCCAGGAGTCAGCAAGACGCTACCGAGAGTTAAAAGAAAAAGAAGGACGAAGGCGAGATGAAGAAACATTCAACTTGCATTAATTTTCATTGTTTCAAGGCCGAGGCCCATACAATTTGGCAAAACCCCGGTATACAAAAAAAAAGAGAAGACAACGAAAGGTACAAGAGGTCAGCTTGGAGGAACTCCCGGGTCGGGAACGTCGGGCTCGTCCGCAGGAGGTAGGGAAGCAGCAGGAGAACCAGCAGGCAATGGCGCCGGAGAGGAGTCGAGAAGGGAAATCTCGCTCAGGTCAACTTCGGGGTACTTAACCGACACCCTTGCCAGGCCCTCCTCGAAGCCTAAGATAAAGGCTTCGGCCCCCGCGTCCGACGCGTCACGGACAAACTCGTCGGACTGACGATAGGTCTGTACTGCCTCCGACATATCATGAGCGAACTCGGCGGACTGGCGATAAGCCTCTACCGCCTGACGCCCGATTTCCGCACTCCTCTCGGCCAGTGCCGCCTCTGCCCGCTCCATAATCTGGGCTTTCGCCTCCAAGACCTTCGCCACAATCCGGCCTTCCGCCTCGGTGGAGACCCTCAGCAGCTCAGCCCGAGCCTCCTTGTGCTTCGCTTCGGCAGCAATGCGAGCAGCCTCAGCCTCCGTCAGGCGCGAATGAAGCTCCTGATCGCTCGCACGGGACTTCTCCAAGGCCGACTCCAATTCGCCCAGCTTAGCTTCAAGAGACCGAATTCGGTTGCGGGCGTCGTCGGCTGACCGCTGGGCCTTCTCCCACCTCTCCCGGTAGTCGGCAGCCTTCCGGGACTGCTTCTCGGCCCGCTCATCCGTCTTCTTAACCTCGCCCTCGAGACCCGAGGCAAGCTCCTGAGCCTCCAACAGCTGCCTCTCGAGGGCAGCAAAGCCGAGTGCCCGCTCTTCGGCCTCCCGGAGCCTCGCCTCGAAGTCCCCGGTTGTCCTGCCTGCCACAGCCTGGCCTCCCTTTTCCACTGCTTTCAGCCGGTCCTCGGCCTTCGCCAGAAGCCCCGCCTATTCCTTGTAGCACTCCTCCAGACGGATCATGTACTGGGCGAGCTAAGAAATAGGAAAAATAAGGGAGTCAGGCGGAGAACAACAGAGCCAATAAATGGTGAAAAGCGGCCAGAAGAACACTCACCGACATAAGACAGACACAGCTGGCAGCCCCAACGTCAGAGACCTCCAACTCCCGGACCCGCCGACGGTCCTTCTCCAGCAGCACTGTTTCGATGAGATTTCGGGCGCCATCGGTAGTGAAGGCAGACCCCGATTTCTCCCCAGAGCCGGACGGTGGTTCTGCAGCCTTACCCCTATCCATCGCCTGGGGAAGAGTCCGGCCGATCGCGCTCGGGGCGGGGGTCACCCCAGGAATTGATAGGGTCCCGCTCGGTCGGGGCCTCGGCGCGTCCCTCCTCGAGTCATCAGGAGCCGACCGAGTCGAAGGCCGGGTCGGAGACCGATCACGTCCGACCCGTCCGTCTCGGGCAGGCTCGGATGATACCTCCGGAGTGGCGGCAATCTTACCACCGGAGGGCTGATACAGCGTCAGCTGCCGGTCCGTGCCCACGACGTCTCCCTGATCGGTGGGCCCGGACTCGTCGGTCGGCGTCGGAGGCACCTCCTTACGGGACTTCTTCGCCGGTGGGGCCCCGCTCGGAAGAGCTCGTTTCCTCCTCTGGGCTGCTTCCAGCAGGGACGCCCTACCAACAGCCTTTGTCTTCACCGACCGCATGACGTCGTCGATCTCTGCAAAAAGGACGGGATAGTCGGAGACAGAGAAACCAAAGGAAAGAACGGGACGAAAGAAGGGAAAAAGTCAAGAAAGAATCGGTGGCGGACTCACGGTCGGTGGGGACCGAGCTCAGACCGACATTCACCAAAGTATCCTCGGAAATAAGGCGGGCCACCGGGGGGAGCTGGCCCTCGGCAACCAACCCCTTCAAGGCGGCCAAGCCATCGGACTCCTCCCTTGACAGTCTCGATAGGCCGATCGGAGACTTCATCGGGGTCTCCCAGGTCGCCCTGATTTCCCAAGAGGGATCTGCATCAACAAAAAAGAAGCGCTCCTTCCATTTGTGAATGGAGGTAGGAGCCTCCTTGACAAGGCCGCATCCTCGCCGCGCTGCGAAGCACCACCACCCTTTGTCCTGGGGGTGGCCGCTCAGGCTGTAGAACTCCCAAAAAACATTCAAGGTGGCGGGGATCTCGTGCATACGGCAGAGAACCTGGAAGACCGTCAGGGCCCGCCACGAGTTCGGCACCAGTTGCGTCGGTTCCACTCTTAAACCCCGTAGCACCTGCATGACCAAGTCCGAAGGGGGAAAGCGGAACCCGGCCTGGAGAATGCCCTCATTGATGGCGATCTTCCCTGGAGGAGGATGGGACATCCTCTCCTCAGGCCCCGGGAGCGTGGCGTTGCAGGCCTCGGGAAGGTGGTACCGAGCCACGAGTCTGTCTAAGTCTGTGGCGACCAGCTCCGACTTAATTTGGTCTGCCCTCACTTCGCCCATTCCTAATGGCCAATAAACCTACGGTCAGGACGGGGACAGGAAGGGGGGAAAGACCGGAGCGACTGGAGTACACTAGTATAAGAGGGGAAAGTATGGAGAGCCCTAAGCTGAAGAATGGGGAAAACTCACCGGAAAAGAGGTAAGAGCGGCTCCGAGAGCGCCAAAGGAGAAACGAGCGAACAGTCCGACGGCAGCAACAGCGGCGCAAAGGGGAAACTTGAAAATATCTGTAAAGAAGAAGACGGACGGGGAAAGGCCCCCGATTAAATAGGCGGAAAGGCAAGTGACGCCTCAATGACGCCAGAGGACGCCTGGCTGCCGAAGGGTCGCTCGCGCCCCAAAGGCGAATCGACACCATTAAGGAAGGATGTCCGCCGAAATCCTCAGACTGCCGGGTCAGCAATAACCGCCATACGCCATAAAAAGGGCGGGCAGCTCGAAGCGCGCGCGCCTCTCCGAGGAACGGCGGCAATCCCGAAACATCACTCCCTTCACCTGTTCCCCTTCTGGTTCCAGGCTCGGAAGTGGGGGGCTACTGTTACGGGGGAAATAAGCCGCCATGCCCCACGTGACCGGCACGCGCGCCCAGGAAGACTACGGCTGCCCTTTGATCCAGCAATCCGACCCCGAGTCGGATATCCTCGGCTCCGCAGCCCGACCCCGAGTCGGCTGCCCTTTGATCCAGCAATCCGACCCCGAGTCGGATATCCTCGGCTCCGCAGCCCGACCCCGAGTCGGCTGCCCTTTGATCCAGCAATCCGACCCCGAGTCGGAGATCTCTTGATAACGACAGGCTATTCCCCAGAGGCACGCCGCGGCCTCCTGCTCCACTACTCCCTGCAACGGCTGTATCTGATGCTGCTCCACGATCTCCTGCATCAGCCGTACAAAGCGGAGCCCCACTATGCCCTGACGTGGCCGTACCCGGTGCTGCTCCACGACGCCCTGTAACGGCCATGTCAGTGGCCACACCATCGTGCCCCACGATAACGAACCCCCCTGAGAGACCCCCCAGCCAGGTATATATGCGGCTGAGGGGAGAAAGGGGGGAGGTGAGCAATATCTCCCAGAGCACTCTCTTACTTGCGATTATCACCTCTCCTCCTCCTCCAATCTCCTCTGACTTGACCGTCGGAGGGCCATCACCACCCTGGTGGTGGTGCAAGGCTTGTTTGCAGGTTTCTTGGCGGAAGGTGGAGCGCAGCCAACACCAACCAAGACAACTCAGACGGAACCCCGTTCACACCGCAGTGCCAATCGTTCACGGTTTGGACCACCAGCAACAAGTACTAATAGGATTAGAGATGTAAATAATCCAAGCAGCTCGCGAGTTGCTCAAGCTCGACTCAACTGTTACTGAGCTCGAGCAGCTCATATAGTTTTTTAAGTTAGTTCAAGTAGCAAAATACTCGCCTGAAAAACTCATAAACGTAGTCGAGTATAAATATTTTTAATAATATTATATCTTATTTATAATATATATTATTAATCTAATATTTTAAATTATGATATTATGTTATTTTTTATTTTAGTTATTTTTTAAAAAATATGACTAAAATTCAAATTCGAGCTCGAACTCGAACTCAAGTATGACGCAGTTAATATTGAAGAAGAGTTGATCTCAACTATTACTTCTTTTTTTTTTATAATCAAGTCAAGTTCCAAGCTCAAATATTTTGAATCAAGTCAAGCTTAAACCTCTAGGTGTCTAACTCGACTCAGCTCGGCTACGCCTATTTATAAATGTTTCTTTTTGGTATAACTTTTTATATTTCTTCATATTAATATTTTTCATGTTTCTAAGTTGATGAGATAGCATTGGGTGCACTAAATAATTTCAAAAAAATCAATATTTATATAAATATAAAACTTTAATTGGGTTCAAGTTTTTACCCAAAAAAAAAAAAGAATTCAAGAATTTAGATATCCATATGGCCAAACCTAACCTGAATCCAACCTGCTGGCACCCAAATACACATCCAGAAGCAGCAGCGAGTCAAGTTCGGGCTAAATTTTATTATGTATGTATGCAAATTTAAAATATAATAAACAACGCAGTCAGTTTCTAATCTAGAATTTTTATAATCTCCGAACTACTATCATCCCTCACACGCCATTCGTAACTTCATACTACGCAACCAAGATATTCACAAACGCAACCAAGATGCAATAAATTTTATTTTTGCCACCAGAACAGACGTCGGAGAAGCTATTTCTAGCGGGGTCGGACAAGAGGTACAAGGATTGACATCTATGATCAGACCGCATCCCAAAAAATACATTAATATTGTGTGTTGCTGGAAATTGGACCCGGGGGCTGCCGCGGACCAAGGAGGGGGAGGAGCTCCGCTGCCGGAATGGTGGGCGGCGGTGCGCCGACTGGCGGTGTCCTCCTGGGTAGTCCTGCAAAAAAGCCGGTGGCCGGATTCTCCGGCGCCGGCCCTCCGAAGCTTAAGTCAGAGGGGGCTAATCTGTGGGGGAAGTAGTGGAGGAGAGCCCGCTCTCCCTTTTTATAGAGGGATATAGCGTTACCTGGGAGGTGACAGGGGAGTTTGTCTCCTTTTGCAATAATTGGACGCGATCACGCTCATTAATGACGTTGTGGAGAATAAGGCCGGATCAGACCGGAGTCAAGGAGCTGTCACGGTCGGTTAGGCCCATTGGGGTGTGTTGAACCGCCGGTTATGGTAGGCCCGGGGGTTCGTAGATGGTAAGTGCATTAATTGCTGAGTGAACCGGTGGTCAGGGTGAGCCATACGCTGTGATGGTTCAGTGATCCGGAGATCGTCTTGAGCTGTGTTCATTTAATGACTGAGTGCATCGGAGGCCCGAGGGGGTCTTATGCATTAATGACAGGTCATGCCGAGTTCCTGTGGAGATCCCGTGCCTTGATGACTTAGGGACGGTGGCAGATTGTAGTGGAGTTACGTACTTGGTTGTCAGACCTGTTGGAGGATTAGGCAGTGATTGGGTATTCGGCTAAGGCATGGGCCTAGCGGAGGTGCCGAGCCGAGCAGGTCACCTAGCGGAATGTCCTGTGGCGGGATTGCTCCTGGTCGACGCTTTCTAATCGAGCGCCTCTCTGGTCGGCGCTCTTCGGTCGAGCGCCTCTCTGGTCGGCGCTCTTCGGTCGCGCACCTCTGAGGTGTCGTGACTTGGGTAATCTCCCAACACTACCCCCCGATTTCCTAGTTCTAGCTGGCTACCAGCTTGAGCGCGGGAAGTAGTTTTAGTTGGGTTATTTATGGAAAATTTTAAAATTATTGCGCGTTTTCGAATTATCGGGCGCTTTGAGACGCCTTTAATAGGCGGCGTTTCTTTTTTCCCGAGAATACCTCATTATCGGGACGCCTTCTCCGAAGCGTCCTCGCGTCGTGAGCTCATGATGGGGCCGTATGATTCGATAGGGCGCTTCTGTGTTCGAAGCGTCAG
Organism: Phoenix dactylifera; assembly: GCF_009389715.1. Classification (NCBI taxonomy): domain Eukaryota; kingdom Viridiplantae; phylum Streptophyta; class Magnoliopsida; order Arecales; family Arecaceae; genus Phoenix; species Phoenix dactylifera. The sequence continues at coordinate 7,238,845 of NC_052399.1, forward strand.
CCCGGAATAAATGCGGCGTTTTATCTTTTGGATTGACACGCGTCGTAACCCGAATGGGGAGCAGCGTTTTTTCTCGCTGATCTGGGCCGTTGGAGGGATTTATATAAACCCTCACCTGGCTTCCTTCTCCTTTCTTATTGTCTTCTTCCTCCAGTTTTTCTCAGTCCGAGGTTTTTGTTCCCGGCGTCTCACAGGTCCCTTTCCCTTTTCTTCTTTTTCTCCCAAAATCCCTTTTCCTTTTTCCTAATGGGTTCCGGTCCAAGTGAAGTCGAGTCCACCATGGGTGTACTGGAGGTGGAAATGACCGAGGAATGGTTCTTTCCTCTCCAAGGGTTCCGGTTGGAGCCCGCCAGGCAGGGGGATCGGGTGACCGACCCTCCGGTAGGCCGGATTGGAGTGTATCTGGAATCACTCTGGGCTGGCCTACGGTTTCCTCTTCACGGCTTCGTGAATGAGTTGCTAACGGAATACCAGCTGGTTCCGGCGCAACTCGCTCCGAATGCCTGGAGAACAGTGATCGGTTTCCTGTCGCTGTGCTTACTGCACGGGATTCCGACCTCTATTAACGTTTTCCGGCGACTTTTTGTGTTAAAGTCGAATCCGGAAGACGGAGAGTGGCTCTTGTTGCTGGAAATTCTGGACCCGGGGGCCGCCGCGAACCGAGAAGGGGGGAGGAACCTCCGATGCCGGGACGGTGGCTGTGGATGGCGGTGCGCCGATGGCTGGCGTCCTCCTGGAGAGTCCTGCAAGAAAGCCGGTGGCCGGGCTTCCCGGCGCCGGCCCTCCGAAGCTTAAGTCAGAGGGGGCTTAGTATGTGGAGGGCGTTAAGGAAGGAGAAGGCCTGCCCTTTTGTTACTTGTTTTTTGTGTGTAGGTGTCTCTGTTTTTTCTCTTTTTCTCCCTCCTCTTTTTTCGGGAGGAAGAAGCCTCCATCCTCTCCTTTTAGGGAGAAGCTCCCCTTTTATAGGGAGAGTGGCAGGGTTACCTGTGATGTGACTGGGCGAATTAATGGGTTACCGTCACTGTCAGGGAGCTGTCACGATTGATCGGACCCGTTGGGGTGGTTGAACCGCCGGCCGTGGTGGGCCTAGGGTTCGTAGATGACAAGTGCATTGATTGCTGAGTGAACCGGTGGTCAGAAAGAGCCATACGCTTTGATGGTTCAGTGATCCGGAGATCATCTTGAGCCGTGTTCATTTAATGACTGAGTGCATCGGAGGCCTGAGGGGGTCTCATGCATTAATGATAGGGTGTGTCGAATGCCTGCGGAGATCTTGTGCCTTAATGACTTGGGGATGGTGGCAGATTGAAGTGGAGTCATGTATTTAGTTGTCAGATCCTTTAGAGGGTTAGGCGGAGATTGGATATTTGGCTAAGGCCTTCTGGTCTCGGCCTTCTGTGCTCGACCTTCTGTGCCCGGCCTGCTGTGCTCGGCTCGCTGGTCTCGGCCTTCTGGGCTCGAGAGCGGAAGAGCCCGAGCACGAGCACTTGATGAGCTCGAGGGTGGAAGAGGCCGAGCACTCGATGAGCTCGAGAGCGGAAGAGCCCGAGCACTTGGATGAGCTCGAGGGCGGAAGAGCCCGATCACTTGATGAGCTCGAGGGCGGAAGAGCCCGATCACTGGATGAGCTCGAGGGCGGAAGAGCCCGATCACTTGGATGAGCTCGAGGGCGGAAGAGCCCGAGCACTTGATGAGCTCGAGGGCGGAAGAGCCCGAGCACTCGATGAGCTCGAGGGCGGAAGAGCCCGAGCACTCGATGAGCTCGAGGGCGGAAGAGCCCGAGCACTCGATGAGCTCGAGAGCGGAAGAGCCCGAGCACTAGATGAGCTCAAGAGCGGAAGGATTTGGGTGCTATAATTGCATTTGTAGGGTGGTCCATTTTTCCACCAACACTACCCCCCGACTTCCGAGTTCGAGCTGCCTTTTGGCTCGGACGAAGGAAGTAGTCCAGTCGTCGATCGTCCTGGTACCGTGAGCGTTCTTTTGCCGAGGCCTTAAATTTCACCTGGCAACTAAAAACGTTTTTCTGCTCGGAGTCCGTTCTTTGGGGACGCCGGCAGAGAAGAATCCAAGCAAAAATAAATGAGATAATGTAAAAACATTAATTGAACGGATACCTGGTACTGTGAGCGTTCTTATGCCGAGGCCGTAAACTTCACCTGGCAACTGAAAACGCTTCTCTGCTCGGAGTCCGTTCTTTGAGGACTCCGGCAGAGGTGAATCCAAGTAAAAATAAATGAGGTAAATGTAAAGACATTTAATTGAACGGGTACCTAGTACCGTGAGCGTTCTTATGCCGAGGCCGTAAACTTCACCTGGCAACTGAAAACGCTTCTCTGCTTGGAGTCCGTTCTTTGAGGACTCCGGCAGAGGTGAATCCAAGTAAAAATAAATGAGGTAAATGTAAGGACATTTAATTGAACGGATACCTGGTACCGTGAGCGTTCTTATGCCGAGGCCGTAAACTTCACCTGGCAACTGAAAGCGCTTCTCTGCTCGGAGTCCGTTCTTTGAGGACTCCGGCAGAGGTGAATCCAAGTAAAAATAAATGAGGTAAATGTAAGGACATTTAATTGAACGGGTACCTGGTACCGTGAGCGTTCTTATGCCGAGGCCGTAAACTTCACCTGGCAACTGAAAATGCTTCTCTGCTCGGAGTCCGTTCTTTGAGGACTCCGGCAGAGGTGAATCCAAGTAAAAATAAATGAGGTAAATGTAAGGACATTTAATTGAACGGGTACCTGGTACCGTGAGCGTTCTTATGCCGAGGCTGTGAACTTCACCTGGCAACTAAAAACGCTTCTCTGCTCGGAGTCCGTTCTTTGAGGACTCCGGCAGAGAAAAATCCAGCTTGTTAATCACGGACTTTTCGCTAATCAGGAACAGGAGAACGAGCCGAACTCGCTGGTCGATGGAGACCGCATCCCGCTGTATCGGGGCATCCCGACCATGGTCAGGGTAGGAGAACGAGCCGAGCTCGTTTAGTCGATGAAGATCGCATCCCGTTGTATCGGGGCATCCTGACCATGGTCGGGGTAGGAGAACGAGCCGAGCTCGTTTAGTCGATGAAGATCGCATCCCGTTGTATCGGGGCATCCTAACCATGGTCGGGGTAGGAGAACGAACCTGGTACCATACGACCATTAGGAGAATTGGTGAGTTCAAATAAGTACGCAAACCATCACAAATCATCATAAAATGAAATATATGGTTGAATAACAGAGGACCCTTTGGGGTCCTACTGGTGATACACGCGAAGATTTTCAGAACTCCAGCTTCGTAGAATGGGGGTCCCATCAGGGGTGTAAGCCTTGGACAGCGGTAGCCAAAGCTTGCACCTGTTGCATCAGGGCATCAAACTGTTCCGGCCGAACTTGAGGAGTTGACTCGGCCGGAGGTGGTGAGTTCTGGACAGAGTGTCCAGGACTAGGTGGAAGACGTCGAGAGGCATTGGAAGCCCCTTTACTTCTTAGTTTCATGGCAGCAACTCGGGCCCTTCCTCTAGCGCCAACTGTTGCTGAAAATTCTAGACCCGGGGGCCGCCGCGAACCGAGAAGGGGGGAGGAACCTCCGATGCCGGGACGGTGGCTGTGGATGGCGGTGCGCCGACGGCTGGCGTCCTCCTGGAGAGTCCTGCAAGAAAGCCGGTGGCCGGGCTTCCCGGCGCCGGCCCTCCGAAGCTTAAGTCAGAGGGGGCTTAGTATGTGGAGGGCGTTAAGGAAGGAGAAGGCCTGCCCTTTTGTTACTTGTTTTTTGTGTGTAGGTGTCTCTGTTTTTTCTCTTTTTCTCCCTCCTCTTTTTTCGGGAGGAAGAAGCCTCCATCCTCTCCTTTTAGGGAGAAGCTCCCCTTTTATAGGGAGAGTGGCAGGGTTACCTGTGATGTGACTGGGCGAATTAATGGGTTACCGTCACTGTCAGGGAGCTGTCACGATTGATCGGACCCGTTGGGGTGGTTGAACCGCCGGCCGTGGTGGGCCTAGGGTTCGTAGATGACAAGTGCATTGATTGCTGAGTGAACCGGTGGTCAGAAAGAGCCATACGCTTTGATGGTTCAGTGATCCGGAGATCATCTTGAGCCGTGTTCATTTAATGACTGAGTGCATCGGAGGCCTGAGGGGGTCTCATGCATTAATGATAGGGTGTGCCGAATGCCTGCGGAGATCTTGTGCCTTAATGACTTGGGGATGGTGGCAGATTGAAGTGGAGTCATGTATTTAGTTGTCAGATCCTTTAGAGGGTTAGGCGGAGATTGGATATTTGGCTAAGGCCTTCTGGTCTCGGCCTTCTGTGCTCGACCTTCTGTGCCCGGCCTGCTGTGCTCGGCTCGCTGGTCTCGGCCTTCTGGGCTCGAGAGCGGAAGAGCCCGAGCACGAGCACTTGATGAGCTCGAGGGCGGAAGAGGCCGAGCACTCGATGAGCTCGAGAGCGGAAGAGCCCGAGCACTTGGATAAGCTCGAGGGCGGAAGAGCCCGATCACTTGATGAGCTCGAGGGCGGAAGAGCCCGATCACTGGATGAGCTCGAGGGCGGAAGAGCCCGATCACTTGGATGAGCTCGAGGGCGGAAGAGCCCGAGCTCTTGATGAGCTCGAGGGCGGAAGAGCCCGAGCACTTGGCTGAGCTCGAGGGCGGAAGAGCCCGAGCACTCGATGAGCTCGAGGGCGGAAGAGCCCGAGCTCTTGGATGAGCTCGAGGGCGGAAGAGCCCGAGCACTTGATGAGCTCGAGGGCGGAAGAGCCCGAGCTCTTGATGAGCTCGAGGGCGGAAGAGCCCGAGCTCTTGATGAGCTCGAGGGCGGAAGAGCCCGATCACTTGGATGAGCTCGAGGGCGGAAGAGCCCGAGCTCTTGATGAGCTCGAGGGCGGAAGAGCCTGAGCACTTGATGAGTTCGAGGGCGGAAGAGCCCGAGCACTTGGATGAGCTCGAGAGCGGAAGAGCCCCAGCTCTTGATGAGCTCGAGGGCCGAAGAGCCCGAGCACTTGATGAGCTCGAGGGCGGAAGAGCCCGAGCTCTTGATGAGCTCGAGGGCGGAAGAGCCCGAGCTCTCGATGAGCTCGAGGGCGGAAGAGCCCGAGCACTCGATGAGCTCGAGGGCGGAAGAGCCCGAGCACTCGATGAGCTCGAGGGCGGAAGAGCCCGAGCTCTCGATGAGCTCGAGGGCGGAAGAGCCCGAGCACTCGATGAGCTCGAGGGCAAAAGAGCCCGAGCTCTTGATGAGCTTGAGAGCGGAAGAGCCCGAGCACTCGATGAGCTCGAGAGCGGAAGAGCCCGAGCACTCGATGAGCTCGAGAGCGGAAGAGCCCGAGCACTAGATGAGCTCGAGAGCGGAAGGATTTGGGTGCTATAATTGCATTTGTGGGGTGGTCCATTTTTCCACCAACAGCTCTATATCGCCCTTCGGGCGGGTAGGCCACTTTTTCAGGGTGCCCCCTCGTCCATTCATGACTGGAAGAAGAAGTTCTTCTTTCTGGGGTCTGAACAGACATAGGGATTTTACCCTAGGTGGGGGCCAACCCAACTCAAGTCTGTCAACAAAGTCCCTAAGCTTTCTTCGCGCGAGCAAGGGGTCCTCGACACCATTCGCAGCCTCGGGGGCGGCATCTTACTGAGCGGCCTCATCAGTGAGGATGCTCTAGTGAATGTTGGGCTGAGCTCGGCGCGTCCCCATGGTAAGAGTAGCAGTAGGGTGTCTTTTTCATTTTGTTACAGTTTCTAAGTTTTAATCCTGCTCGTCCTTGCAGATATCGCAAAGATGGTGACCAAGAGCGAGGTCCTATACGCCCGGTTTCAGAAGAGGGCGGCCGAACTCTCAGGAGAACCGACCGAGCCGAGGAAGAAAGCAAAGACCTCGGCGAAGACCTCGACGACCACAACAGTTGAGGCGCGCGCTCCTCGCCCCGTGCGCCCTGAGGCTGGTCGGGGAGAGGGCGTAGGCTCTGGCGGAGCCACGATGGCACTTCCATGTCCGGTGCCGATTTCGCAAGTCCCTGGTCGGCGGGAAGTTCCAAATTCCGACCAGGGAGGGAGGACCTCAACAGATCTGGCGCTCGCACGCCCCACCTCTACCACGCAGCGGTCAGGTCGGCCGTCTACTCGACCCCAGTTCCCCAGTTCCGAGCCGGGGAATAGCCAAGAAGCAACGGGGTCGGCCGCACCCAGGCCAGCTGAGGCTGGTCTGGCGGGTTCTTCGGGTCCTCAGGAGCGGGTGCCTTACGCTCCTGGATGGGCTGTTTTCGAGGGCGACTCGGCCCTCGATAATGTACAAGTGGCGCGCGAAGTTCTCCGGGTCGCACTGCTCCCGGCCGATCAGGCCAAAATTCGGTCCATGAACTACGGCGAGTTCATGGACTCCGCTATTTGCTCTTCCATCCGGGTAAGTCAACTTTCATTTTTGTGTTAAGTTTGTGTCTCGAATTAGACCTATTTCTTACATGTCCCTCTTGCAGCGCCTCCACGAAACCGAGACGATGATACACATCATCCAGGACTATCGGGACCGGGCCCGAAGGCATCAGAAGGGGCGTGAGGAGGCCGAAGCAAAGTTCCTTGCGTCCGAGGCCGAACGGAAAGTGCTTCAATCGAAGTTAGAAGCGGCCGAGGACGAGGTTCGGGCTCTAGTCGCCGAACTCAAAGAGGAGAAAGGCGCGCACACTTTGGCTAGATCTGAAGTGCGTGCTGCGGAGGCTCGCTGGTCGGAGGCCGAGTCGTTGCTCGCTACACGCGAGCAGGAGGTGAGGGAGGCTCACCTAAAGGCCCAAGATCTCGAAATCCGTTTGCTCGACGCGCAATGTCTGGTCGCGGAGCACGAACGAGAAATAAGGAATTTAGAGCGGAAGGCCACCTACCACGAGGCTCGGGAGAAGGAGACCCGGGAACAGGCCCAGGACGCCGTCAAACTCTTCCGTGAATCGGAAGAGTTTCGCGACTTAATGAAAGAGGAGGGCGTCAACGGATTGATCCAGGGCTTCAAGGACTTCCGCAACCAGCTGCGGCGACTTCTTCCAGACTTCGACCTTAGTCTGCTTCAACCAGGAGCTGGGGTCGAAGACCCGGAGGCGGAGGCGGAGGCTGAGGCTCCACCTTCTGGCGGGGCCGACCAGGAGGGTTCAGCTGGAGAGAGCGAGATTGCCCCTGAGGTCACCGGAGCAGTTCCCGAGGCTACCGTGGAGGCCTCGACCGCAGAGGAGCCGACCGCTGCTGAAGTCGCCGGGCCCGAGCCCTTTGTATAGTTTTCTCCTTTCCTTTCTGCTTTCTTTCTTTCTTTTTTTTTTTTGTAAGCCGGAGTGGCCTCTATACTTGTTAAAGGCCGAGTCCGGACTCTTGTACTTGGCCTATGGGCTTTTTGAAATGAATATACATTTGTCATGACTTATGCTTTGATTCCATTTTTGGCTAACTAAAGATCTTTCGTTTGAATCCGTTTTTATATTAAGGAATTAGGTTCTACGGCTCCAACTTCGTCCGCTATATAACCGAACTTGCGTTACGGCCCGGCACAGCTGAACTAGGGTCCCAAGACCAGTAATATAGCGGTGCTAATGTCTAGGACGTGCTTGGGCTCGGGGGGGACTCTCCGAGTTTAGCTCGGAATTCGACCGAGCCCTAGGATAAGGCCACTAGACTTAAAATTCCTTGGCGAACTTTGAGCCCGGACCTCGGTTTGCCGAGGCGGATGATCGGATTAATTAACCAAGAATGAAAATAAATGAGATAATGTAGACATTAATCGAATGGGTACCTGGTACCGTGAGCGCTCTTGTGCCGAGGCTATGAACTTCACCTGGCTACTTGAAGACGCTCCTCTGCTCGGGGTCCGTTTTTTGGGGACGCCGATAAGATAGAAAAATCCGATTCAGTCACAGGCTTTTTGCTGATCACGAACAGGAAGCTGAATCAGGTTCCGTGATCGATGGAGAACGAGCCGAGCTCGTTGGCCGATGGAGAACGAGCCGAGCTCGTTGGCCGATGGAGAACGAGCCGAGCTCGTTGGTCGGTGGAGAACACGTCACGATCTCACGGACATCATCCCGAAATATCGGGGCATCGCGACCGTGGTCGGGGTAGGAGAACGAGCCGAGCTCGTTGAATACGTCCCGTTGTATGGGGGCATCCTGACCATGGTCGGGGAAGGAGAACGAGCCGAGCTCATTGGTCGGTGGTGGACGCATCCCGCTGTATGGGGGCATCCCGACCATGGTCAAGGTAGGAGAACGAGCCGAGCTCGTTGGTCGATGGAGAACGAGCCGAGCTCGTTGGTCGATGGAGAACGAGCCGAGCTCGTTGGTCGATGGAGAACACGTCACGATCTCACGGACATCATCCCGAAATATCGGGGCATCCCGACCGTGGTCGGGGTAGGAGAACGAGCCGAGCTCGTTGAATACGTCCCGTTGTATGGAGGCATCCTGACCATGGTCGGGGTAGGAGAACGAGCCGAGCTCGTTGGTCGGTGGTGGACGCATCCCGCTGTATGGGGGCATCCCGACCATGGTCAAGGTAGGAGAACGAGCCGAGCTCGTTGGTTGATGGAGAACGAGCCTGGCACCATGAGACAACACAGGAGAATCGGTGAGTTTGAACAAGCACAAGCCGTTTACAAATAAAATTTATGGTTACAGTGGGAGATCCCTTGGGATTCTATTGGTAGTATACGCGGAGATTTTCAGAACTCCAGCTTCGTGGGATGGGAGTCCCATCTAGAGACTCTAGCTTATAAGTTCCGGGCCGACGGATGCATGTGACTCGGTAAGGTCCTTCCCAGTTTGGAGCCAGTTTCCCTTGCTTGGTTGGTCGGGAGGCCTCGACTCTTCTGAGGACAAGGTCTCCTGCTTTGAAGGACTTGATTTTAGCCCTGGCGTTGTAGTACTGGGCGGTCTTTTGCTGGTACCTTGCCATGCGAACATGGGCGGCTTCCCTTGTTTCTTCGATCAGGTCGAGATTGTTCCTTAGCTGCGAGGAGTTGGAGCTGGCGTCATGATGCTCTACCCTCGGAGATGGGAGTCCGATCTCCAACGGGATGACAGCTTCCGTTCCGTATGTCAGATTGAAGGAAGTTTCGCCGGTGGGGACACGGAATGTAGTTCGGTAAGCCCACAGGACATTGTATAGGTCTTCGACCCATTGTCCTTTGGATTTGTCGAGCCTGGCTTTGAGCCCCTGCAAAATAGTACGATTTGTTACCTCGGTTTCTCCATTCGTCTGGGGATGCGCGACCGAGGTGAAGCGGTGGTCGATGCCAAGCTCGGAGCAGAATTCTCTGAAACAGAGGTTGTCGAACTGGCGGCCGTTGTCGGATATGAGGATGCGGGGGAGTCCAAATCTGCAGATTATTGACTTTCAGACAAAATCCCGCATCTTCTGCTCGGTGATTCGGGCAAGTGGCTCGGCCTCCACCCATTTTGTAAAATAGTCGATGGAGACGACCAGGAATTTTCTTTGCCCGGTAGCCAGAGGGAATGGCCCTAGAATGTCAATTCCCCACTGGGCAAAAGGCCAAGGGGAGCTGATAGAGGTTAAGGAAGCCGAGGGTCGGCGTTGGATATTGGCGTTTCTCTGGCATCGGTCGCATCTCCGGACGAAGTCCATTGTATCCTTCTAAAGTGTCGGCCAATAATATCCTCGACGCAAAATTTTATGGGCCAATGCTCGTCCCCCTTGGTGACTTCTGCAAATTCCTTCATGGACTTCGCTCATTGCATAGTCAGCCTCTGTTGGGCGGATGCATCTGAGGAGGGGAGAGGTGAAAGATCTCCGATAAAGCTTTTCCTCGTACAATATGTACCGGGTGGCGGATCGCTTCACTCGGCGAGCTTCCCGTTCATCGTCGGGGAGGACTTCATCTTGCAGGTAGCTAATGAGCTCATCCATCCAACTTGGCTCGGACTCAACGCAGAGGGTCTGCTCGGGCTCCTCCGTACTAGGTTTTTGGAGGTACTCCAGTGCCGTTGTTTTAGGGAACTCGCTCATGCGAGAGGACGCCAGTTTTGACAGCCGATCGGCCCTGAGATTCTCCGACCTGGCAACATGTTGGATGTGAAAAGAATTCAAGGACGAGGTGAGATCCCGTACCTTCTGAAGATACTTTTGCATTGTAGGGTCTCTGGCTTCGAAGTCACCCAGGATTTGGTTGACGACGAGCTGAGAATCACTGAAGGCCTCCAAGTCTTTTACTTCTAGCTCTTTGGCTAGCTTGAGCCCGGCGACTAGCGCTTCATATTCCGCCATGTTGTTGGAAGCAGGAAACTCGAGGCGTAGGGCCTGTTCAGCGACCACCCGCTCCGGGCTGGTGAGGATGAGACCCGCTCCGCTACCCCCCGAGTTTGAAGAGCCATCGACATGTAAGGCCCATGCCGGACTAGGGGTCTGCTTTGTTGGTGTAAGCTCGGGTTTAAGCTCGACTTCGTCTGGTATGGTACATTCGACTATGAAGTCGGCGAGTGCTTGCGCTTTGATCGCCGGTCTGGGTCGGTACTCGAGATCAAATTCCCCAAGCTCGATGGCCCATTTAGTAATCCGGCCAGCGCGGTCTGATCTCTGCAAGATCTGCTTTACTGGCTGGTCGGTCAGCACGGCCGTTGTGTGGGCCTGGAAGTAAGGCCGGAGTCTTCGTGCTGAGATGACCAAGGCATAGACAGTCTTCTCCAGCTTAGAGTATCGGGTCTCAGCATCCCTCAAGACCCGGCTGGTGTAATACACCGGTTTTTGGAGCTTGCCCTCCTCTCGAACCAGGACCGAGCTTACTGCTACAGGGAAAACAGCTAGATACAAATAGAGGAGTTCACCCTGTTGAGGCTTTGTGAGTAGGAGAAGGGAGGCCAGGAGGTGCTTGAGCTCTTCAAAAGACTGCTGGCATTCGTCTGACCACAAGAAATTCTTTGGCTTCTTTAGAGCCGTAAAGAATGGAAGGCAGCGCTCGGCCGAGCGAGAGATGAATCTCCCGAGGGCTGCAACTCGGCCTGTAAGCCGTTGTACCTTCTTGACTGTCTTCGGAGGCGTCATTTTCTGGAGTGCTCGGATCTTTTCAGGGTTGGCCTCAATTCCTCGTTGTGTGATAATGAAGCCGAAGAATTTGCCCGAGGTGACTCCGAAAGCGCATTTAGCTGGGTTAAGCTTCATTTGGTACCTTCGGAGTGTGGAGAATGCTTCATCAAGATCGGCCACATGGTCTTGCGCCACCTTGCTCTTCACCAGCATGTCATCAACATATACCTCCATGTTTCGGCCTATTTGATCTTTAAAGATCCGGTTGACCAGCCTCTGATAAGTTGCCCCGGCATTCTTCAAGCCGAATGGCATTACTTTGTAGCAGTAGGTGCCCCCGTTGGTGATGAAGGCCGTCTTTTCTTCATCTTCTGGCGCCATGCAGATCTGGTTGTATCCGAAAAAGGCGTCCATGAACGCCAGCAGCTCGTGCCCCGAGGTAGAGTCTACGAGCTGGTCGATGCTGGGAAGGGGGAAGCTGTCCTTTGGACAGGCTTTATTCAAGTCAGTGTAGTCCACGCACATACGCCACTTTCCGTTGGCTTTTTTGACAAGAACCACGTTGGCGAGCCACTCCGGGTAGGATATCTCTCGGATGAATCCAGCCTCAAGGAGTTTGTCAACCTCCTCGGCCGCCGCTCGTTGTCGTTCAGGGGCGGCGCCTCGCTTCTTTTGTCGCACGGGCTTGCAGGTTGGCTTTACTTGGAGCCGGTGGACCATGATCTCTGGATCTATCCCCGGCATGTCCGCAGGCAACCATGCGAAGACATCCATGTTGTCTCGTAGAAAATTGACGAGGCGTTCTCTTTCGCACTCGTTAAGGCCAGAGCCGACCTGCACGGTTAGCTCGGAAAAGTTTTCGTGCAAGGGAACTTGGATCAGTAGCTCACCAGGTTCTACCCGCTCCTTTTGAGGGCTGACTCGTGCCTCCGGAGCTTTGACTGAAGGCTGGCCGGTTGCTGGGAAAGGTGTCTCAGCTGGTCGCCTCGCCTCATGAGTTGCCATGTAGCATCGTCTGGCTACTATCTGGTCCCCACGAACTTCGCCAACTCCTTGGCTAGTGGGGAATCGCACGAGCAAGTGGCGAGTCGAAACCGCTACTCGGAGGGCATTAAGACCTGGTCGTCCGAGGATGGCATTGTAGGCCGAAGGCAGGCGTATCACAAGGAAGCTCATCCTCACGGTACTTTCACGGGGGGCGAGCCCGGCCGAGACCAGAAGGTCGACCTCGCCCTCCACTGGGACTGAATCCCTAGTAAATCCGACTAACGGAGCATTCATCCTCTGTAGTTGCTCTGTTGTCATCCCCATTCTACAGTAGGCATCAAAATACAAAACATTCGCCGAGCTTCCATTATCAACTAAGATGCGTTTTACATCAAATCTATTTATAATCATGGAGATGACAACGGCATCGTCGTGGCGAGTTTCGACTCCCTTCAGATCGTCATCCGAGAAAGAGATGGCTTCCGAGGAGCGTAGGCGTTTCGAGGAGGTTCCTTCCCCTGAAGCTTCTCCAACAGGGGCCCCGCCTCGGATGGTGTTGATGATGCCGGCGATGGGCCTGTTGGCATTTGAACTGTCAGGCTGGGCGGCTTCTTCGGCTCTTTTCTTTTCTTCACGCCGGCCCCGTACAAATCGATCGAGCATCCCTCGGCGAATGAGTGCTTCAATCTCGTTACGGAGCTGGTAGCAGTCCTCGGTATCATGACCGTGATCTCGATGAAAACGGCAATATTTCTGAGGGTCGCGCCGAGCTCTGAAATCTCGTTTAGGAGGTGGGAGTCGGATGCAATCTTGACCCTCAATCTCCATGAGGATTTCGGCTCGAGGAGCGGTGAGGGGAGTATAGCTCTCGTACCTCCCCTCAGGTGCATGGGCCCGTGGTGGAAACCTCGGGCGGAGTGATAGCCTCTGCTGAGGCGGTCCCCGTAGTCGGGGTGGACTCTTCAGGCGGGGCAGATTTTTGGCTCGGCGCGGGGACGGGCTTCTAGGCTGGCCGTGCTCCTCGCGACGCCTTTTCTGTCTCTTGGATGTCTGTTCGGCCCCGCTCCGCCTGGTAGCCACGGCTTCTTCAGCCTTGGCGTACTTCCGTGCCCGAACAAGCATTTCGGTGAGGTCCGCAGGGAAGTTCTTCTCAATAGAAAAGAGGAACCTGTAAGACCGGGCTCCAGTCTTCAGTGCTGACATGGCGATCGACTGGTCAAGCTCCCGGACTTCCCATGTTGCGGCGGTAAACCGATCCAAGTACTCCCTGAAGGATTCTCCCTCCTTTTGTTTGATATCAAGGAGGGAGTCTGATGTCCGCCGCTGGGGCTGGCTGGCGGCAAAATTGCTGGCGAACTGCCGGCCAAGTTGCTCGAAAGAGGAGACTGTGCTCGGCTTTAGCCCGGTAAACCAAAGCCGGGCCGGTCCTCGGAGTATCGCTGGGAAAGCTTTGCACATCATGGCCTCCGAGGCCCCCTGTAGGGCCATTAAGATCCGATAATTTTCCAAGTGGTCTAGGGGGTCAGCCCTGCCGTTGTAAGGCTCCACCTGGGGCATCTTGAACCGCGACGGGACCGGCTCATCTTCAATCTCCGAGGAGAAAGGGGACTTCGTAGTGAACTCGAAGTCACCATCACGTCCTGATTTCCTCCCGTGGAACGCCTGGATTTGGCGCTCCAGCTCCTCGACCTTCTTGTCGAGCTCATGGTTCTGGGGGATCGCTGCAACGGTCCGTTCCGGTGCGAGTTGCCCTGGGACTGACTCGACCTCCGAGGGTTGTGGCCAGCCACCAGGGCCTCTAGCTGGGTGTTCTCTCCAGAGGGAGGCCTGGACTTGAGAGTCCTGACCTTGAAGGGGGAGCCCGCTTGTAGGGGGCTCCGGTTGAACTGGGGGCGGTACCGTCAGGACACCCCTGGGTTGCAAGCTTTGGACAGCAGTAGCCAAGGCCTGCACCTGCCGTATCAGGGCGTCAAACTGCTCCGGCCGAACTTGAGGAGTTGACTCGGCCGGAGGTGGTGAGTTCTGGACAGAGTGTCCGGGACTAGGTGGAGGACATCGAGAGGCATTGGAAGCCCCTTTACTTCTTAGTTTCATGGCAGCAACTCGGGCCCTTCCTCTAGCGCCAACTGTTGCTGGAAATTGGACCCGAGGGCTGCCGCGGACCAAGGAGGGGGAGGAGCTCCGCTGCCGGGATGGTGGGCGGCGGTGCGCCGACTGGCGGTGTCCTCCTGGGTAGTCCTGCAAAAAAGCCGGTGGCCGGATTCTCCGGCGCCGGCCCTCCGAAGCTTAAGTCAGAGGGGCTAATCTGTGGGGGAAGTAGTGGAGGAGAGCCTGCTCTCCCTTTTTATAAAGGGATATAGCGTTACCTGGGAGGTGACAGGGGAGTTTGTCTCCTTTTGCAATAATTGGACGCGATCACGCTCATTAATGACGTTGTGGAGAATAAGGCCGAATCAGACCGGAGTCAGGGAGCTGTCACGGTCGGTTAGGCCCATTGGGGTGTGTTGAACCGCCGGTTATGGTAGGCCCGGGGGTTCGTAGATGGTAAGTGCATTAATTGCTGAGTGAACCGGTGGTCAGGGTGAGCCATACGCTGTGATGGTTCAGTGATCCGGAGATCGTCTTGAGCTGTGTTCATTTAATGACTGAGTGCATCGGAGGCCCGAGGGGGTCTTATGCATTAATGACAGGTCATGCCGAGTTCCTGTGGAGATCCCGTGCCTTGATGACTTAGGGACGGTGGCAGATTGTAGTGGAGTTACGTACTTGGTTGTCAGACCTGTTGGAGGATTAGGCAGTGATTGGATATTCGGCTAAGGCATGGGCCTAGCGGAGGTGCCGAGCCGAGCAGGTCACCTAGCGGAATGTCCTGTGGCGGGATTGCTCTTGGTCGACGCTTTCTAATCGAGCGCCTCTCTGGTCGGTGCTCTTCGGTCGAGCGCCTCTCTGGTCGGCGCTCTTCGGTCGAGCGCCTCTGAGGTGTCATGACTTGGGTAATCTCCCAACATTGTGTACCCAAAAATATAAACTAATATTACAGGCCCCATTTACTGTGGTATGGTCGGAAGTCACCACACCATCTCTCTCAAACTAGATTGTCCAAAAAATATTCCAAATAAATGAGTATAATTTCATCAATTACATAATTAATAATTAATAATTATTATATTAAACAAAAAGAATGTTGAAGTGGCTATCATTCACAATTGAGGGAAGCTATATTTGATTCTTAGCCAATTGAGGAAGCTAATTTTGCAAATTATCTATCTTTATTCATTTCTTCCCATTCTTCCAACCAATCACCTTCTTGTTTTCTAATCAAATTCCTCGGCCGTGCATATTTTGCATCACAAACGCCGCACATATAGTTATGCCGAATTCCATGAGATGGATGATACAGCAACCATCCTGAAGCACAGCCCTTTCTAGGGCAAAACACACCACAGAAAATCCAAACCCCCTCTTTTCACCGCACCAATGATAATAACAACCATCAAACACGTTTTACCGTCCCAAGAATCTCAGAATTTTTAAGGGCTCGCACGGACTAGAGTTCCCTAATTTCTTTTATTTTTCCAAGAAGCGCCCAAACGCAACAATATAAGTTCTTAAAATAGGACACATTAGTAATTGGTTTTGCATAGCATTTTGTCCCGGATCTTCTTAAAAACTTCGAGCTATTAACGATCCTCCACATGAATCCTGGAAAACAAATCAATTAATTACTCAATTGTTCCCAACTTATTAACAAATCTCATGATTTCATCCTGACTTACTCATGAATGACTAAGCTACCAAATTGACAGGAAGCAACAATAATGTCTTGCCGTTACCATCGCTTTTGCTATGCTTATTGTTCTTACCTCTCGTACCTGCTTGCACATAAATACAAAACCTTATTTCCTGTTTTATTAATTTAGTTCTAACTTATAATTATCCAAATCCTTGGAATCTTTTGACAGATACTTACAATACCATACCTCAGTCTAAATTGTTTCCGAACCCAAATTTGTATCCAGAGACAGCTTCATTGAGCAAGCCTGCTGCCTCAGAAACCAATTCTGGATGTAGGTTCCAAGGAAGACTACACCTACACTTTAACAACATAACTACAGAGCTAGAGTTCCATGGAAAAGATCTACGTGGTTCACATCGCCTGATGGTCAAAAGGCCAGATTTAAAATCCAGTCTGGTAACAATAAGACAACCATGTTGACTGTATCAACCAACTATAACAATAACGAAGTCATCTGCATAGAGGCATCAAAACAAATGGAATTTAGCAATGATTGTTCCAGAGATTAAGCCTAATCAATGTGTTAACAATCCCAGAACCAAGTAAATGAGAAGGTATCCAAGCAACAAGTAAATGAGACATTTGGTTTGAATAAGAGAATGTCCATACAGCTTAGCAGCATATACAACCAAGAAGAACAACTTAAACCTGAATTCATGTATATCTTGAATCTTACCATTCAAGAAGCAAACTGGTTACAGGATAGAACCACTAAAGTTAAACTAGTTTTCGAGCATTGACATTAGCTGTCACCATTTGGTGGCTTAAAGTCACAACGCAGAAATTTCCTGGTGAAACAATTCAGTTCTGGCACCAAACAGAAGAGTGACTTAAGCTAAATAAATGGCCAAACAATAATATAACCTGATAACTTCAGCGAATAATTTCACTGGTGATTTGACTTTTAGCCCATTTTAGGGAGATATTGGCATGCCACACATTTATCCAAAAAACTGTACCTTGTAGAAGCACACTCCCAAGCCTATGTGCAGAAAACCAGGATTTGCATGCTCTCAAATGCAAATGCTTCGAAAGTCATGACTGAGTGTAGCAGCAAATCTCCATAGACTACCATGTAGAATTGGACAAAGACAAACAATGGGAGTCGGTGGCTAAAGGAAAATTAAATTGGGTATGTAAATAAAACAAAAAAAATCAGTTATCATAATATGCTTCATATATGCATTAAAAATGGCATGTTCATGTTCTTCATGATCAAAAAATAATACGATGATAAAACTGATCTTCAACAAAAGAGCAGTTGATCATCGATGTGAGAAGGCAAAGAAATTCCCATGAGTTAAAACCACATGCGGAAAACATCTGAGTAACACTAGGACACATGCAGGTCATAGCATGCAATAGTTCATCTAAATGCACTTCAAAAAATAGCTGACTAAAAGTCGTCAGACAGCTGTGCTTAACATGCAAAATTTCTTAGACTATAAATGCAGTGACAAAATTTGATGAACTCAAACAATATTAGCAAAGAAGTGGCACAAAACAAGAGGATGCCCTTCCATCATAAGTTAATTGCAATTGGAAATGAGCATTGGATCAAAATGATCAAGGACTAAAGTGCTCCAAGAATGAAGCTAGCATCAATTGTTTATAAAGAAAAGGGATGTACTGCAAACATTCAAGCATACTAGGTCCATCTGCTCAAGGATTCAAACGACACGTAACGTTTTAGTTTCTATATCTGACTTTAAGTATACGAATGGGCACTAGTTTTAGGACCCATTGCTGGAACTTTTTCATATTATAATCTGTTCAATACTCTTTCCATCGACTTGAAGAGTTAGAGCATTAGCAAATTAGGATACTCTATCAACCTAAGCTATTCTAAAATTTATTTGGTAAGTACCACATTCCACGTTTATGCAGTATGCACTAAGCGCAAATTTCAAATAAGAGAAGACTATTAGGTAGGTTTTGCAGCGGAAAAAAAATGAGCAAGAGCAAATACTGGAAGAAAATAAAGAGAGAAGAACAGCTACAATATGAATGGACGCATAGACAAAGCCATGGTGATCTGACAATGAGACCACCCCACCTTTTGAACATGCCAGTACTCAGCTTTAAACAACTTTAAAATATATTTGATTTATTAACGTCTTACTTTAACAAACATTCAGAACAGAAACGAGAATTTAAAGGAAGCCTTGAACCAGTCTTTAATTGCAATAACTAAGTCTACACTATTCACTTAGTTAACTAGACAGTAAAAAAGACGCTACTTACAATTGAAAAAGCAGAAAATTTTAATTGTGAAAGATTATTATCCGAATATCTAACATTATTCAGTGGTACATTATGGGTGCTCAGTTACTGACCTTTGAATTAAACAAAATTAAATTGATTTTCTATTGGTTTTCTTCATCTATAACTATTTTTTCAGTTTTAACATATTGAGTCAGTAAGAATATAATGAATAATGTCAAAAAAAGTAGATCTCATTTCACTGTCCTGGGTTCCGAGGCAGATCCACTTAAGCACTCAATTGCAAGTGTCAAGTATAAAAATTTAAGTTGGGATCACAATGTTCCAATGCTAGGACTTGAAAACTCTGATCTGCCAAAATATGACCAACACCATCCCTCTTTGAGTCAGCTGATAGCACATGCACTATATTGGCATGGCCAAGCATCAAAGAGAAACATATTAGGCTCCAACCAGTTAGCAAACAGAGTCATGACTTTGGACTTTAGATTACCCAGGACCGTGTCGTGGGAGCATGT
Organism: Phoenix dactylifera; assembly: GCF_009389715.1. Lineage (NCBI taxonomy): Eukaryota > Viridiplantae > Streptophyta > Magnoliopsida > Arecales > Arecaceae > Phoenix > Phoenix dactylifera. Next base: position 7,257,347 of record NC_052399.1, read on the forward strand.
TATCTTTAAGTGTTTATGGACTATTTAGTGGAATGCTTACCAGCTGTCTAACACATTCTTCCCAGTACCTGCAAAACTGAAAGTATGGCAATTTAACTTCAGAAGTGAAGCTTTATAAGATTATCACTAAAGAGCTTAGCAAACTTAGCAATATCACATCTCAGTAAATCCAGTAAACTGTGCAACTGACAAGAAAGCTGCAAGATTGCCCATGAACTGAATTGATTTATATCCCCTACCTTCAATATGACTTGTTTTGCATACACTAATTGCATGAATCATATTCCACTGAAAAGAATTCGTACTCGACCACACACAAAATGAGCCAACAAACTTACTTCGACACTGATTTTCAGCACTAAATTTAAAATGCCGACTAGTCAATTCCATTCCTTGCTAAGGGAATTTTTGAAGCCTTGACTGGTTTCATGAGCAGTTCCAATTTGACGAAGGTGCAAAGAGGGAAAGCAGAGAAAGTTGCTAACAGGCTTGTACATGCAGACCCAACATCCAAGAGTATTTGACAGGAAAAAGACTCAAACAAAAAGAAAGGAAATAATTCAGGCTGGCAAATATCAAAAGGCTGCAGTCACAACTGACACAGAAATAAGGCATAAAACATCATCTTAACACCAACAATCAAATAAAATGTTCAAAACATTACTCTTCAGAACAAAGGGTGACTAACGTTCGCCTAAAGTTTTTAAGAATGAGTTCCACTTCTCAAGGCAAACTACCAAGCACTGACCATTTGTGGAGAAAGAAATCAAAGGTTTAAGTACATCCAGTCTTAAAATTCTAGATTTTATACAATTGCTTCCAAACATAAGGTTGGGCATCAAACATAGGCCCATGGTAATGCAGACATAATTTGGTGCAGTGCTAAAGGCATTAAGGAAATTAGATGGTAAATAGCATCCTGTATTGGTCCTAAGTAAAGCTTCCAAGGTAGGCCATAAAGTATCTCGGACTCTGTTCGGCTGGTCTTCTGGTTTAGACTTGAGGCTTCGCATAGACTGGCTCCAGACTTCATAGGCCTCAGCTGTTTTAATAGGAGGGCAAGGGAACAAAGGTTAATAAAACAGGTGCATGAGAAATCTAATATAGGTGGGCTGATCGGGTATTTACAGCAAAGCGATAGGAAAAGAACAAGTGACTTATAAGCATATCTGAAGTCATTTCCATGTATTCCACAAGATAAAGAAGGTAAAGGAAGTAGTCTACCTGTCATCCCTAATCATGGGGGACACTAATAGCCATGATGTTTGACATGGGAAATAGGGTTCGGACCAGATAACCTGGTGAAAGAGACTGTAAATTAGGGATATCATAGGCAGACAAACTTTTTTTGATTGAAGAAAAAGTGGAGCTAACCAACACATAAGAAATAGTGAATGTTAAATTCATCAACACATTGAATGTATGTATGTATGTACGAAGATAGTCTATTGCATCAGTATGATAGATTGAAACATCTCTGTATAGGAGATATCTTCAACACTAGATATCTCAGCCATTGAATTTGCTTGGACATTGGAGCCGCATTACAATAGTGTGGCAACAAGTCCAAACCATGAAAATACACATGGGTGGGTGCTCCTCAAACATCCACACCTTGCTATTTGTGAGAGGCATGGGGCTCACATATCAAGAAATCACAATATTCAAGGAGGGGGGGGAGGGGGGGAGAGGGGGAGAGAGAGAGAGATGCATATAGTGCAGTGCCGTCGGTGATGTTTCTTCTTGTCTTTTTGCAGCATTGTAAAGTCCTCGAAGAAAAATATTAAAATACTGTCAAGAGGATAAGAGGTCCTTACCCACCACTGCCAGAACGAGCAAAGTACCCACCATACATTCCGTAACTGCTGCTAACACCCTATAAAGTGTAGAACATATATTAATGTAGTTACACAACAATTGGTCAATAAGTTATTACCAATTGATCAATATAATAAGAAACAGAGAGGAGAGAGAAAGGGGGAAGGAGGGAAGGAGGGTGAGCGAGTGAGCAGAGGAGAGAGAGGAGGGGGGACCAGCAAGAATGTTCATACAGTTATTTTAGAATTTGAATAAGGAAAATGTTACCTGGGAACCACCATAGTTTCCATAGCTTTCAGAAGGCGGCAAATCACCTGAAACGCCATATCCACCAGAGTAAGAATACCCACGGCCATGTGCTTTACTATCCCTGGCCCCATATTTTGGACCATCAGAAGCATCATTTGGCGATGGATGGTAAGGTACAGAGGGTGGGAATGCAGATAATGCACTCTCTCTTTCAAAAAAATTAGCTTTCAGCCGTGTTGTTACTTGCACAAGAGCATTTCTGGCAACATCAAGATCTCCACTAATCTGGAGAAAATCAACACAAACAAATGCATAATGCTACTAGTAAAACCTTAAGCAGCACACTGGCATAGCAAATACATACCTTATATAACACAACTAAAAGATAATGACTATTACCTGAACCATCTCATCATCTTCAGAAGCAACTTTGGGAAGGTTTTCCTTTGAAAGTATCCGAATATTTGCCCGAGTGCTTCTTCTCATCTCAGAGATGATGGTCCCACCTTTACCAATTAGACAACCAATGCGTGATGTCGGTACAAGTAAACGAGTGGTGTATGAAGTTTCACCAGATTCTCTCTCAGTTTTCTCACTACATCTGGGCTGCAAGCGTATTGCTGCCTCTATTGTCGGAGAGATTGGATCCTCAAAGAACTGAAACAATAAACAATATTCAAATGAATGGAGATTCCAAAGGCGTGCACAGCACATGCATGCCTGCATGCCGACTGCCCACAAACCGAAGCATGCATGTCCATGCAGGCACTAACTGATGTACATGCAACATGTGCATAGCCCTACATAAGCATCAAAAAAAAAAAAAAAGAAAAGAAAAGGAAAGAAAAATACGGGGAAAAACTCAATATCCACGTAAGATAAAAATCACACCCACCTCTTTCGCTGAAATAGTAATTATACAGTCATCTTCATTGGCGGAACTATCTACCTTGATAAATGCTCCAGATTCCTGCCTGATCTGTTTAATAATAACACCACCCTTGCCGATTACTCCTCCTATGTTGGCAGAAGGGCATATGATGCGTAAGCTGAATTCCTTTGCTGAATTTTCATCTCTTGGAGGGTAAAAAGCTGGCCAATCCCCTACTGTCTCACCTTTATAACCACCATATGGACCCATCAGTGGACCCATACCCATGACCGGAGCACCAGCACTTGGAACCCCAAATTGACCCCCAGGAGGATAAGTCTGGGACATGTTGGAAGCAAGCACGTGTTGTGAGCGAGATGGGTTATCATGGAGACGTGAGGAAACTTGAACAAGAGCCTTCTTTACAACTGAGGCATCCCCAGTAATCTGAAAAAAATATAAATCTGATCAGACATAGTTATTAATATTATCCCATATAAAATGTAACTGAGGGAAGAATCTATCTTGTTCAATATTATTCTACAGGAAAATGCACGTTAGCTTCCAAAAACATGAGAGGTACAGCCAATTGCTTATCTTAGTTACACTACTAAATATCTAATACCACTAAATGTCTCAGAAAAGCATATGCATGGGGCTAGAAGTACTTGTATCTGATGAAATGGGAGAGGCGGAAAGGAGACAGAAGGCAGATATTGTAAGTGTTTTGAATCTTCCATTCTCTCTGCTAATACTCATGATCGCAAACAAAACAAAGAAAAATGAAAAGATGGAAAACAAGAGAAGGAAATTATCTTTATTCTTTCATTCTCTCCAGTAAACCCAGAAGCCATCTAGAAGGATCAGCAAGCTAAGAACTCCTTGCCGATGAATTTAAAAAAAAAAATCATGGGAATTAATGCATCTTGTTATTAAAGAAGGGCAAATTTGCAAATAACCGGAATGCAAGACCAGCATCCATCGGCAAATGCATGCACCTGAACAGGAGTGCACCTAACATGTTCCCCTGAATTGCGTAAGCCCCACAAGATAGGCCATATGAACTGCTGGCAGTTGGTAAGAGACTCAGGCAATTTATGGAATCAAAAGTAACAATTTTCAACTAAATTTGCATTTATATGAAGAAATCTATCATAAATAATCATTCCATTATACCTGGAGAAGTTCATCACTACTGATAGCACAGGCTGGGAGGTGCTCATTTTTCAAAATGCGAATTTGCGCGCCCGTGTCACTCCGGATGCCTTGTATGATTTGTCCCCCTTTACCAATAATACATCCAATCTGATCAGATGGCACGAGCAACCGGACGGTAACTTGAGGGTTGCCTGTATCTGTATCTTCATCACCTGGTGCCTCATCTGTGACAAGCCTTTCATGCACCCTGAAGAGGGCATCTTGTGCCGGGCAAATGTTATCACCAGTATCTTCAAAGGCATTTGTTTCCGCACTTGTGCTAAAAATGGTTATAACTCGCTCCTCACAGCCAGGAATACTCTCGCCAATCCTGATCTTGGCCTTAGTGTCGGACCTCAACTGCTTCACGATCTCCCCACCCCTCCCGATGATGCTTCCTATCTTCTTTCCAGGACACAAGTAACGGTAGACAGTATCTTCTGGCCCAGGTGTATAGGGATCTCTTTCACCAGGATTTCTTCGTTTGCTTCCTTCATTGTCAGCCAAATCCATCTGAGAGTGGGATCGTTTACCATAGTTGTTTCTCTGTCCAGCCATTCTGCTAAATGACTTGGCTTTTCACTTCTAAGAACAAATATAGCTATGTCAGAACAAATTATTTAATTACAAAAAAAATCTTTTACTCCATAAAAGAGTTCATTTAACATTTAACAGCACTCCAGGCAACTAAAGTTGCAGAAACGATGTAAAACATTTGGATGGCCAAAACAATTGAATCAGGTAGCAAAAACACAACAAATATGTGATAAACAGGCCATTTGTTCGGAAATATATATTATGAAAAAGGAAAAACAGTGGGAGGAAGAAATAATTGGCCAGATGAAAGAAATTATGATATGGAATGTTGTCAAGAATACGCAATGAAGATACTAGAAAGCTTCTAGAGGCAAGGCATATATGAAAAATAAGCTCATTAGTTACAAAATTGATGAAAAACTGTAAAGAAAACATTTTGCTTAAATTTACGAAAAAGATCACCAGACTAAAAATTTCAGAATAATGAAACTATTTCAACAATTCATGACAGCCATGAAAAGAATGAAATTTCGACATGATATTTATGTCCTCTTAGAGTATGTCATACGCTTTCGTTTTAACAAGGGATGATATTGGCACTCCATCTGTAAATGTGACTACAGACTTCCAACAACTACTGCAGCCACTAATCTGCAGCAATGCCGCTCTTTCAGATATTAGACTAATAATCTGGATGAAGGTTAGACTTGCGCAAAAGATACCATAGAGGAACTCAATAGCCGTACAGCATCATTTGTCTTAAGACCCTTCAAACGGTCAAAAGATATGCTCATATACTGCATGCCAACATCTTTTAAGAAGTACTAAATCTTTGTTCGTTAAACACTAAATTGATAATCCACTCCCAATCCAATCGTAATGAACAATTAATAATACCTCCAACATACCACTCTCTCCATATCTAATTAATACAAAAGGGCAAATTCAACAGAAAACATCTGCATAGGCTGAACTAACTCACGCAATCATCAAAATTTTCAAAATAAAAGCCACCTCTAATAATGTTAGAGCAAAGAGATTTAATCACTGAAGCACAGCCCGTCTTTTGCCCTAAGCAGAAATCAAGATCAATACAGTATTTTCCGTTTTCTACCAATCAAAACCCTTAAAAATGAGACTCTTCCTGTACCAAACCACTTATAATCAGTTCTCTAACCCACCACCCTAAAAACACTACCTTTACGCGAAGAACCCTAGATCTGAAAAAAAAAGGCAAAAATAACGCAAAAATCACCCATCCACAAGTACAGGATACATTAGAAAAGAACCAAAGAAACATGAATATCGAGAAGAACTACTCGAGTAAATAGCGACGGATCTGAATACCTAATGGAAATTTATACAAAGCACCTCGTTTTATAGAACGGGAGACGGGGAGAACGTCTACCGGTGATGGAAAAGGAGATTCGAGAGGAAGCAATTCGATACCTTAAATTTCGTTTCCTCTTATGGACCCCCCTTCTTCCGGCGAACCCTAGACGCGAGTGGGAGCTCTCTCCTTTTCTGCGGAGCGCGAACACAAACCCAGCGGCCGACTCGGGAAAAAATATCTACACATCCAACGCCCATCCGATTTTGGAAACTTGACCTCCGGTTGCGCCGTTGACCTATGGGATGAAATGACTAAATTGCCCTTACTAGATGAAGCAGTTGCACGATACCATCTCTAGGTTCACTGATCTCCAAATTTGAAGCAAAAATTTCATGGAAAATTACCAGTTAGGATTGAAAATCCTGTCCCAACAATTCTAACTACTGTTTATATGTGAATATTTCTTCATCTTTTTAACCCTAAAACAACATTATGCTCCAATATAACTCCACCTTTTCAAGCATCGAACTTTGAAAGGCTTCAATTTAAAGTGTAGGGTCAAAACAATCCAAATTTAGTTGGTTTTATAGAAACCCCGGTGAATTAGATCTTGATTAAGATCAAAGTAGAAAAAACACATTAAATAAGAGAATAACCATAATAGTACATGCATGTACGATGCATGCATACAACTTAATAAAGATTTCAATCCCAACATCTGTAGCCTGAATTCACTTAGGACTCGATTGGTTCGCACGAAAAGGAGGAAAAAATATGATCAACGATAAAATAAAGTATGACCTCTTATTTTGTTAGAATTTTCAAAAAAAAAAGAAGAAAAAATAACATTCATATGAGAATTAGATTTTCATATTTTATGAAAAATAAAAATTCATAAGGGGTATGAGAAAGCTACTTTCTTATCGACTAGGAATTGAGATTTTTTTTTTCAAAACTATCCTTAAGCCATCAAAATCCATTGATAAGATCTTTCTTTTTATTAATGGTATAATAGATATTTCATACAACTTTTTTCAAGAAAGTGAATGCTTAACCAAATATAAGCTACTTTGAAATATACTACCTTTTCATAGTCAACCAAATATACCAAAACCATGTTTCCAGATATCATATTTTCGAAAATTAGTTTTTTTAAAAAAATATTCTGGTGAAAAAAAAATTTCAGCAAACTAAACAAGTTATTAGTATTATGATTTATTCTTGCCATGCCTACTTATGAATCTCATAAATCAGATCCTTTCTGTCCCACTCTCCAAGTACCACCCAAATTCTAATTAGAGGAAAGACTTAGACTCATGTAATCCCAAGGATAAAAGCTTATTTCTATAAAAATAATTTTTTTATGGAACACATGTATCATTTTTTAAACTTTATTAGTTTTCTAATGAAAATAGGTTTTTCATGTAATGTTTGATGCAACCAAATATATCCTAAAAAGTTCAAGCTTTTATGCCAGATTTGATTCCTAAGAATGAAAAAGAATCCGAGAAATGGAATGGGAATGGAAGGTAGAGAATTAGAATCGTGATTTGCATTCCATTATTCGGATATAAAATGAAGAAAAGTATGGAAAAAGAATTGCAGTTCAATTATAATATTTAATTTAATGATTTTAAATTATAATATAATTAATTTTATATTTATTTTTAAGCATATGTTAATATTATTTTCTATTATATTTGTTATTCATTATCTTTATCATTTACTATTTTATATTTAAATTATTTATTTGATTATTTTTAATCATATTGGTTATTTAATATATCTTTATATTTTTTATTCAATATTATACAATTTTTATTTTTATTTTTTTCTTGCATATGCATTACACAATGCCATTTTTTGATATAGTAAACCTTTAAATAATAGTTGATCGGATATTTTTACTATTTTCTAAAATTTAATTTATATGCTATTTAATTTTTTTGCTTTTATTTTGTATCACAATAATTAATAATTAATTCATATGAAAGTATATTATTTGTTATTAATTTAAATCATAAACATCGCTAATTGATTCATTATCAAAAATATTACTTATTTTCATTTTCATGGAAATGACCATTTCTCCTATTTATGAATGGAATCGCCATTCCTTCAAAAAAAAGAATTGTAATTCATTCCATTTTTTCTTGTTGTAACATATATTGAAATAAGGTTAAAATTAGAATCTTTATTTCATTCCAACACCCATTCTAGTGAATCGAATATAATGCTAGTGTTAGTACTCTATGGTTCAACTAGCATTAGTATATTGTGATTCAACTACTATGCAAGAGGCATAAAGATAAGGTGTGGATATAGTTTTATACAAGCATTCGAGTTGATGATTAGATTAAAAAATATTCTTCTCTTTTCAGGTCTACACCATATCCATGGTAGGCGCATTATAATTGTCCTCATCCTCATTAATGGTTGATGAACTTTTATGTTCTTTGTTGCACATGTTTGGTCATGCCTCTCTCTAGAACCATAATTCTCGCCATCAATCTTTTTCGTCCCTTGAATATAATCCAAAACATAGTTATTATGATATTTTTAAGTCAATTTTATTTGCTTCTCGGTTTGTATTTGCATACAATTATTACTAGTAACTCATAATTTTTATAAATTTTAAATCTTTAACAAAATTACTCTATAACACAATTAATTAATCACTAAAATTGCATCGTGCTTATATTTCTAGTACCATGGCTTGCATAGTTGAAAAGTAATCTATTTATAGAGAATAATTTTATACCGCATCAAGCTAGTTTTTTATTCCAAATACATAAATAGTACTTATGTTAAAACCTACTTTGAAATGGCTACTTCCAACCAACCAATAACACTCGACTCACTTTCCATGGAATAAAAGTCACTTCACTTATTAGCTAATATTTTCATCTAGTTTTTACCTCACTATATGCAATGCTTTACTTAAATGAAAAAGACATCATATATTTATATTGTATCTTAAGAAAACGAGAAAAGAAAAGGAGGAAAGAAGATTTCGCCTGCTTCTTAAGATTATGGAGAGCAAAGCACAAAAATACATAAAATACTTAGAAAAAGAGTGTAAATTCAAACTACTAATCAAATTTCCAAATGAACAAAACATTGTTTTATATAGAGCCAACCCCTCAAACAACAAATAGAACAAACTAAAAAACTCCTTCCAAAAAACCAATAACACATATTCAAATTCAAATTTGAATTATATTGAAACAATACCCCAACAACCACTAATGACTATAATAATATCAACAACTAAGAAAGATATCAATATTAAGCAAGTAGAAGGTGTCATCATGGTGGAAAGTCTCACTAGTGCTATGTGTGCCTTCAGCCTAAGTCGTTGAAGAGATAAAAGGGCAATACAACACCTATGACGGGGCAATCATTGTCATCGCAAACCCATTATCATGAGCATAATCAGACTCTTGTGATAATGATTCTACTGCTGTCATCACATATCCAACTGCCATAAGAGAGGCAACTAATCAAGGGTCTCATAACCAAACTAGAAAGAAAGGTGAGGTCGAGAGCTATAGATTGAATTATATCTCAAAACAAAGATGTCTATGGTATTGCATACTTATTTCTCTTAGAACTTATTCAAATAAAAGAAAAATATAAATCAAATAACTCGAGTGTAGGTCGAAGCAAATGACATCTACTATACCACATGATTTTTCTTTTTCTTTTCTTTTTAGAAGTAATAGCAAACGTAAGATCACAGTATTTACCTTATGCATCGGAATATTGAAATTATCCAAATCTCTTGCTTATTGTACAGCCCACGATTACCACACAATCACGACCAAGATCTCCTTTGCACGTCTCCTTTTAGAAGGCTACTAGAGTCTTCTTGTTGATTTCACCCTTCAAGTTTCCGAGCCTGAGAATGGTTACCCCAATGACGATCCCTCTGGAGATGATTCCTCAATGGTGAAGAATTTCTAACTTACGGTATCTCTCTTTAACTCTCTATATATGAATCACTGTTGATTCAATGACTCTCTTTATAAACTAGCATAGAGGCTCTCTTTTTATAGAGCCTTAGAGGAGAGGAGATAGCAACCTTTCAGGAATCTTTCAAAAACTAAAAGACGCTTCTGTTTTGGACTCCTTCTATTGTAACTAACCATGACATTACATTTTGAATTTGTAGAGCCAAAAAACATGTGGACACTCAGGGTTTGACTAGGTCAAAACCTCATCTATTTTCAACATCTTCCACTCGTCTACATTGGGTGGCTTCTATTTAAACTATCTTCACTAGATCTCTAATTTGATCATCCCTTCATACAAAAAATGAAGCATACGACCAAACGAGAAAGGATATGGTAGGAGTGCCATATTAAGTTACTATTTTACTAACATAGCACATCACTCGAAATATCTTGTTTATGCCCTAACTATTTAATCATACCAGGTCGAGCATTTTTAATCCTTCATGAGTTTATAGCTCAAAAAAAATACTCAACCTATATCACCTATGTTTGTGATTATACCAAAACAAAATGATATAATCGCCCGGGCTATAAGCTATAGTAGTGTGAATCCAAACAGTCTTCCTCAGACACTCATGTCAATCTATTTTTACTTGACTGCTTTCATGAACATGCTCCACAAGACCGTATTTACTCATGGCCCTAGAAAAAAACATGCTAAAGTAGCTACATCGAGTATCCACTTCATAACATAGTTCTAAGTTAGAAAGGGCACAGAATAGACCCTTTATTGGTCCATTAGGGCTCACATAGTGACAGGGGGGATCTATCTTGTTACTCCCTCAATTGGTCATCCATAGCACATACAATATGAAATATATGCTACAACAGAGCTCCCACTCAATTGGGTTTGTCACGCTCATATGCTATACGAATCTTAGTCTAGTCACGATAAAGACGCCCTAACTTGAGTTTCTTAGCATAGTCGCTCTTCAAATGCATGTCTAAGATCTCACATTTGTCTTTATTCAGGCTTCATGAAGTTGTGTGAGTATTTCATGTGTGACTATCAATAGTCTCATCTTAGCTCAACTAAGGTGACATTTTCTTGATTCATCTTGAATGCTCCTTGAGCATCAAGATAATTACTTGCTTGCTTTCAAGCGCCTAAGTAATTATATTGTTCCATCCTACTCTCTATTCAAGCACTAGGGTGATTATCCATGTGAGTGGACTGATCTTAGCCTGGTGACATATTATCAAATTCACGTGTGCTATAGTATCAATCAAATCACAAATAGAAGCACATTTCATTTATGCAAAAGATCACTACTACACATCAAATCCTATAAAGTCCCAAACTTCTCACATGAGCTTGAAAAACACCTCTAGCTGTAGCTTTAGTAAGGGGGTCAACTATCATCTTGCTAGTTGAGATGTGTTATAGGACTACCTCCCCTCATGCAACAACATCATGGATGTAGTGAAAATGAATATCGATGTATTTGGTTCTGCCATGATACTTGAAATTCTTGGCATATGCCAGAATTGGCATGCTATCACTATATATCTTAACAGCATCATCTACAAGGGTTGTGATCTCTAGGCGCTGAAAAAATTTTCTCGACCAAACAGCTTCTTATACAGTTGCTGAGCAGGCAACATACTCAGACTCCATTAAGGACAAGGCGATGTAAGATTGTTTCTTACTACACCAAGAGATAGCCCCTCCATTGAGTTGAAATGCATAACCGGTGGTGGACTTTTGCTCATCTTTATCACTAGCCCAGTCAGCATCACTATAGCCTTTTAATCTCAAGTCTACACTCTGATAGCAAAGAACGAGATCCGAAGTCCCACAAAGGTATCGAAAGATCCTTTTAATTGCTTGCCAATGAGCAGGTCTTGGGTTACTCTGGTAACGATTGCCTATACCTACTACAAAGTAAATATCTGGTCGTGTATATATCATAGCGTACATCAGACTCCCAACTGCACTTGCATAAGAGATTTTTGTCATTTTTTTCTTTTTCTCATCATTCTTAGGGCAATGTCCAAGACTTAAAGCATGACCCTTCTCAATTGGAGTGTCTATGGGTTTGGAGTTATGCATACGGAATCGCTCTAAGACTTTCTTGATGTAAGTCTCTTGGGACAAACCAAGGAGCCTCCTAGATTGATCTCTCATGATCTTTACTCCAAGCACATAATTTGCTTCACCCATATCCTTCATCTCAAAAGTAGAGGACAACCATACTTTTGTGGTAACAATCATCTCTATATCATTTCCAGTTAACAAGATGTCATCTACATACAGAGATAGAATCAAAAAATTCTTTTCCGCACATTTGACATACACATAAGGGTCTTCTTCCAACATTTCAAAACCAATCGAAACAATGGCCTGATGAAATTTGAAGAACCACTGTCTAGACGACTGTTTAAGGCCATAAATGGAACGTTTAAGGTGGCATACTTTGCACTCTTATCTCTGAACCTCAAATCCAACAGGTTGATTCATATAGATCTCTTCATCTAGTTCTCCATTGAGAAATATAGTCCTCACATCCATTTGGAAGAGTTCAAAATCTAGATATGCAACAATAGCTAGAATAAGGCGAATTAAAGCAAATCTCACCGGTAGGAAGAATTTTCATCATAATCTATACCTTCCCTTTGGGTATAGTCTTTCGCCACAAGACAGGCCTTACGCTTGTCAATCGATCTATCTGCCTTTTGCTTGACTTTTAGGATCCACTTGTTCCCTATAGTCTTGCGCCCAGGTGGAAGATCAACCAATTTTCATACTTGGTTCCTTTTCATGAAACTCATCTCATCTTTCATAGCAACCATTCATTCGAAGCAGGCGAAGTCAATGCCTTTTCATAAGAAACAGACTCATCAAAGTCAGATAGAGTACATATCAAAAAACTCTCATTCAATCTCAAATGGAGAATATTTTCATGCTCACTTCTACGCACTTGATGTCCTTATGGGACACTCTCTTATGGTATACTCCCACAGATTGATGAGTCACTTCCACTATCTCTGGCAATTTTAAGATGAGATTGCATTTCTCTATCCTTGCGAGATGATGGTGTAACTCCTTCAAGTTCTTGCAACTCATAAAGTTCAAGATTTTTATTTACTTCACCAATATTAGAAAAATCATTCTCAATGAATTTGACATCATGTGATTCTATCTTAGTCATTCCACCATCAAAATGTTCACTGTGCATTACATATCCTTTTGAGCTTTTTGAATAGTTTATAAAGATTTGCTTATTAGCTCTAGAGCCAAGTTTTCCATACTTATGAGAGGTGTTATGAACATATCCTAGAGAACCTCAAGGCCGCAAATGTTCCAAACTAGGTTTTGCGCCATTCCATAACTCATATGGGATACTTAGAACTGACTTGGAAGGCACACGGTTAAGGATGTAGGCTGCAGTTAAGAGAGCATCTCTCCAGAAGGATATTGGGAGGTTAGCTTGCGCCATCATTGACCTAACCATATCCAGTAATGTGTGATTCCTTCCTTTTGCAACTCCATTTTGTTGTGGAGTTCTAAAAATCGTTAATTGCCTATGTATCCCTTTCTCCTCACAAAATCTATGAAACTGATTCAATAGATATTCACGACCTCGATCTGTTCGAAGCATTTTCAAATTCATATCTTTCTGATTCTCAACGTCAGCTACGAAGTGCTTGAAGCATTCCAAAGCTCAAAGTGATGGAAGATCAGATAGACATAATTGAAGAACCCCTGTTTTGGGCCATGATTGGCTCGTGATCATTCATCTGGGCCCTATTTGAATTTGGGCCCAGTACATTCATTTTGGTCCTTGTTGAGTCGTGATCATTCATCTGGGCCATGTTCGAATTTGGGCCCAGTACATTCATTGTGGGCCTTGTTGGGTGATGCCCATTTTGGGCCCTATCCACTCTTTGGGCCGTGCCCATTTTGGACACTGTTGGGCACTATTCACTTTGTTGGGCCGTGCATACTGTGGGTCAAATTTGGGCCCAATTTAATCACTTTGGGCCTTGTTGGGTCGTGCCCATTATGGGTCAAATTTGGGCCCAGTTCAGTCATTCTGAACCCTATTGGGTCGTACCCATTATGGGTCGTATTCTTTTTGGGCCCTATTCACTCATCGTGGGCCACATTCATTTTGGGCCCTATTCACTCATTGTGGGCCGTATTCCATTTGGGCCTTGTTGGGCCCAATTCAACCATGGACCATTTGTACTTGTTTAATGGCCGCTCATATTGTCATTCAAAACGGAAACCAGCAAATTAACTGGTTGAAGCTGTTTGGATAGATAAATTCGGCAGGAAAAGCGCCGACTTTTTGTTCTATCGCGCAGGGATGCAATGGAGCCCCCGGTGCGCCGCCAGTTCTTCGGGATCTTCAACCCAATAGAGTTCGGGAAACGTGACGGAAACGATATGGGAAACGATATTGGAATCTGAAAACCCTAGAGAACGACCATGTGAAACGGGAACTATATAATTGTGCGGGGGAAACGGCTGGGAACTATATATAATATAAAGCGAGGGCCTTTGAGCACAGCCGCTTGCGCCCCCCATTCCGGCCGACCTAGAGATCAAGACCCCACCTAGGGCTTCATTCGGGAGCATATAGGTCGATTATTTTTTTCCTCCGTTCTATGAAGTTCTTTGATTTCTTATCAGTCTTCTCATATATGTGAATTTGTTCCTGATTTCTCTCCGGGGTCCTCCGGGATTCTTGGAGCTCGAGTTCTAAATCTATCAATAAAGTGAGAGCTTTGAATTTAATATCTCATTTTGGCATCACAAATTGAAAAGAACAAAATCGATTCACGTGTTTGTCGATTTGATTTAGCTTGGTTATGCACAACACGCTTTTGGGTTCACGATGATTTCTTGATCTTCCATAAAAATTGTTGCTTGAACTCGTTTTCTGTGTTATTTCCTGGTTCGATATGTATCTGATTGCTTTTTTTTGGCATAAAGATAGAAGCTTTTCACAAATGTCATCTAGGATTTATTTCTTAGTGGGCTGTTTCTGATGAGCTATGCCATGTAGTTATTTATGCCTTTCGCTCACTGTCATCCATTTCCAGCTTCCGAGTTAAAGAAGTTCAATGCTTCTGATGCGTATTGAATTTGTTAATTTTTCTGCTCTGTGTTTTCTTTTCCATATAGAGATATGAGTGAAGAAAATCAATCAGCTTCTTCTAACAAACGCCCAGTTCCACGGCTGAATGAAAGGATTCTCTCATCCATGTCAAGGAGATCGATAGCTGCACATCCTTGGCATGATCTTGAAATAGGTTTGTACCCTAAGAATCCTAGTATCGCATTATATAAGTGCCAACTAAAAAGTTTTACAATATCTGACTGTCAAAAAAAAAAAAAATTGCATGCAGGTCCTGGAGCCCCTACTGTTTTCAATGCTGTAAGTTTTCATCTACAATCATGATATAATATTGCATTTGCATTCCAGAACAAATAACATTGTGATGCAGGCTTCTCTAAATTCTCACCAAAACTGGAGGCTATTGGAGGAACCCATATTTGCTGCCCATTCCTGTATTTGGTCTTGTTTGTTCTTATAAATATGCTTGGTTTATTTTTGGGCATCGGATCTCAATTCTGGCTGGCATTCAGTTTGGATATTAGTTTTGGTGAGGCCATCGGTTCTTTCATCTTAGATCTAAGTTTAATAGGTTGTTAGCAAGACCTTTTATAGTTTAGGTCAGCCTAAAGAAACTACAACCGTGGCCACCAACCCTTCCCCCAACTATATGTGGTCAAGTTTTTGACTCCTCATTCTCCAATCATTTGTTCATTCCCATAACTCATGATGGGCTATCTGTTTTGAGCTTTTCCAAATTCTCTCATATCTTTTATCCATCTTGGCTACTCAATAATTAGGTCTTTCCCTCATATTTCTAAATCTTTCTAGTTTCTACAAAGATCCTTATTGAGGCATTATAATATTTCTGTTATAGATGCCCCCACCATCTTAACCAGTTCTCCATGACTTTATCCTCAATCAATTTAACTCTTGTTGCTATGTTAATACACTCATTCCTTGCTTTATCCTTTTTATTTTTTTGGCATATTCGTTTAACATTTTCATTTTGTTAAACTTGTATTTTTCACTGATCCTCTTTATTGCCAATATTTTGAGCTGTAAAGCATTGCAATTCTTTTGTAGAGTTTTCTCTAGTTGCCAAGATACATGTTGGTCACATGATATTCTAGAAGTACCTTTTTGCTTCATCCATCTAGCTTTATTTCTATTATATATGTCTTCATCTCTATCTAGTTGCATTTATGTCAAGTTTCTAAATACAAGAAATTGGTTACTCTGTTATATCTCTTGTTCATCAATGTTGATAATGGCCCTTATTCTCCAAGGATTTCATCAATTGCATAAGAAGATTGCTTCAATTATTGACATTTTTCTAAGTTCGCCAGTCCTAAATTTCTATTCCATCACTTTTAGCGATAATTTTATAGATTTGATGATAGAGCAGTTTTTCGTGGCTCCTTTGTTCTCACAAATGGGCACCATAATATTCCTCCAATGATCCAAAATTCTTGGTTTTTAGAACCTGGCTAAATAAACTAGTAAACCAAGTTGGCCCAATGATTTTGTGATTTTTCTAATCTCATTTTATTTCATCTATCTTAGCCTTTTGTATGCTTTTCAAAGCTATCTCTACCTTAGTTTTTTCAGTTGAATGAAGAAAACCTTGGCAACTCTTTCATTTTCTTCTTTTGTATGATTTTTTTAGCAAAATCCTCTTTCAAATAAATATGTAAAAAAGACCACTCTCTGGTGTCTATACCTTTCACCAAATACTTGACATTCTCGCTATTAATATGTCTTGATCAGCATATCTAGATTTTGCATTTAATTCTTTTATTCTGTTTTCACCTTCCTTTGAATCTGACCTACTATCAACTATCAATATGCAACATATTTTTCTTTTTATATCTTTTAAAATCCATGATGTCAATTGTTTTTTTGGTTAATGTTGATATCATTTGTTTTCTTCCCCGTTGTTGAAACCAATTACTCTTTGCCTCAAATGCCTCTCCCAAGCTTCTTTATGCATACGAACTTTGCCTTTTAGATGCTCTAAGAACTTTTTTTAGCCACACTCGTGAAACAGTCAACTAAACCAGTTCCACATTTATTAAGTTTAATTCTTAGTTAAAATTTTATTCTTTCAATATTTTTTTTTGTTGAGTGATTTTACATTTTGCTGCTTTAAATTCCACCATCATGTCATTGGGGATTTAGCAGCTTTATTTTTTTTGTCTTATGCCTAGTGTAGTCATCTAAGGCTACTAATGTCTGGTGGTTAGAATTTCTTCTTGTTTCACTTTAAAAATTCTCATAGCACCTTAAAAATTCTTGTGTGGTAAACAATTATCTGTCTATGACAAATTTAATCCACCCTTAAAACTAAACATTTGTTTCTCTTTATAATACATATTTGCATTTTGCTTGGTCCGAAATCACAATAAGTTCTGGAATAGAATCTCCTGTGGAACTTCTTGAGCGAAAACCCATGTTCATCATGTTCTTTCTAATGACCTATATAACTTCTTCATACATACAATAAATTAACACCTTTGATATTCTTTCTTCCCATAAAATATCTTGCATTAATCTATTGATCTCCTTTAAATCTGTGTTTCTCTCTCTCTCTGTCTCTCACCCCACCCCCTTCTCCATTCTTCTAGATCTACTTGTGGTCCATGAGAAATAAAGGCATTAATAATCTCCTTATCTAAACTAACGCGATACCTATTATTATTATTACTTATCCCTTTCAGATCTATGATTTTATACTTCATATCCTAAGCTCTAATATTTCAACTCCTTTTTGGGTATTGACATGCTCTTTACATAACTTGTTGTGGTTGCCAATTTATGCCATTTTTTAAAGTTTATTGTAAACATGGTTTAGCGATTCTCTTTTGCATTACTATGTGGACCGTTTACTATTTCTAGTCAAATTTCCACACTTCAACTCCTTTTTTATGGGATTAGCTTCTTTGCTCCCTTAGCTCTGGTTTATGTGGTCGCCCTCGTTTCTTTCCATTGGTGCCACTATTAGATGTTATTGGCTAGTACCCTAACACTATGAACTCTTGCTCATTTTTCACCCCAATAGAGCATATTAATCAACCCAGTTTAGCATATGAAAAACAATTAAATTGACAGTCTATTCATTTGAGGCATATATGTGGTCATAGATCGGAAGGGAATTTCATTAGCTCCTTGTCACACGTCTCACCCAAATAACCAGCAACAGGCTCTGTTAGTTTCTTGGAACAAAATGTATTTCATGAGTTTCCATTGAGCACCATTTTCTTTTCTTTTTCTTGAATACATGTTACTATGTTCTTTTATTGTTTTTCTTCTCTTGTTTTCCCTGTCTGATCTAAAGTCGGTGTTGATTGTCCTAGGCTCTTTTGTTCTCTGTCTAATCCCTAATTGATCTCTTTACAAATTCCAAGTCTTCTCTTTTTTCTTCTTTGTTTCTTCCCAATTGTTATCATATGCTCCAACATTACAGCGATCCCCAGATTCTTGATGAGCTAGGTGAGGTCTTAGATGCTAAAGAGGGTGAATATGCTGCATTCTAAATCTTGTGTTTGACCTTGGAAGATAGGAAGTTGCAAGTAAGGATTTTAGAAGGCATGAAGATACGGGAGACAACCCTTGATAGGAACAAATGACAGATAAATTCACAGAACACGAATGTTATTAAAGAGCTGCCTGTATCCTGTATTAAATATTTTATGATGGATGCTACAAAATTTTATGTGGAAGATAGTGATTTGTATCTTGAATTCGGAAGAGGCTTTTTGAAGAAGAACTGGAAAATTACATGGAACTCCTTTCTTGACTTTACCAAGAGGATGTTCAACAAATCTTTCGCTTTGTAGATTTTGAGAAGTAAAGGTCTCTGTGCCTTATGTTAAATATATTTTGATGGAAAGGGTGATGGAGAAAAATATTATCTTAATTTGGCTTCTCCATTCACCAAGGAGGCCTAGATTCTTAGCATTTTTAAGAAGATGATCAAATGGAGGCATGACACTGAAGACACTCCATGTAAACACTAAACTTCAAAGCATGATGCTGCTTAATGGATGGTTGAAGTTTGGAGCATGTTGTTGTCAAGATACATACGTCCAAAATCCAAGACAAAAGGTGTTCAGAAGCTGTAAGAGATGCTAAATAGATTATATACCTCGCTTGCTATGGCCATAAAGGAAGCAAAACTTCCAAAGGGTTGAGGCCTATGTTTTGGGAGGCTATGGCTTTGGTTTTCAGCACGGTTCTAGTTATTTGCTTAATTTTCTTGATAAATATAGATAGAGGGGCATTATCTATAGGAATGACTTGATCGTTTATTTCATGAAATTCTTTTAAGTCGTTGTCTTCTATTTTAATTTATTTACTATTACTCTTGGCATACATGTTGAAGGATAGTAAATAAAATGAAAAGAAAATAAGATAGTGGTGCAGTATAGACAGGAGTTAATTGCTTTCTGTATTTTATTTTAATTTACTATTGCTGATGTGCTTTATTTTCATTTTTCCATGTGGTTTAGGTTGTCGAGATAACAAAAGGAAGTAAAGTTAAATATGAACTTGACAAGAAAACAGGATTGATTAAGGTGTGTATTTCGTTTCTGCTCTGGCCTCATCTGATGATGTCTGAGATGTGTGGGCTATATTAGAACTGATATCTATTTTAAGTAAAAGAATTTTCCTTTGGAGATGCAGTCTCTCCAATTGGTTAAATTTCTAGTATTCCCTTGAAAAAGGGGATCTTGATGCTTCAAGTTGCTTTCATACGCTTATTTTTTTTTTTAATTTAGTGAGACTTTCATTCATCTTTTCTCATTAATGAATTTAATGGCAATGTGATCTCAGGTTGATCGTGTCTTGTATTCATCAGTGGTCTATCCTCATAATTATGGTTTCATACCACGCACACTTTGTGATGATGGTGACCCTTTGGATGTTTTGGTCCTGATGCAGGTGACTTGATACCGCTCATCAGCAATTTGATTTAGATTACTTAGTTATATGTTTCTTTTTATATATATGTATTTAAATTTTTTTAGCTGGCATACTACTTGATATGACAGTTGAAAATTTCAATGAGTCTCCCAGGGTTCTCAATCGAAATTTGTACCTCTAGTTCTTAATTTTCTTTTTTCTACATACTCTTAATTTTCTCTGTACAGTAATTCAAGTTTGTGTCTAACAATGTTATTAAAACAGGAAAATTGTTCTGTGAATAACTGAGATTCTTGAATTACTCACTTTTTACCCGATCCAATAATTCTCCAATTTATTCTTAGTGACTAAATGAATCAATATTTGTAATTATTTACAAATTTTGCGATTTATTGATGACTTGTTCATAGCTAATTTAACAAACTTTTATATATTACAAGACGGCAAGCCTTGGCATAACAATAAGGTTGCTCCATTATGACATGAGTGTTATGAGTTTGAAATATGAAAACAGCCTCTTGATAGGATAAGGCTGCATGCACATAACTCTCTCTAAGCCTTGCAGTGGTGGGAGCCTCATGCACTTCACGCCCCTTTTCTCCATGTATTACAAATTAATGATGCCGTGTTATTGGTGATGATGGTACTTTGCACTACTTGCTATCATAGTGCTATCATTCTTCCCTCTCCAATGCTTGTACTTACATTAACAAATATATAAATATGCCATTTATATTATAATGTATATTTTGTTTAACTTTTGTTTTCTTGAAGATTAAAATCCAATTCTTTCCGAACTTTTGGCAAGTCCTCTGCATTTTGGAACTCCAAATCTTAGCCAACTTGTTTTGAACACTGAACTTGTGACTTTGGTTATTAGAAACAGTCAAAAGTAATGTTTCTTTGAATAACTGATATTGGAGCAGGAACCAGTCCTTCCTGGGTGCTTTCTTCGAGCAAGGGCTATTGGTCTTATGCCTATGATCGATCAGGTAGTATATTTTGAAGCACATGAACTATGATTTCTTTTCTTTGTCCTTTCTTGTTAACTTTAACCTGAGTTCCATGCCTACTTGTGTCGGCAACAGGGTGAGAAAGATGATAAGATCATTGCAGTTTGTGCTGATGATCCCGAGTACCGCCACTACAATGACATAAACGAGCTCTCTCCTCATCGTCTTGCTGAAATTCGACGCTTCTTTGAAGACTGTATCCTTTTTTTAATTCTTCCCTAATCCTTAAAGAACTTTTATCTGCTTAGTTATCAAATTTTTGACTTCCCTCTTCGGACCACTAGGATCCTTGATAATGATGTAGATAAAAAAAATGAGAATAAAGAAGTCGCAGTCGATGAATTTTTGCCTGCAGTTGCTGCCCATGAAGCCGTCCAGCACTCCATGTAAGTTGGTGTCAGCTACCACTTTCTTGTAAGAGCAATCATAGTTTATCCCCCATTACTTTGATGCCAAACGTCTCAAATTTCCATTCGTGGTTATGATGGAACTTAGTTTATAAGCTATTCATTGATCCTTGTACAATATGAGTTGCAGGTCTCTTTGATAGCTATTATGCTATTGACAAAAGACATGCCTCTTTTTATGTTCCTATTCTGAAATTTGTCTGGTGCATGCCACTGCAGGGATCTTTATGCTGAATACATCTTGCAGGGCTTGAGGCGCTAGAATGGTGTTGAGGTGCTAGAATGGTGCTACTTATTTCATTCAATAATACATTCCTCTGGCTTAACAGAGTGGCGAGATCGAAAAAACTCATCCAAGATTAATTTAACTCTTTAAATTAAGAATTTTGATTGCTGTACGTGTAATTCAACAATACTTGCCTATCTGAACAGTGATCAGATCGCACAGATGCCTGATGGTATTTTTCATGGCAAAATTTTATTCATTCAATTTTGCATCTTGTTGTGTGGTTTGATGAAGCTACAAAGCCTGAGTTTGGGGAGAACTGCTAAAGGACTTCTCCTGGTCCATTTTCTCCTTTAGGATAGGACGATGGCATTTTGTAAATTTTAGCAGGCTAGCAATGTTGAAGTGGGATTACAAGGGAATCTTTTAAGGTGTGGTATAATTCTTTCTAATATGCAAGTAGGAATTCATTCTTTTCTTATTCATGGAATCACAAGCAATTGTTGAAAACGATTGGTGAGACTCGCGACTTCATTTGTTATCATGGTTATGAATCCTTTTCAGCAAGTTCAGTCTTCAGTTGTATGGAGCACCAAGATTTTTTAGCTGACATGTGTAAGCAATTGAGGTGAGCCAAGACTTAAGTTTTTCCACTCTAGAATGTTAAGCTTTTTGCTAAAATTTTCACTCTAGAATTTTAAGTTTGTTGCTGCTTATCCTCATAGTTGGGGTCTCGTTTATTGGTGCTCTTGCCAGTCTTTCCGCTAGGGGGCATTGGCTCTCTCTCTCAGTGCCGTATTTATATTTACTGGAAATTGATTCATTGCTCATTCTGTCCTCTGGATTCTCATATGGTAAAATAATAGTCGGAATTTGGGTTATATATTTTCTGAACTTGGCTTATTTATGAACCACCTTCCGTGCCATTTACTTCATCTTTATTCAGAAGAAGTTGGACTAGTATTGCCATCTTTTACTTTACCATGGAGGGACGACCCATGTAGAAACCTGTTAAGACTTAAAAAGAGTCTTGAAATGAAGATTTCTCAATGCTGACTCAGGCAAAGTGGGCCACATGCTCGCTCTCAAATTAGATACTATGTAAAAATAAGTGAAAAACGAACAGGTTTAATTGGAAAACTTAGGATATTTTCTTATAAGAAATCTTCTTGTTCTTAATATTTTTCAAATGATGGTATGCCATGTTTCCGATTTATTCTATATATTTTCCAGCAATGTTAACTATTAATGCGAGATAAAGGAGTCATATTTTGGTTAAAGCAAGTATTTCGAGAGGTCAAAAATCTCACCGACCTCGACCTTAACTCTTCCTTAGTGGCAAAATGGGCATCGAGGTCATTGCAAAAAGAATCAGTTATGAGGCTTATCAGACTGGCTTGGAGAAGCAGAATCTCTCTGATGGCCTTTCACCTACATCCGGAGACATTTACAAAGAGCTTCGCAGCTTTCTTGAATTACGTTTTCAAGAATTACGTTCCCTTGAACGTAAGTAATGGCAAAAGCATTCACTTTCAGGAGGATGAGTGACTGGACACTGACACTTCATTGCTTGATAATGGAGATGGCGAACCTTAAGCTGGAATATCTCTATAACATTGCCTCTACTAAGATCTGAAAGTGAAGAGCTGGACAAGCTACAACGATCTGTTTCAGCTAGCGAGGCCTCTCTCTATTAGTTCATTATTCATTAACCGCGGGGGGGTGGTTCTCTGCCCCTACTTACTCCGGAGAAGACTCAGATTTTTTACATTGCTATACATCAAAAATAGGCTAAACGCAATGGAGGTTTTACGCAAAAAAATGATCTAGGAGGATCACTGATGTAGACCACTCTAACCATAATGGGAAGGATTGGATAGGGTCTAGAAGTAGAATTTGTCATATTAGAAAATCAAATCCTACGCCATATTTTTGAAGACCTTAACTTACCTCTACGATGTTTAATATATATACATACATATATATATATATATATATATATATATATATATATATACACATATATGAAATCGGATAATTTTTGGATCTCATGAAGGGCCCAATATGCGTAGCTATCAATGCCAAATTCCATGTTTGGGCTTCAAAATGGGCTAATCAAAATAAAAAAAAATTGTTTAGGGATACGCTTTGATCGAGCATAAGTATTATTGGAAGAGTTAGATAAGGTAGTAAAAGACAAAATCGAGATCTATCTCTTGTAGAATTTTAATTTTTTCATGATGATGTTTACTTGTCATTTTAATTTCAAGAAAGATGTAAGTTTTTTTTTCTTATTTAGAAGAGCAATTCCACCTGAATTATGCAATGGAATTTACTAGTATACACGGAGACTTTGTAAATCAGTTTTATTGTTCACTAGTAAGAAAAGGAGGACCTAGATCCTACTTTTGATTTTTATTTTTATTTTTAGATTTTTTTTAAAAAAAGATTCGAATTAAATGGATTGAATGGATTTCTTCCATCTCTATGATTGGATTAATAAGGAACTATTTATACTAACTTCTTATTCCTTATATGGAGTGGCTGCTAAAAATGTCTCACACTTTCTTTTACTATGTCCCTTGAGTAGGGGTGAAAGTGGATCGGATAATATCCGTTCAGATCTATTTTCGTATCTGAATCTATTCAGGTATGGATAGAAATTTGAGCATTTGACTTATATTCGTATTCGTATCTATATTTGTCAAAGAAAAATAGATATGGATAGACTATTATCGGATCTATATCCGAATATCTGATTTTAGTTGTAATCCTATTGAATTATATGTGGCACTCATAAACTTTTAAGAAAAATAAATGATCATATTAATATACTATTAACTTAATTTATCACCCACTTAGTAATATCTTTGATTCTGTGGTCATAAAGTTTAATTATCTGATTTATATCTGTATTTATGTCTATATTTTTGGTATTAGATTTATATCCATATCTGTTTAAAATAAATATGGATATGAATTTTTGCATCCGACTAACATACTATCTGTATTTGTATTCGTCAAAGAAAAATAAATTTGGATATGGATATGTTAGTATCTAATCCATATCCGATTCGATTTCATCCCTACCTTTGAGTCGGGCTTGAAGTAGGCCCGGGCCATCTTCTGGTTGGGCTCCAGGCTCGGCCTGACTAGTTCTAGATCAGGTTTGGGCTAAAAATCAGAGCCCATATATATATTTTGGGCTGAGCTCGAGTAGATATGTGCCCTGACCCAAGGTTGAGCCTAACCAGGCCCAAAAAATCAAGCCCAAAGTCACGCCTAGAATCGGACTAAGATCCAGCCCTTTAGTATCATGTATTGACTTGTTCGAACTCTAATTTAGGTGTGGCCATGTGGCTAAGGGGTGACTGGGGAGGTCCATTTCGATGTATCCTCCCGACCATCACCAACCACGTTCTCCCCCACCTCTCATATCACTGTCTGCCCCTTTGTGCACCTCGTTGCTGCTTCCGTCACCCGCATCGCCCTCTTTTGCACGAGCATCCTTGGCATTGTCGCCACCACCCCGAGCCACGCCATCCATGCCCTTGCCCAGCTCACCTCGTCCACCTTTTGATTATTGCCTTTTATCGTCCGACAACCATGGTGGCCAACTTGGGTCGCCTGGGCTTAAATTGGGCTAGCCCAGTTGGGTTTCGGGCCGGGTCCAGGCGCGGGCTCGGATCGGGCTTGTGCCAGCTTTTTTTAACAAAAATTTTGGGCTTGAGCCTGGCCTAAAGTCTGAAAATTAGTTTCTAGTCGACCTCAGGCAGGCACGTGGCCCGGCCCAACCTGTTCTGTTCCAGCCCAGAATGTTTTTTTTTTTTTTTTTTGTTTTTTGTAGTGAAGACTTGCTTGAGAATCAAAGGTCGTCCTCCCTCCCTTCCATCAATATGGGCTGTTTGGAGAAATCAAAGAGTGAATATCCTCGATTATAATCAAGCTAGATAAACTGGTAGTGGCCATTTGCTGAAATCTATGGAGAGAAAGGAACCCAAGTGTGTTCCTCAAAAAGAAATGTGGCGTCGTTCAGGTTCTTCACAAAGTTCCAAAGGATTCCTTCAAATGGCCTTGCCCTCAAGGAAGTTGGCTAAGGCTCACTAGGAATTCTTTGAGAAGGTTTTTGGCGCTCACCAGTTCATGATCTCTTTTATTTCTTTCTTTGCTCCTCTATTGTCTTCTTTGAAGAATTATTCTGATTTTTAGTAAAGTTCAAAGGCAGAAGGGTTCTCAATCCTCAATGCATACATATATACATACATATATACGTACATACATATGTGCAGAGAGAGAGAGAGAGAGAGCTAAATCAGCTACTAAAGTGTTCCTTGCACTGTGGTGGTAAGATTGTGTTTTTTTGGAACAAGTGGGGTCAGGGACACTAGAGTAGCAAGAGTTTATTGGTGTCAATTTTAAGGGATAGGTGTGGTCCAGGTTGGTTAGGCCAGATCCAGAGCCAAGTTTGGGAACTAGCATGGGCCTGGTGGCTCTTACCTTAATTCCAGAGTAAATTACTGGTAGGTTTTGTCCTTCACCATTTGATGGAAGTGTGGTGCCTCCGGTGCTTATACAATTGATGTCTGAGATGTAGAGTGACAGGACAAGCTAAAATATCTATGTCGTTTAAGTGAATATGGTTAAAAGATACAAATTTTTTTTTGGTAATAACCCTCTAGACTCAATATATATGGCTCTCTCACCACAAACGCTTGTAGTGCTCTATATCTTTTTATTTTTCAATAATAAAATTATTTAAAAACTGAATAGTAAATGCTAATACAAAGATCCAGGCCTTCTATTTGGTGGTTAATAATCACTGCTTAAAACAACTTAGGATAGAAAATATGAATACTAGGCCACCAAGCAAAAGGATGGGGTTGCAAAATATGGATGGTTAAACACATGTTACGTTAGGAGATTTGACACTATACAATAAAGATAAATAAATGAATGACCATTATATATAACTTTTATAATAAAAAAATCATATTACGGATCATCCAGAGGTGAATTGCATAGAGATAACTTTGGTAGGCTTGTACGTGCCATTAACCACAAGAGTAAATGCTTAGAGATGTTCTCTTAATTAAAGAAAAATATAAAAAATATATGAGTTCATGTTTGCAATTTATTTCGAATGTTTTGATGATGAATAAGAGCTTCAAGTAAATAATACATTAAAAAGGTGAAAAGTAGAATGCTTCAACATATATTTACACATAGCCAAATAAGTACAAATATATGTAATTTTGTGAGGTTTCACATATTAGAACCGATGATATTGCACATGAGCATAACTGCAAAGTAGAATAGTCGAACAAGCTTGCTTGGGTCACGCTTAGGCTTGTGGACGAGGATTGCATCACCGATAGAGTTCGGAGTGCTTTGAGATTCATGCAGAATGTGCACTAACAGTTTGACATTATAAAAAAAAGAAGAAGATCAAATCATTTTTTTTCCATGAGAATAATATAAGTACAGCTCTCTCTCTCTATGTTTCTGCTGCTCTCATTTGGTCTTCCAAGGTTGTACCCAATGTTTGCAGAAAATTCTCATAAACAAAAAAAGCCATTATCCACTGACTCTTAAGGGGACATCTGCCTCCTTACCTCTCTAATTTTCACTTGTTAGAAGGTTGAGCTTCAAATTCTCAACATAGACCTAATTTGGACCAGGCTTGACAATATTTGATCCAATTGAGCCAACTCTGAACCAAATAAACACATGGAACTGTTAAGGTTTGATTGGCGTACATCCCTTGCTCGTTCAAGCCGGTGATAGATCCATATCCCAATCATATCCAAAAACAAAAGAAACAAAGAGATCGATATCCCAACAAATTACACACTAGATATTTGCTACGTCTCTCACCAGAGTCCTTGCCCCCCCGGTAATGGCCGGTTCGGAGGCTTAAACACCACCAACGCCATGTGGCGGTGATTTCGAGGGACGCAAGTATCCCAATTCCCAACCACCACAACTGGTAGCCCAAGCGTGGGATGGATGGGGGGAGATATGGTCATGTGGAGGAAGTAGCCAAAAACAAACTCGATAAAGAAGGAGATTGTGTGATGAAAGCAAAAGATATTCTCCAAGTTTCTTTTTTTGGGTATAAAAAGATATTCTCCTTTGCAACTTGTCCCTTGTCCTCACCCGGCTCCTCCCACCCTCTCCCCCTCGTCTTCAGGGCTGGTCTGAAAAGCTGGGGACCAGCTGTGCTCTTAGTACCATGTCCTCAAAAAAATAGCAAAACCAAGGGAGGCCTCTCTCTCTCTCTCTCTCTCTCTCTCCCCCTCTCACTCACATACATCATAACTAAGCCATGCTGCTTCCGTAGTTCTCCCCAAGCTTTTTCTGCGGAAAAAAATACAATATGGGGCCTTAGATGTCCCCAAGATAGGGAGGCAACACTCTTCACACTTCTCCATCGACTTGCTCATATTTCCTAACTCCTCAAAGGACATGAATGGTACTGAGAAATAAGCCCCACACCCTTCCTTGGATCCTTTGTTGTGTAGGCCACACCTAACAACCTTCTAACTTTAGAAGCATTTCCTTCCAATGATCCATCACTGGAGACATGGACCAACGGCACCAATGACTTGTTAAATGAAAATACTCATGTGTTGACAGGGGTCTGTACTCCTTGTTTCTCTACTTTGTCTGCTCCTAGAACATGGTCGCCATTCATATTATTTTCTTGTGCCACTGGGGCCAACTTCTCAATCCTTCCAGAATTTTTCTTTTCATGACTTCAGCACTAAATAGGACTTATAAGCTATTCATGATGCAGTTCGCAGAAAAATGAGCTATTCAAATGGGGTTCAAAGGATCTCAAAATTAAACCACGTCAGTTCTCATGGTAGTATGGTCGAGGCTCAGAGTGGCAAGCAGGTAAATAGGTCTGATCACGAGCATTTATGGTGCAGACACCAGTGCCAGATCAGCCATCACTCAGGTCGATGGTCGCTACAGGATCTAGCCAGTTCAGTCAGTCCGCCAGTTTGATTTTATTTTGTATTGATTTTATATTATTTTATTTTATGTCGATTGAGCTTATTTGCATATTATCATTTTAGGGTTTTTATAGGATTGCGTTATTTGTAGTGGTCTTTTTTGTTATTTTGTGACCCTATATATATATATATGAGTCTTTTCGTGTTTAGGGTTTGATGAATGATTGAAATGAATTAGTCTCCTTTTCTCTAAAAACCCTGGCATGCAGCCATGGCCAGAGCCATGTGAGAAGCCTGGTTTTCCTTCTTTCCCTCCTCTTCTCTTCTTCCTCTTCTCTCCTTGTTCTCTCTTTCTCCCTCTTGTCCCTGCCGTCCTGCATCAATTTAGTAGTTCCACCGTTCGGATTTTTTACACCTTTCTCAATTGCGATTCCGCACTAACGCTCCACATTTGTAAAGGCATTTCGCTGAAAATCTGTGAGACAAAGTTGTTGGTCTTGAGTCTACTATGGGTAGTGATGCCTTTAAAGTTGTGCAATTTTCTGCGACCTTCTGTCGGGCAAGTGGTGGCAGTTGGGATGGGTAACCAGAGTGTCAAGCCGGCGAAGGGATCCTCGCTCCAGGAGCACGTCGGGGGCAACCAAACGTGGTGAAAGATAAACAAATTAACATAAGCAAGGATTTCGGCATCACTTATAGATTTTTCTCTTTGATTCGATTCAACTGATCGAGGAGTGGATTTTACCAATGAAAAATTTACTGTTTTCCACAAACTAAATGCCCCAAGTCTCTTACAAAGAATCTCATAACCACCCCCTTTTTAAAATGAATGCCTTATGCATAACTGTCAATAGACAGTTTCAGGTTGGAGAGATGTCTATAGAAAGACATCTCTTTTGGACATAAGATCAAGTCTTTTGGTTACCGGTTGGTTGAACCATCATGGGTAGACCAAACCGATTTTTCCAACATCTCCCACTCACACATGATGAGTTCAACAGTGTTGAGTTTTAACCATTACGAACAAGTCTTTCTCTGTGACTTTCATACAGGCAAATAGATCATGCGACCAACATACCAATAAAAAAAATGATAACAAGCCTCACACTACCATACATCTGTTAGGAATATATAGTAGTCAGTAGAGTAAGTATGTAGTACCCCAGAATATTTAAGCCACATTTTCAAGTACCTCATGATCTCACTTTAACTTATCACATTACTTGTTTTCTGTATATTCACAATCATGCTTTAACACGTAGTCAAGATGATTGGTCGACTAGTGAATACAACAAAGAAATGAGACACAAAATGATCTTCCTTTCTCTCTCGAATCTCTTAATTGTAGTTTAGTTGCTTTTCCAGATATGTCCCAATAAATCGAATCAAGCATGATTGTAGGTAACATTCTAAGATAGCATACACTGAACTAAATCTCAAGAAACAGTAAAAGTAATAAGAGTACTAACAGAGGTAATTATAGCCTCAGGGCTCACACAACGAGAGATAAGAGATCAATTCTCTCGTTACCCTTATTGGTTGAATTATGCACATGTGGTATGAAGCGCATGTTATGGTATTTTTTTTTTCTTTTTTCATGGAGCGTACTGTTGATTCTCATTATATGAAATTACCATACAAATGATAGTTCAGATACACTTAGTGTCCAAACTTGAGTTCACCACTCTACTTTCTTTCTCATTTTACTGCAGAACTCACATTTGGCATTTAAAACAGACAAGATGATTTGTGGGCTTTACTCACCTTCGGTCACAAAAATTACATAGTGACCTCATCTTGATTTACTATCAAAGCGACACTAATTTTAAGCTTGAGCTTATAAATACGTTATGCTTAAATTATCTCATCTCTATCAACCACAAGTTTATAGAGGTGATTGCCCGTGTGAGAAGGCCAATCTAATTTCTGTCCAACATACATTTCTTTAAATGAACTAATCATATACACTAAGCATTAACGCATTATATATATATATATATGCATATGTGTGTGCTTAAAAAAAAAAACTTAGCATTAATATAAATAATACATGTGAATCCCAAATGAGAAATTAAAATATCTCATTATCTCAAACCATTAAGTACATCAAGTCTACGAAGGCCTAAAGATTTCACATGTCTCATAAATACATCTCTAGGAAATAGATTTAGTAAACGGATCTGCGATCATTTGATTCGTAGATATGTCACTGCTATGTTCACTTTCTTATTGTGCAACCATGGTCTCTCACAACAGTTATACTTTGTATCAATATGCTTAGTCTTTGAGTGATATTTGGGATCTTTTTGTATAGCTATCGATGCTTGGCTATCACAATGTACTAGTACTGGATATGCAGCATTTTCATAACCCCCAAATGATTAAGAAATCTCTTTAACCAAACTGCTTCTTGTACTGCCGCTGAAGAAGCTAACAAATTCAGCTTCCATCATGGACAAAGCTATACAAGTTTATTTCTTACTACTCCATGAAATTGCCCATTACTTAGTAAGAAACATAACCAGAGGTTGATTTTCTTCATCAAATCACCTCCCGCAATCAGCATCTGTATAGCCTTCAAGACGCAAATTATTTCCTTGATAACAAATTGAATAATCCGCAGTACCTTTTAGATATCTCAATATCCTTTTGACCACTTTTCAATGGTCATGGCCAGGGTGTGATTGATATCTACTTACCATACCAACTGCAAATCTGGTCTTGTACACATCATTGCATACATAAGACTTCCAACTGCACTGGAATAGGGAACTCTTTTCATTGCTCTTCTTCTGTAGAGTCTTCGGCACATTCTTTGGCTTAACGCTTCAGCTTTTGCAATGGGAGTATCAATGGGTTTACAATCTTGCATATGAAACTGTTCAGTAATTTTCTTTATAGAAGGCTCCTGTGAAAGAGATAATAACCTTTTTGAACGATCTCTTTCAATTTTAACCCCAAGAATATAGTTAGCTTCTCCCATGTCCTTTATTTCAAAATTCGTGAACAACCAATTCTTAACTGATGCTAAGAATTCTTTATCATTAGCAGCCATTAGTATATCATCCACATAAAGTGATAAAATCACAAATTTATCTTTGGATCTTTTAATATAGACACAGTGGTCTTCATCAATCATGGCAAAATCATATGATATGACAGCCTGATGAAATTTTATATTCCATTGTCTAGAAGATTGGTTTAAGGCCATAAATAGACTTCAAAGTCTACACACTTTGTGCTCTTGGCCTTCTTTAATAAAACCGATAGGGTTGTTCCATATAAATTCTTCTTTCCAATTCTCCATTGAAAAAAGCTGTTTTTACATCCATTTGATGTAATTCAAGATCCAAACTAGCTACTATGGCTAAAATTATGCGAATTGAGGTGAATCTCACAACAGGAGAAAATGTCTCTTCATAGTCAATCCCCTCTTGTTGTGTATAGCCTTTTGCTTACAAGGTGTGCCTTATATCTTTCTATTGTGCCATCTGCCTTGCGCTTTATTTTGAGAACCCATTTGTTCCCAATTGCTTTCCGACCTTTCGGAAGATTAACCAATTTCCAAACTTGGTTTGATCTCATTGACTCCATTTCTTCTTCCATTGCTTTCATCCATTGCTCTTTTGCAGGACATTTAAGAGCTTCATCAATATTTCTCGGGTTCACCTTCCTCTTGAGGTGTAACAAGAAATGCTTCTCCTTCAATCTCAAATCGTCGATGGGGAACTAATCCATGGTTACTTTTTTGTAATTGAGATTGTTGTGAAATAAATTCATCATTTCTTGAATTTCTCCCACTTGAACCAGATGTTGTTGATGGATTTTCAAAATTTTTTACCAATTGAAGTTGATTAAACAACATTATCATGGTCCTCTATCTCAAATAAAGATAAACCTTTATTTATTTCACCCTGATTTGGAAAAATTATTTTCCAAAAATGTGGCATTACGAGATTCAAACTCAGTAATACTTCCATTGTCAGTGTTACCAACGAACACATATCCTTTGGAGGTTTCAGAATATCGAATAAAAATACTCTTTTGCCCCTTGGACCCCAATTTTCCATATTTATGAGAAGAATCATGAATATATGCAGCGCATCCCCAAGGTCTTAAATTACTTAGGTCAGGCTTGCGACTGGTCCATAATTCATAAGGGGTGGAAGTTACTGATTTTGAGGGCACTAGGTTAAGTACATATGCAGCTGTTAATAAATGCATCACCCCAATAGGTGATCGGCAAATTAGCTTGTGCCATCATAGACCTAAACCATTTCCAATAGGGTTCTATTTCTTCTTTCCGCAATACCATTTGTTATGGAGTACTAGGGAATAGTTAACTGTCTACCTATTCCTTTTTCATCACAAATTTGTTTGAACTGATCAAGACAAATACTCACGTCCACGGTCAGTTCTTAACACTTTGATTTTCCAGTCTAATTGATTTCAACAAAGTTTAAATATCTTATAAAGCAATCTAATGCATCAGATTTATGAGATATCAAATAGACATAACTAAAACGTGTATAATCATCAATACAATGTGATGAAATAAGAAGCCCCATGTCTTGCCCTTACATTCATCGGCCCACAATGTCAGAATGAATTAATTGCAATGGAAAATCGGCTCTAGTCCTTTACCAAATGGTTTTCTTGCTGCTTTTTCTGCTAAGCAATATTCACATATAAGCTAGAATTAACCTTTTCAACAGGGCCTAATAATCCCTCTTTGGCTAATCTATTTCATCTCGTTGTTGCCCAATGTGACCTAAACCTAGCATGCCAAATATTTTCATCCATATTTGGGTTACTAGTAGATGTAACAAAGAAAAAAACAGTACTTATTACATTACACATACTATAATCAGTATCAAGTACAAATAAAACTATTTAGTACAAACCAGATCCCATAATAAGTTGTCCCTAGCATATGTCTACACATTACCATGAAAATTTAAGATATAGCCAAACTTAAGTAACATAACAACAGAAATTAAGTTTCGCCGAATATCTGGAGCATATAATATATCATGTAAACATTAAGGGTTGACACACCTCGCATATTCAATTTGCAGGTGCCAATCCCCTTTACTTCAACTCTTGAATTATTTTCCACATATATCCATCTTGCTCCTTGTGGAATTCGACGACTATTTCCACGAAAGCATCTCGATCTCTGCTACACTGGTCTGTGGTCCCTGAGTCTACAGTCCACAAAAGATGAGATTCAACTAAGAACACAGAACTTGAAACATAAGACATACTTATATTTGTGCTAAGGGTTTTTTACCTTCTTGCCTCGGAGCATTTACGAGCAAAGTGAACCTTCTTGCCACAGTTGTAGCAATCTCAATTTTTGCTTTGTTCCTCTTAAAAGGACGCTTTCTTTTACCCGGCTGGGCTATGCTTGAGCTTCTTAGAGGTCTTGCCCATTACCATTGCCTTTCTTAAATGACCACTAAAATGCTCTCGCTTGAAGCCCGGAGCTCCTTGCGAACTAGTGTTAGCCATATACACTTCATTAGTGGTTTTATTTGCCTCAAGACGGTCTTCCTCCAATTCCAGATGACGACCAGCATCAGTGAAAGTTCTAATGCTTTCATTATGGGGTTAAGTGAATTTTCATGTGCTCCCAACTGTGAGGCAAAGATCGAATTATAGCTTAAACTTGTTGTTCATCAATTAGCACATTTCCAGCATCTCGCAGTTCACTTATCTATGTTCGACATTTCCTTAAATGCTGCTTCATATTATTATTAGTGCGTTTCTTATATGTATCGAACTTGCATGGTCAGCTGCCTAAGTTTGGTGACAGAAGTTCACCAAACTTTTCTTTTAATGCTTCCCATATTTCCTTTGCCAATCTGCGAAAGGCCTGAACTCTCGCATGATATCATTTTCCATGCTACTCAGCAATGTAATCTGAGCAATTGAGTTCTTCTTTTTCCAAGGCAAATATAAGCCTCCTTATCCTTTATGTGTTGAACGTTATTCCATACTCAGGCTCATTCATGGTAAGGTTTAAGGCTTCCAGCGCCTCTTGTTCCTCCAATACATATTGGATTTTCATTTGCCATATTTCATAATTTTCACCGTTCAATTTTCTCACCCTTATTAAGTTCAGCTACTATATTCTAAGATGCTGAAGCCATTGCAGAAAACTAAATTTCTACAAAAAGACAAACATGCACACAATTAATGCCCAAGCACAACACATATTTTTCTTTGCCACTAAACACAAATAAAATTAATGCTAATTAACATAATGGCATGAAATTGAAAATTCACTATAAACATTAGTTTTGATTCTTAGCGGACAAAGTTCTAGTTCTTAAGACAAAATTATATAGTAAGTCTTAGAAACTCCCACTTTAAACAATGTATACTAAAACATTAAAATTATATAAACATTGAGACATTTATTATCATAAAAACAATTAAATAATTAATACACAAGTAAAGAATATAAGTCATTCTAGCATCGACTAGTTTTCAACTAGTGATTTTGCCATCTAAGAACCCGAACCCTCCTTGGAATAGTATCCTCAATTTCCTTTCTTGAATCATAGTTGATACTATTTGTTCGATCCAAGGAACCATTATTCTACTAATGGTCCTGCCCAAGCTACCGTTAAAATTCCCACTAATCTCATGCATTAAGTACTCCTTTTATAAATGCTCTCACCAATCGAGCATAATCTGTCACGACCCCCGCCCCGTTCCCGGCGGGCCGCCGCGACGGTCCTAGGGTGCGGGTAGGCATAAGGCCACCAGCCACCGCGTAGAACCCTACTACCTATCAATCATCAATGAATCTTGAAAAATTTGGCATGATGCATGCACAAAATGATCACTTTTCCTATAGTGACCTGTCAGGATTATCTCAATACATACAACACACTACCTGTCAGAGCAGCAATCACATAATCCGTCACATAATGAACCTGGACAATATATATCAATACATTATCTCAGGCATATAACTCATATGTATAAAAATCTGGTTCCCATTCCATCTATGGTCAAACCCATATCCACAACAGGATCTACGACTGTAACTATACACTATATACAACAGAAGGTTATAATACACCAAAAGGGTATAAACCTCTATCTACATTATACTGTACTATACTATGGAGCGGCACAGTAAGCAGACAATCTCTAACCCTGCTCCTCTCTATACAATACCTGCCCTGCAATCAAAAACACCAAACTGGGGAGTGAGTATATGAATACTCAGTGAGTGGAGTAGAGAGTACTATGCACATGAGACAGAATATAATCATGGCTCGAGATGAAATCTCAAGATCAATAACAAGATGAACATGAACTCAACATAGAGAATATGGAGTAAGTCATCAATATCACCACAATCAATATCAACTCATCTGAAGCATATATGAAATAATCAAGTAAACATATATGCTACTCATGAATATGCTCAATAGATCATAATGCTGGAACATACAAATCAGGTGTCAATATGCTGAAATCATCACTAGACAGCTGTCGGGAGGTGGGTTTTACGCCCCAGGCGAACCAGCAACGACTCCCTACTGTCCCATGCATATGCAGGATAAGACACCATATCGATAATGTAAATGCTAGACAGCTGTCAGGAGGTGGGTTTTACGCCCCAGGCGAACCAGCAACAACTCCCTACAGTCACATGTATATGCAGGATAAGACACCACACTAATCATGTAAATGCTGGCCAGTATCCAGAACAGAAATCCATCTCACATCTACATACTAAACGGCACCTCGCGGGAATTCTACATCCGCGGAAAGCCATACTGCACCTCGCGGGGTCTTACTATGCCCGGCGGCAAGCAGAATATAAGTCGTAGGACCGGCCGATCCTACGCCTAGGGCCGTGTCCCCCCAGGAAGGGACTGGGCTCCGCCCACCCAGAAGGCTACTATGTGCACAAAGGCCGATGTTCAACCCCATCGACTATAGGTGTCCTGCAGATACTGCCAAGCCATGCATGAATGCCATAATGCACCCTCCCAATGCTCTACTAAAAGGAGCATAATTAAGACTACCACTCACTCGACTCCGACCCAATCATAAACTAACATCAGGGTTGGGAGTGAGGGGTCAAGGATGTGCAATGCAACTCAATATACCACTGAAATGGGCTCTACAAATCTTTGAAATAGAGGAAATGAAATCAATTTACAAAAGAAGTCATTTCACAATTCAGATCCAATTTAATTACTCATAAAGGAGTTATAATCAAGGCTACCACTCACAAGTCTTTGAAATAGAGGAAATGAAATCAATTTACAAAAGAAGTCATTTCACAATTCGGAATCAATTTGATTACTCATCAACCCCTCGTAATCCTCTCAATGTTTCCTCAAATGCAGTGTACAGAATAATCAAGCATGGAGAATTAAGATTATAGAGGAATCTACTACAACAATTAATCAATAAGCTCAGGTGGAATCAAGTCACACTTGGCAACATTCATGAAAATGAATAAGGAATGTGCTCATGGTGCAAAGTACATGACTCCCACTCACCTGCCAATCCGACACGGCCTCGATACGCCTCTAGAATTTTACAGTAGGCAGCAGGGGACTTCTTCCTCTTGTTTCCTAGCTTCTTGCCCAACTGTGACATGCATTTACAATACATTTAGTTTTGTATCAAGGGCTATAATCTACGTGCGATTTATAATATAGGGAACTTTAATTGATTCAACTCTCCCGTTTCCTAAATCTTTTCTTTTCTTTCTTTTTTTCTTTTTCTATTAATTAACTCATCATTTATGTGTATTAGGGACTCCCTTGCACGAGTACAAGGTCCCTTTTAGCTTGATCTAGGCTTAATACCCTATTATAGCATTAAATCCCCTATTTCCACCCGGATGAACAGTAATCCGGACCGACAGCCGGTTACTTCATCCCGGGTTTGATCCACTTTCAGGACTCCAAATTTGATGAAATTTTTACCTAACATTCTACACTCATAGGGAATTCCAAAGAGTAACATGCATTGCTATCGGAGGTCGTTTGACCCCCTAAATAATTCGCCGAAGTTGGGACTTCGACACAGTTTTTCCGTAGTGCCGGAAAATTTGTCAAAATCCGATTCTTCCTCTTTTAACCGCCTCTACAACCCTTATCCGACCCCTCTAGACTATATCCACCCTTTGTATAGCCTAATGTCATCAAAAGACTAGATAGGGATGGATATTTACCTTTTTCTTTTTGGAAATCGAGGTCCTTGCATAGAGGGGAAGGAGATCTACGTTTTTTCCTTCAGCTGGAAGTGCAATCGGGATCTCCTTCCTCTTCTTTTCTTCCTTTCCTTTCCTCTTCCTTTCTTCCTTTCCTTTCCTCTCCTTCTTTTTCTTCCTCTCTGTCCGTCTGAGACTCCCCTATGACTCTCTCGGTTTCATTCCACCGACAGCACAACCCTCTAATTAAATCACATCAAAACACTATTCACCTTTGTTTAATATTATTAAATTCCCATTTTGCCCCTAACACTTCAACATATCTACTGTTATGCCATTATCTTTTGATTCCTTTCCAATTTACCCTTACCCACTTCAACGTATCTACAACTATGCCATTATCTTTTGATTCCTCCCAATTTTACCCCTTACATCAATTTTAAAGGACTATTCTATCCCTTTTTATAAAAAAAAAATTTTGGGGTTGTTACATAATCTCTCACTGCTAAGGAATTCCAAATATCTCTTAGAACTTGTTGCCATGATCCAAATAGAGAATCATACAACACTTGGTACCGTTGATGTTGACATAACGCATGTCCTAGATGAATGATTTCTTCCATCATATAATGAATAATTTGTACATGTAAAATCATGTCATCATTAGGATCCATCCTTATAACTCGTAATGTGTGCAACAAATCTCTAAGCCTCGCCCTTTATTCCGGGGTCCTTGCTGCCCTCGGAACCCTCACTAAGAGTGGTACTCGTGGTATTATTTCCTACAACAAATGTGGAAAAAATGTTTAGGCATAACACTGAAATAAAATAACACACAATTAAAGGATACAGGAACATTCAATTTCAAAATTTCCAAATGTCACACATACAATCACGGTATGATTGGAAAAATTTCAGAATTTATTTATTTATTTATTATTTTTTTACTCAAAAAAATATTTTTCTATAATTTTAATTCATTTTCGAATATAAAAATAATAAA
Source organism: Phoenix dactylifera (assembly GCF_009389715.1). Taxonomy (NCBI): domain Eukaryota; kingdom Viridiplantae; phylum Streptophyta; class Magnoliopsida; order Arecales; family Arecaceae; genus Phoenix; species Phoenix dactylifera. The sequence continues at coordinate 7,296,164 of NC_052399.1, forward strand.
AACTTATTTTATATTCGAAAAAATATTTTAAAAAATAGAAAATTAGAAAATTAATTATTATTATTTTGAATTCAACGGTACAAACTACGTCTCAATATACTTCTTCAAACTATGTTTGGAAATTTTCTCTCCAGAAAATTGGTGGCCGCCCGTTAAACTTCCACCGTTGAGAGCGGGAGGTGTACGTTGCTCTATGAAACCAGCCTCTCGTGGTCCCCTCCGCTTTAGAAGATGCGCGGCCTAAACCTTCGCTCAAGCTACGCATCTCGCTACTCAACTTGGAGTGGGCGAGCCAGCCTCATACACCACCAAACCCAGACTCAGATGCGTGACCAAGCGTTCAAACCCCCAAATGCGCTCCCACTTGGATTACAAACTCCCGCTATAGAGCTCAGCCTTCTTTGTTTAAATATTATATTCTTCCCAATGTAACCCATCTCTCCTCCTTTCTCTTCTTCAAGATGTTCGGATGAAAAAACAGTAAGAAGAAGATAAGGAGGGGATAAAAAAAGGGTTTGGGGCAGTTGGGCTTCCCTTTTTCATGAGGTGGCCGCGTGGGAGACGCCATCCATGAGCCGTTTAGAGGCCGCACCACTGTGCAAAGGGGAGGTCTTCTTCACGTGAAAAAAAAGTTTTGCAGAAACAAGCTTGAAATTTTCGGGCCTTGTTTCTCCCTCCATAGTGAATGAAATTGAGTGTATTATATATGGATAGAAAGCTTGTTTCAAGGATTTCCATTGATATAAATTTCGTTTTCCAAAACAAACTGTGGAGAAAGTTATCAACGTTCAAAGTTCCAGATTTTTGATCTTTATGAATTTATATCTCTCAAACCAGTGCACTAAACATCACCAAACTTTTTAGATATCATCTACATATCATATAGTATCTTCATGCAAAAAATCACGGCCTAACTCTATGTGTAAACAAAACCGCCATTAATGGCCATTCAAGGTGGTGAGTGCGAGAGCAATGGATTTAAGATGTTAAAAACATGTAATATCCACTCCAAAACATTTTAGAAATTAAACAAACATGCTCTGATACCAATGAAAGATAAACACATTAACATAAGCAAGAATTTCGGATCATTTACAGATTTTTCTCTTTGATTCGATTTACTGATCGAGGAGTGGATTTTACCAATGAAAATTTACTGTTTTCCACAACCTAAATGCCCAAGTCTCTTACAAAGAATCTCATAACCACCCCCTTTTTAAAATGAAGCCTTATGCATAACTGTCAATAGACAGTTTCAGGGTTGGAGAGATGTCTATGGAAAGACATCTCTTTTGGACATGAGATCATGTCTTTTGGTTACCGGTTTGGTTGAACCATCATGGGTGGACCAAACCGGTTTTTCCAACACGTGGTCCGGTGTTGTGCCGGGGTATCCCCTGACAACTATTATGGACGAATCACCGAATCTCTAAGGAGGAGATTGAAAACCTCCAACAACATTTCGTAGAGGTGCTGCAACTATCAACGGAGTGGGGTGGCGACGACAAGGATAGCATGAAAGACGAAGGTGATCATCGCTCAGAGCCTTAGGCAGATGATTCCCGTGGAATGGATAGCTAAGGATCTCAAGATTCGGAGGAAGAGCATGAAGTCAAAGCTTTTTCGATGGTGGAGGACAACTACGTCTTTCGGTTCTGGTGTGAAGATGACCGGAATGCGGCTCTATCCGGCACGCCATGGGTGGTGGCCAGCCAACTCCTTGCTATGGAATGGTGGAAGCCAGATTTCATCCCCGGTGTGGACAAAGTGAAGAAGACGGTGGTTTGGGTCCGTCTTCCCTTTCTTCCATTAGAGTACTAGGAGAAGGACTCCATAATGGAAATCGTGGCGGCGGGCAAGATGACCCCTGGCTTTAGGTGGGTTCATCAAGAAGCTCCGGAAGCTCGGTTATGCCCGAGTGAAGATCGAGATAAATGCCCTAGATCCGCTCAAACCAGGGATCTCAATCAGGGGGAAAGAAAAGATGTTTTGGCAAAGCTTCATTTACGAGAACATCTTGGCATTTTGCTATCTTTGTAGAAGGATCTATCATCGGGACATAGACTGCTGCCATCTGCCGCCTATGCCAGCATTGGGGGAGGAAGGTCGGAGTCGGATTTTCCCTACCTTGATGTTGGTGGAAACTAGAGCTGCTGACCCATGGTGGTGGGATCGGGATCGGCAAGCAAGTCGGTGTTTGGCTCGTGGCTGGGCATGGCCAGAATCCGACAGCCGAGGACCACCCAAAGTGGGGTGCGGGCGAGGAAGATGGACGGGTACATGCTTGAATTAAACTTAAGATCGGGCTCATCCCAGTCGGGTCCAAGCCCCCCAAGGAATAGACCGAGTTTGCTAAGATCTCCGCTGGACTCCGATAGATGGCAGAAGCCATCCAAGGTGGGCTCGTTAGCGCTCGCCGAAGAAGGTGGTACGTGCCCCAAACTCAACGCCTGTTGGGGTAGGAACTAGTCAACTCTACCCCAAAACCAAGTTGAACACTGAGTAGGAAGAAGCTTTTGGGCCGGACCCAATGTAGCAGTGGGAAGGGCCAGGCTAGTGGGTCGTGCTTGGTGGACATTGATATGGCTGAGGCGGGCTCCGGTGTGGGCCTACTTAAGCGGGCTAGAAGACCACCCTCGAACCGGGATAAGGTGAGCTGCGAGGAGCCCAACCTGACTCAAGGCAGGGCTTTGACCTGCCCCCCCAAAGCCTGCATCTTCTTCCCTGCTGTGTGAGGGTCACCACCATGGCTCACCGATGTCGGTAGTGAATCCCTTGGCGGAAACGATTGGCACCACGGTGGCGGGTGGCACGGCGGATCCTGAGGTTAGGTCGGCTGGGCGTGCTGGCGACATGATGCAGAAGGGACGACAGCAACTAGGCGATGAGGCAAGGATTGTTGGGGTGGTGACGACTCCGATAAGCTGTCGCAACTGGTGAAGTACGGAGATGGAGACTGTTTGGGGACCCCAGTGGTCGCATGCATATATTTTTAAAGATTTTACAGCGGAAGCATGAATTAAACTATTTAATTTTCATGCATATTAGAGATCATATCTCTACAATAAAAATAGATCCAGAACTTTAAACATTTATCCTAAACAAGTATGCATGATTCTATGTCTAACATGTAGCCATGCAGAATTTCAGCAACCTAGTTGATTTCTAATCCTAATTTCTAATGAGATCAGATCTCATACCTTTTGCTTTGAGAAATTTGATGATGCCCTGATCACCTTGTGTAGCTTCACACGCATCCGGCCTCTACGGATAGTCCACGCGAAGTTCTAGGAAGATCCACAACTGCAGGCAGGAGTGTTAGCTCGTACAGAGGTGCTGCAGTGGCTGAATTTTTTTCCCTCGAAGCACTCAACTTTTGATTCTTCTTCGAGAGGATGAAGGATGGAGATGAAGGAGAAGAAAGAGGAGAGAGGGCGTCTGGCTCTCAAATTTTTTTCAGAATTTAGAACCCTTTCTAAAGACCATCTTATGCAAACCCTAGGCTTGGGGGTCTTTTTATAGCCAAAAGACCCCCCACGCCTCACACAGCGAATTTGACTGATAAAATTTCCAAAAAATTCTGGTGAATCAGCAGCTAAGCGATAAACAAATTCTATTTTAATATTGTGCCATGAGTCCCTAAAACTTAGGGGGTTATTGCACCCCAAACTTCAGCTGCACGCCACCCTGCTTGATGCGCCATGCAGTCCCTACAAATTAGGAATTTAATTCCTATCTTTTTAGGAAGATTTGAGGCGTCATATTTTCTGAAAAATATCTCCATGCCTCCTCTTTCCTCATGCTAAAAATTGGCCAAAAATAAAGAGGATAGGCACCATTGCTTTTAGAGATAAGGATAAGGTGTCTTTCTTCTCAAGAAAGAAAGCTAGGGTTCTAAAATTTAGAAATTCTTCTTCTTATCAATTTCTGAATTTTTGAACTTACAATCCTTATCAAATAAGGACTTTTAATAGGCTCGGGTCAAGCCCAATCCAATTGGGTCAAGTCCGATTAATTGGGTCGAGCCTAATCAACTCGGATCGAACCCAATCCAATTAGGTCAAACTTTGATGTAGCCCAAATTGAATTTTATTCTATTGGCTTAACCTAAGCTCAATCATTCAATCAATTGAGTTCATTAGCAATCTAATTGCGAATTAATCCTTCAATAATTTAATAATTTTACTACAACTTTTGCTTAGGATAATTTATCAATCGAATTGACCGATGTACCTCTGGACGATTCTTAATCGTCGATCAGCCATTTGATCAACCTAGGAACTTTTATGCGTGTGACCCCATAGGTTTGAACCTAAGCCGGTAGCACAAGAACGACTTCCTGTACTAATCGAAGTGACCATCTAGCAATGGTACCTGACGTTCGGATAGGTCGAATAATTGCAAAGCAATATTCTGAAATCCTTAGACTATGATTACCGTATAATTTTTCCTTATGACTCCTAATGCCCGGATAACATCAAAGTTCTATCAACTCTGTAATGGTACATCCAAAAATGTGTTTCAACTTTACTAATCCTGCAACTCCTTACGAGGATTACCTTGGTCAAGATTTTGCTAAATTGAACACAAGGGCATTATCTCCTATCATCAGGAAGGGTCAATTCCATCTTGACTCACACACCGACTTCGCAAGTACTTGATTACACCCGGTGAGCTTCTGTCCCTGAATTAGAAATTCAGCTGGTCCGGAACCCAAGTACAGTGAGTTGTTTGTTAATCACCATGGTGATCTCAGGTCTGAGGGACATATATACCTATATCCACTCAAAACATCTTTTGACAGTAGAGCGTTTCGGAATGGTCACGTTCAGTAAAGTATACTCCTATACTTCACCTATGTGACATATCAGTGTCTCCACACTTCTTGGTTAAGAGGACAACCAACGTATATGACACACAACGACCTAATCTTGATAATGCTGTTATCCTAGTAACATCACATCATTTGGTCGTGAACTATTTTAAGGACTCGTAGATAAATCCTCCTTTATCATAAAGGAGTCCTAAGGACTTCATCTCATGACAAGAGTTTATTTGAAGATGTATAAATAAAATGATGAATAATGCCAAATAACATTTTATTAATTAATCAATTCATATACAAATTCAATCATCAACATGTTGACGATTGACTTTTAGGATACAATTTCCAACAACTCTCACTCAGGCAAAAGCCAGTCGGTACAGTATCGTATATCCATCTTCGACTTATGATCATTGAACTTTTTGATGTCGAGAACTTTTGTAAATGGGTTGGCCAGATTTTTCTTTGAGGTACTCTGCCTCGCACACTGAGTCAGCCACAGTATGCTGTTTGAAACTTTTCCAGTAGACAACACCACCTTTCAGGATAAATATATAACCCGACACGCTCTTGCTATCATCTCGATCTGATTGAAAACTATAATCAGTGTATCCTACTAGTTTCAAGTCAGTATCACCGTAGACAAGCCACTTGTCCTTAGTATTTCTCAAATACTTAAGGATGGTTTTTACAACCTTCCAGTGGTTGCTACATGGATCAGACTGGTATCTACTCACTACCCCTAGTGAATATGTCACGTCTGGTCTAGTGCATGTCATGGTGTGCATTATAGATCCCACTACCGAAGCATATAAAATTCTATCCATACACTCTCTTTCTCGAGAAGTTGTCGGACAATCCTTCTTAGAGAGATTAATCCATGGCCCATCGGAAGATAGCCTTTCTTGGAATTAATTATGCTGAACCTTTTCAGCATAGTATCAATGTACGTGGATTGGGACAATCCAAGCAATCTTTTAGATCTATCTCTATAGATCTTCATCCCTAGGATGTAAGATGCTTCTCCCAAATCCTTCATGGCAAATTGAGATAAAACCAAATTTTTATGCCCTGTAATGCAGGAATGTCATTTCCGATTAAGAGAATATCATCCATATACAAAACAAGAAATATAATCACCGAACCATTTGCCCATTTATAAATACAATGTTCTTCTTCATTCTTAATGAAGTCATACGTTCTGATCACCTTATTCGAAATGTATGTTCTAACTTTGAGAAGCTTGTTTTAATCCATAAATAGATTTCTGAAGCTTGCACACTTTAGATTCATATGTAAATGTAAAATCTTCAAGTTGTATCATATACACCTCTTCTTCTAAATCTCCATTTAGAAATGCGGTTTTTACATCCATCTGCCGGATCTCATAATCTAAATGTGCTACTATCGCAAGCACAATCCGAATGGACTTGAGCATTGCTACGGGAGAAAATGCCTCTTCATAGTCAATACCATGATGCGGACAATATCCCTTGGTAACCAGATGGGCTTTGTAGTTTTTCACCATTCCATCTGCGCCCTTTTTCTTTTGAAAATCCACTTACACCCTATGAGTTTTATTCCTTCGGATGGGTCAACTAATGTCCATACATTATTGACCTTCATGGACTCCATTTCGGATTGCATGGCTCAAAGCCATTTAACAGAGTCATGCCTCTGCATTGCATCTATATAGGTGACCAGATCCTCATCGTTTTCATCAAGTTCGATAGGATCCCCGTACCGGACCAAGAAACCGTAGTATATGTTCGGTTGACATGGTACTTTTCTTGATCGCCTTAATGGTGCATCTATAATGGGTTATGGGTTTGATCTAATCAACTCAGATTCTAAATATTTAGTGGTTGGTGTCGGTTCTTCTAGATGTTGAATTTTCTTAAGTTCAACATTTGAAATATTACTTCCTTCTCTAAGAAGACAGCTCTATTGCTGGCAAACAACTTTTGTTCTTCAGCAAGATAGAAGTAATACCCCTTAGTCTATTAGGATAACTGACAAAGAAACATTTGTCAAACCTAGCTTCAAGTTTATCCGCTTTCAAATGTTTGACATAGGCCGGACACCCACAAACCCTAAGGTGAGTAAGCACCGGTTTACGTCCTGTCCACATCTCATGTGGTATTTTATTCATAGATTTACTTGTAACCATATTAAGAATGTAACAGGCTGACTCGAGTGCATATCCCCAGAAGGATATCAATAGATTTGCATAGCCCATCATGGATCGAACCATGTCTAATAGAGTTCGATTTCTCCTTTCTGACACACATTATACTGTGATGTACCAGGAGGAGTCCCACTGGGAGAGGATCCCATTCTCTCCTAGATAAGTCATGAACTCACTAGTGAGGTATTCACCTTCTCAATCTGATCGAAGAGTTTTAATACTCTTTCCAGTTTGTTTTTCTACTTCATTATGGAATAGTTTGAACATTTCAAACGATTCTAACTTATGTTTCATAAGATAGACGTACCCATACCTAGATAGGTCGTCTGTAAACGTAATGAAATACGAGTATCCACTTCTAGCTTTTGTGCTCATGGCCCACATACATCAATATGTATAAGGGTCAATAGATCACTAGCTCGTTCACCTTTTCTAATAAAAGGTGATTTGGTCATCTTTCCAAAAAGACATGACTCACAGGTTGTCAATGATTCACAATCACTAACATTGAGGATTTCCTCTTTACTTAACCTGTTCATCCTATTCTTGTTAATATGACCTAGCCTATGATGCCAAAGATAAATATCTGTGATATTATCTATTCTAGGGTGCTTACTTGACTTGTACATTATATTAACAGGCTAGACAATATGTAAATGCCACTACTCAATTGTCCATGCATTACAATAACACCATTCATAATGATATCACAATGATTTCTTTTTATTGAAATCTCATGACCGTTCATGGCAAAAGGTCTACAGAAATTATATTCAATAGAAAAGAAGGACAAAAATGACAATCATTTAAGACAATTTCATGAGAATTGAATACAAGTTTCAGAATTCCTACAGCTAGAACTGAAACTGATTTTTCATCTCCAACGTTCAAGAATCTTTCGCTTTCTCCAAATCTCTTATTGACCTGAAGTCCTTGCAACAAATTGTAAATTTTAAATGGACTTTTTAGTATCCAATACCCAGGTCGAATTATCATAAATTGAGAAATTACAAGGTGTTATCATATAAGTACCTTGACCAGCAAGTGATTGCATCTTTCTCTTTTGCCTATTTGGGTCAAGAGAAGCAATGTATTGAGGACAGTTCCTCTTCCAATACCCTTGTTTCTTACAGTAGAAGCACTCTGCCTTACTTTGATCAGCCTTCACCTTCTTGGTCTGACCTGGCTTAGCACGCTGTACCTTTTTTTTTGATTCTTATTTTTCTTCCCTTTCTTAAAGGGACAACGCCCTCCGGAAGAACCTCCCACTAAATTCACTGACCCTTTTAAGAGCTGGTGATCCTTCTCAAATGTTTGTAGTAAACCCAACAATTGGTGATAATTTACTATAGGTTTCGTCATACGAAAGTGAGTAAGGAATAGGCGGTATGATCCTGGTAGGAAATTCAATATTGCATCTTTCTTCAATTGATCATTGTTGCCCAGAGATGGTCACCCAAGAGGGGGGTGAATTGGGTGTTTTAAAACTTTTTGACTAATTAAAACAACACACACAAGTGTATGTGCAAAGGTAAAACTAAAGTAGCAATCACAATCAAACGCAAACACACAAAGATTTATAGTGGTTCGGAGCTTCCACTGCTCCTACATCCACTCCCCAAACACCTTTGGGAATTTCCACTATAATCAGCTATTACAGTACGGTAGTTTTGCGAGTTCACTACCCAACTCGTTGTTTTACCCCGGGCTAACAACGAACCCTACAATCCCCCAATTTAACCTAGGCTTGGGACGCCTATCCCTTGTTCCAAGTCCCTTGACTGGAACAAGCACAATAAACAAAGGTTTTACAAAGATTTAAAAGCTCTTAATGAAGCGAATATAACAATGAGAAATAATAAAACCCGGAAGAACCCTTTTAGCCGTTGGAAGCGTGGGTAATGGTGGTTCTTCCGATGTGGATCGCGTTGGCTTGAATGTGAGCTTTGAATGCCGAGTGGGAGTGAGTAGTTGAGCACGAAATCAGATGGGAAAGCTTGAATGCACTTGATTTCTCCTCTTGAAAGCTCTAACTCCCTTGAACCTCTTTTTCTTTCTTCTCTCTTGAATGATCTTGTATTGGGTTGGTGAGAAGTTGTTGGAAGGCACTTAAAAGCTCCCTTTTATAGCCCAAAAAGCAATAGATCCATTAGACACAAGAATATGACCGTTTGAAATTCAAATTTACCTGCAAAAGTGTGTCAGTCGCGTTCCAGGCGCTCCGGAGACGTCTCCGCTTTGACGCGAGACGTCTCGGCTGTATAAAATTTTTCTTGACGTTGTTTGGAGTCGACTCGGCACTTTTACGGGGACGACTCTGAAGAAGAACGACTTGAATGCTTGTTCTTCTGTTTTTCTGAGAGAGTCGGCTCAGCACTTTACGGGGACGTCTCGGGATGTTTGCGCTTTTTGCATGGGGACGACTCCGCGACGTCGGGGACGACTCTGTAGTTGTATCACCGAAAAACACGTCCTCTGGAATCCCCTGAGAGAGTCGACTCCGCGCTCTCTGGGGACGTCTCGGAAAGTCCGCTTTTTACTCATGGGGACGACTCCGCGTCCTTCGGAGACGACTCGCGCGCATCCCTTGAAATCGGCCTTTCTGCCGCCTCTGAGAGAGTCGACTCCGACCCTGCGAGACGCCTCGCCAGGTGCCGGGGGACGTCTCCAGACGTGCCAATTCTTCCCGTTCGTGCCAGAGACGTCTCTGGGACAAACCGGAGACGTCTCGGCTGTCCCTGATCTGTTTTCTTCATCTCAAAAATTCTTCAATAAATCCTTGAAAAATATGGGAACATGCCTAGACATTTCTTACCAATATTTTTAGATAAACACCTAAAATCCTCAAATAAATTATTAATACACAGGGAATTATACTCTAGTGTTTTGTATTTATCAAAATCCATTAGGGGGTCAACAATCTCCCCCTTTTTGATGATGACAAAACACTGAGTATATGCAAAATTCGAAATTTAAACATATACACAGTATTTGATCAGATGTACAAGTATTGTGTTTTGGTTAGAGCTAGATACAGTGTGCATACTTCAAAATAGTCAACTTTCAGTTCTATCCTTATGCATAAGTATTGATCTTAGTAGCTCTTGAGCAATTTTAGCATATCAACTGAATTTGAATCAAGTTAAGATGTAAATTGATGAAATATTGATGCTGAAAACAATTGAAAGCTAAGTACTTTTTGACTCCCCCTTTCTTTTCCAGAAGGGCAATTGTTTTTAAAGCCAATATTCTTCAATTTTATATTTATTTGTTCTAGGTTCTACTCCATATACGCTATATATTGATTCTACTCCCCCTTTTTGTCATCAACAATGAAGGGGACAAATTTTCCTTAGGTACCTAAAACACAATTTCTAGTAGAATTCAGCATATTACCATGAATCACTGAAGGATATTCAAGTTATGCTCCCTCTGTCCAAGTTATTTTTATTAATGAATTCAGCATTCATTTCACTCCCCCTTTGTTTTGGAATTCATTTCAGACCTTTTAAAAGTAGTTATCACAAGTTGTGCTCCCCCTGTTTCATATGCGTTGATAAGTTGTGTCAAATTTGAACACTTAAGGTATGTTATGAGATTTTTATGGCACATCACAGAATTACATACACAAAGTTTGATTCCACAGAATTAGAAACATACAAAGTTTCAAAAGGAATTGTATGACATTCATATATCATTGCAATCATTTGAAGTCATTACAAGGTTAAAAAGGAAATCATTACAAGTATTGATTCCTAATACAAAAGAGGTTTCAAAAATGAGCCTAGGGTTTTACAAAAAGGTGAACCCTTGATGTTTACAAAATGTCCTTCAACGGCGACGTTGCTCAATAGCCCTAGCCGCTGCCTCTATAAATCCATTTATTGAATCCAGTAGAGTTCTAAACTGATCTCCCTGAGATTGATGGAAGGCTGCCACTAGTGCTTCAAACTCAAGACTTGCCCTTTCAATTTTTCCTCTAAGTTGGGCAACCACGGTGCCCACATTGCCTCCAGAGCTCGTCAACTCTTGAAGACCATCTGATATGATCTTCAATTTCTCATGTAGCTCAATTGATCTTAAAGTTTGGATGGTACCCATATGAACCAATTCTGATGCTGTAGCTTCTACCTGAGCTTTGATTTCCTTCAATTCTTGTAGGAGAGCTTCATGTGAGGTACGGATGGGGGCCAACTCAGCAGAGACTATCGATCTCATCTCTTCCCTCATCTGCTGGCATATCACAGATGCTAGGGTGTGCATCTGCTCATCTGATAAAGTGAATCGCCCAGTGACTGGAGGAGGAGGCACTGAGGTGGATGGTCCAGCTGAGCTGGAAGGTATATCAGGAAAAGCCATGGGACTATGTAGAGGTGAGAGGTGGTCAGGCTCCTGATGTGGGATCTCGGGCTCTAAGATTTGGAATTTTCTTTTAGGGACCTTAACCCAAGACCCATCTTTCTTGTGAAACTCCATTCTATGCAATGTGCTCTCATTGTAGTAATCGGTGTTTCGTAAAGATTTTGCCGGCTCATTTTCTGGAATTGGAACCTTGAAATGTTTGAACAGTAGGATAAAGATCATCCCATATGGTATGCTAAACCTAGAATACTTATGACATGTGGAGATGTAGTTCAACATAAGTCTAGGGAGGTTTAGGGGAATCCCTAGCAAGATGTGGTGCATGATGGCTAAATCTCGCTCCGAAACGAAATCGAAGCGACCGATTTTTGGAAACAAGACCCGGTTAACAATGCTCAAAAGCAATCTCATCTCGACATTGAGGTCTTGGGAGTTAACTACGTCAAGAGGGCCGCAGTCCTCTCTTTCTAGAAGTAGGTTTAGGGCAATCTCCCTTTGGGGATGTGAGGTCGGAGCCTCACCGTATTTAGGGATTTGCAATACGCTAGATAGAATATCCTCATTGATTTCTATCAATGTCCCTCGGACATGTCCGGTGTACCCCGAGTCCCCTAAGGCCATATTGCTAAACATTTCTCTCACTAGGCCGGGATAGGTTGATGTGTTTAGGGTACATAGGTATTCCCAACCTTGGGCACGGAGTCTCTCTCCAATAGAGAAACCCTCACTCGCTAGAAACTGGAAATCTATGAACCTACCCGTGGTTACTGTGCGATTTGTACAGGAAAGGGTCACGGTTGGCGGAGCAACCGGAGGAGACGGCGCGGAGGGCTCTTCCCTCCGTTCCTCATCGTCGTTTGCTACTCTAGGACGCCTCACACCCGTTCGCCTAGCTCTCTTAGGTGCCATGGATTGGAAATCTTAGGAAAATGGGAAGATTTTGGTTCGATTTGTGGTGGAGAGAAAATGGAGGCTAGGGTTTTGTGTTTTCGTTGGGGACGAAAGAGGATAGCTCGGATCGGCTCGAGCTGTTTCGACCTAATTTAAAAACTTTCGTTCGGTCCCCGAGACATCTCCGCGACTAATGCGAGACGTCTCGCCGGGGGGACGTCTCTGTGATTTGCCAGAGACGTCTCCGGCACTGAAAAATTTCAGACTGATTTTTATCTTTCCCCAATTTATTTTATTCAACCACAACAATCAACGTGATTTCTTTTGGTGAATATAGAGTGAGTTTGCTTGTGATCCTTTCCTTCAATAATACATCCTACAAAAGTTTTTATAATGATTTTTGAATTCATCAATATTGAAATGAGGAATGTTTGACCAAGTTTCGAATGCCTATGAAATAGGCTCTGAAAATATCTCCATGAAGAGTCCAAGGGAGGGTAACCATCCTCCGGAAAGTCAAACAATTCATCATCTAACTTTGATAGATTCATGTTTTCACTTATTAGATACTAGGTTTGCTATTTGTCACCTTGAAGTGGATTATTAGTTTGAGTAGCAAGACATTGCATTACAAGTTCAATTTATTTGCTAGGATCATACAAGCACAAAGCATTCCTTAAAAAGTTGAACCTATCTTTACTAAGGGGCTTTGTAAAGATATCGGCCAATTGATTTTCAGTACATACATACTCAATCATCACATCATTTTTCAGCACATGATCCCTTATAAAGTGATGCCTAATCTCTATATGTTTTGATTTAGAGTGTTGGACAGAATTTTTTGTTAAATTAATTGCACTTGTATTATCACATCTAATTGGTATGTTGTCCATTTTGATACCGAAGTCTTCAAGTTGTTGCTTAATCCAAAGAACTTGGGCACAACAGCTTCCAGCTGCAATGTACTCAGCCTCAGCTGTGGATAAGGCAACTGAATTCTGTTTCTTGCTAAACCAAGAAACCAAATTAGCACCCAAGAATTGACATGTGCCACTTGTGCTTTTTCTGTCGAGTTTGCACCCGGCAAAATCAGCATCGGAATAAGCAATTAAATTTATGTCAGATTGTTTAGAATACCATAAGCCTACATTAGATGTCCCTACTAGATATCTGAAAATTCTTTTAACAGCTTGCAAGTGTGATTCCTTGGGACATGCTTGGTATCTAGCACACATGCAAACACTGAATAATATGTCTGGTCTACTAGCAGTAAGGTAAAGTAAAGAGCCTATCATACCTCTGTACAATTTGCAGTCTATACTTTTACCTTTTTCATCTTTGTCAAGCTTGCAACTTGAGCCCATGGGTGTGCTGATTTCCTTTGCATTCTTCATCTTGAATTTTTCCAACATTTCCTTGATATATTTGGACTGACTGATGAAGATGCCTTCCTCTGATTGTTTTATTTGTAGCCCAAGGAAGAAGTTGAGCTCACCCATCATGCTCATTTCAAATTCTCACTGCATAAGCTTGGCAAACTCTTGACAAAGACTATCATTAGTAGCACCAAAAATTATATCATCCACATAAATTTGCACAAGCAATAAGTCATTCCCTTTTCTTTTAATGAAGAGGGTTTTGTCTACATTTCCTCTTTTAAATTTATTTTCAATTAGGAAATTACTTAATCTTTCATATCATGCCCTAGGGGCTTGCTTAAGTCCATACAATGCTTTATGCAATTTATAAACATAATCTGGATGTAAGTGGTTTTCAAATCCTGGAGGTTGTCCTACATAAACTTCCTCCATTATATAACCATTTAAAAAGGCACTTTTTACATCCATTTGATAGAGTTTGAAATCCATGAAGCATGCGTATACCAAAAGTAGTCTAATAGCCTCTAACCTAGCAACAGGAGCAAAAGTTTCATCAAAATCTATTCCTTCCTCTTGATTATAGCCTTTGGCAACTAGTCTAGCTTTGTTTCTTATTACTATTCCATCTTCATCTAGTTTATTTCTATATACCCACTTGGTGCCTATAATTGAAACATTAGGGGGTCTTTTCATTAGAGTCCAAACTTGATTTCTTTCAAATTGATTTAATTCCTCTTGCATAGCATTTATCCAATTTTCATCCTTTTCGGCTTTCTCTAGTGATTTGGGCTCTATTTGTGAAACGAATGCAAGATAATTACTAGTATTTCTTAGAGAGGATCTTGTCCTTACCCCTTGTGAAGGATCACCAAGGATTAGATCCCTTGGATGACCATGTGCATACCTCCATTCCCTCGGAAGATCTTGATTTCTTGCTTGGGGTTGATCTTCTTCATCTTGCTGAATCGTATCTTCCTTGACTTCATCCTCAAGTTGTTTGTCTTGTATGGAGAACTCCTTCATTCTGTCTTCAAGTATACCTGCATCACTATCTTCTTCTTTTCTAGAAGAATCTCCATTAGCTTCATCAAAAACAACATGAATGGATTCTTCAACAATGAGAGTTCTCTTGTTGAAGACCCTGTATGCTCTACTAGATGAGGAATAGCCTAAGAAGATCCCCTCATCTGATTTAGCACTAAATTTACTTAGATTGTCCTTTCCATTGTTTAAAATAAAGCAACGACAACCGAAAACATGAAAATAACATATATTTGGCTTCTTATTTTTCAGCAACTCATAAGGTGTTTTCTTTAAAATAGATCTGACTAATGCACGGTTTAAAATATGACATGCAGTATTTATTGCTTCAGCCCAAAAATATTTTGGTAGATCCGATTCGCACAACATGGTACGAGCCATATCTGCTAGTGTGCGATTCTTCCTTTCTACCACCCCATTTTGTTGGGGTGTCCTAGGGGCCGAGAAATTGTGATTTATACCGTTTTCTTCACAAAATTTTTCAAAGTGCTGATTTTCAAACTCGGTACCATGATCACTCCTAATTGCTTTTAGTTTAAGATTAAGTTCATTCGAAATCCTATTATGAAACTTGATAAAAGCGGGAAAGGACTCATCTTTATGTGCAAGAAATGAAACCCATGTAAAACGTGAAAAATCATCAACAATCACAAGACCAAATTTCTTACCCCCTAGACTAGCAGTTCTAGTAGGTCCAAATAAATCCATGTGAATTAGTTCTAAGGGTTTTGATGTCGAGGACTATGTTCTTAGACTTAAAGGAACTTCTTGTTTGTTTCCCTAGTTGACATGCAGCACAGATTTTGTTCTTTTCAAAGTCTATTTTTGGTAATCCTTTGACTAGATCTTTTGTAATCAATTTAGAAATTAAATCCATGCTAGCATGCCCTAACCTACGATGCCATAACCAGCTAGTCTCATTGACTTTGGCATCCATGGCTACAAGACATTGGCCATCCTTCATGGTGAGATCATCAAGATCTACCATGTAAACATTTCTACGCCTATGTCCCTTAAGTATGATTTCATTGTCAATTGGACTACTAATTATGCATAGTGAAGATTCAAAAGACACTTTAAAGCCTTTGCCACAAAATTGACTTATACTTAATAAATTATGTTTTAATCCATTAACTAACAATACATTGTCAATAAATGAGGAGGGTGATATGGAGATTTTACCAACGCCAATGATTTGACCTTTAGCATTGTCTCCAAATATGACTACTCCTTCTTCTTTCGATTTCAAGATGACGAAAGGCTCTTGTCACCGGTCATATGCCTTGAGCAACCACTATCAAGATACCACATTCTCTTTTTACTCCCGGCTGCAAGGCATACCTGCAAAATAATCATGTGAAGCTCTTAGGTACCCAAGTTTTCTTGGGTCCTTCTTGGTTAGTGTAGTTGGTCCCCTTAGGCACCCACACTTTAGTTGTGTTTTTACCTTTTACAAATGTATTCTTGTTAGATTGAATCTTTTTTTGAATGCAAGAATAGGCTTTATGTCCACTTTTTCCACAATGAAAGCATGTAGGTTTTTCAGTTTTGGTATCTTTTGCTTTCACAAAAAAGTTCTTTAGATATTTTTGTTGTTTGCTAGTTTTGTATCCTAATCCGGCTTTATTAAAAACAGCTCTTTGATTGGATAGAATAAGATTTAATTTTTCAGAACCAAGTGTAAATTTCTCCACAATTGGTTTGTACTTATGTACCTCATTTTTAAGAACCAAATTTTCTTTAGCCAATTCTTCCTTATCATTTTTAAGGGATTCGACATTTTGCGTAAGTGAGGTATTACTATTGAGTAGGGATTTAACTTTTAGATTTAATTCCTTAATTAGTGTTTTTGCCGTTTCGTTTTCAATGCTAAGCTTTGAATTTTTATTTTCTAGGTCAATGGTGTTAACATTTTCAACGCTCTCCTTCTCAATCAATAGGTTTTTAATGTCATCCTTTAGTTTTTGATTGGAGGCCTTTAATTCTTTATTCTTTGCTCCTAACATACTACAATCACTCATGAGCTCTTGGAAAGCTTCATATAATTCTTCTAAAGTAAAATTTGTGGTTGAGCTTTGACATACCTCATCGTCTTCGAATGCCATGAAGCACAAGTTGGCGGTCTCTTTCTTCTCTTCCTCGGAGGATGATGTGTCACTATCATCCCAAGTTGCTTTCAACGCCTTCTTCTTCTTCTTTCCAAAGTGCTTCTTCTGTTGAGGGCATTCGGAACGGATGTGTCCCGGTCTCTTGCAATCATAACATATGATTGGGTCTCTTTCTTTTTTTTTTTTTCCTTTTCCCAATCATTTCTCCCTCCAAACTTCTTTCTTGGGAAGGGTTTCTTTCTTCTCATGAATTTCTTGAACTTCCTTACTATTAAGCCCAAGTCCTCATCTTCGCTTTCTTCTTCACTCTCACTACTTTCTTCTTCACAAACACTCGAAGTAGCCTTGAGTGCGATTGTCTTCTTCTTTGGCAAATCTTCTTCATGTTGCTTCATTGTGAGCTCATGCGTCATCAATGAGCCCAATAGTTGTTCAAGTCCCAATGTGTTGAGGTCATTAGCTTCTACGATCGCCGTGACCTTCGCTTCCCATGCTTTTGGCAAGGACCTGAGAATTTTACTCACAAGTTCTGGGTTAGTGTAAGATTTACCCAAATTCTTTAGACCATTTATTATACAAGTGAAACGTGTGAACATGCATGAAATGGTTTCGTTGGGTTCCATCTTAAATAATTCATATTTGTGAACCAGAATGTTCACTTTAGATTCTTTGACTTGATTGGTACCCTCATGGGTAACTTCAAGCTTATCCCATATTTTCTTGGCGGAACTATATGTGGAGACTCTATTAAACTCATTCACATCTAGAGCACAAAATAATGAGTTCATGGCTCTAACGTTGAGTTGAACCATCCTATTATCATTCTCATCCCAATCCTCCTCAGGTTTGGGAACTTGAATGCCATTAACCATGTGAGATGGTTCGTGTGATCCCTTGATTATAACCCTCCACAAGGCATAATCTTGTGCTTGAATAAAAATCCTCATTCTAGTCTTCCAATAGGAATAATTTGTCCCATTAAAGAGTGGAGGTCTATTGGTTGCCTGCCCCTCAGTAGGAACATTGTTGAAGGGTATTGCCATCTAGATCTTTGGCTAAGACGGTTAGGTCTTCAAGAAATACACAGAGCACCCGCTCTGATACCACTTGTTGCCCAGAGATGGTCACCCAAGAGGGGGGTGAATTGGGTGTTTTAAAACTTTTTGACTAATTAAAACAACACACACAAGTGTATGTGCAAAGGTAAAACTAAAGTAGCAATCACAGTCAAATGCAAACACACAAAGATTTATAGTAGTTCGGAGCTTCCACTGCTCCTACATCCACTCCCCAAACACCTTTGGGAATTTTCACTATAATCAGCGATTACAGTACGGTAGTTTTGCGAGTTCACTACCCAACTCGTTGTTTTACCCCGGGCTAACAACGAACCCTACAATCCCCCAATTTAACCTAGGCTTGGGACGCCTATCCCTTGTTCCAAGTCCCTTGACTGGAACAAGCACAATAAACAAAGGTTTTACAAAGATTTAAAAGCTCTTAATGAAGCGAATATAACAATGAGAAATAATAAAACCCGGAAGAACCCTTTTAGTCGTTGGAAGCGTGGGTAATGGTGGTTCTTCCGATGTGGATCGCGTTGGCTTGAATGTGAGCTTTGAATGCCGAGTGGGAGTGAGTAGTTGAGCACGAAATCAGATGGAAAAGCTTGAATGCACTTGATTTCTTCTCTTGAAAGCTCTAACTTCCTTGAACCTCTTTTTCTTTCTTCTCTCTTGAATGATCTTGTGTTGGGTTGGTGAGAAGTTGTTGGAAGGCACTTAAAAGCTCCCTTTTATAGCCCAAAAAGCAATAGATCCGTTAGACACAAGAATATGACCGTTTGAAATTCAAATTTACCTGCAAAAGTGTGTCAGTCGCGTTCCAGGCGCTCCGGAGACGTCTCCGCTTCGACGCGAGACGTCTCGGCTGTATAAAATTTCTCTTGACGTTGTTTGGAGTCGACTCGGCACTTTTACGGGGATGACTCTAAAGAAGAACGACTTGAATGCTTGTTCTTCTATTTTTTTGAGAGAGTCGGCTCGGCACTTTACGGGGACGTCTCGGGATGTTTGCGCTTTTTACATGGGGACGACTCCGCGACGTCGGGGACGACTCCGTAGTTGTATCACCGAAAAACACGTCCTCTGGAATCCCCTGAGAGAGTCGACTCCGCGCTCTCTGGGGACATCTCGGGAAGTCCACTTTTTACTCGTGGGGACGACTCCGCGTCCTTCGGAGACGACTCGCGCGCATCCCTTGAAATCGGCCTTTCTGCCGCCTCTGAGAGAGTCGACTCCGCAGAGTCAGGAGTCGACTCCGACCCTGCGAGACGCCTCGCCAGATGCCGGGGACGTCTCCAGACGTGCCAATTCTTCCTGTTCGTGCCAGAGACATCTCTGGGACAAACCGGAGACGTCTCAGCTGTCCCTGATCTGTTTTCTTCATCTCAAAAATTCTTCAACAAATTCTTGAAAAATATGGAAACATGCCTAGACATTTCTTACCAATATTTTTAGATAAATACTTGAAATCCTCAAATAAATTGTTAATACACAGGGAATTATACTCTAGTGTTTTGTATTCGTCAAAATCCATTAGGGGGTCAACAATCATGTAGAGGAAATTCGAGAGTGCTAAGGCGCTCTATCAACTCGATCATGTACAATACATGATTAGTTACGGAGGCCCCATCCTTCATCCGGGCGCTGAAAATGGCACAACTAGTTTTGTGCCTTTTAACATCGTCGGGAATGCTGAAAGATTCATTCAACACTTGAATAATTTTTTTTGGGTTGTGCATTCTCGAACCTGCGACTGAACTCGTCGTTCATCGCAGCGAGCATAATGCAATGGATAGTGATATGGTCACTGAGCCACTTCTGATATGTGTCTCTGACTGTACCCCATGCATTAGCAGCAGGCTGCTCAGGTGCCAGATCCGTTATCACATAAAGGATCCATTCATGCTCTAGCACAATTTTAAGTTTCTTAAGCCAGTTGTTAAAATTAGATTTTATCAACTTGTTGTTAGCCAATAACGAACAAAGTGACAAATTAGTGGCCATTTCTGCGTAAAAAGAAAATCGGCTATTAGTATATGAATTGACAAAATTCTAAAGACTTGGACTTTAGTCTAAAGATTCTTCCACTATTTTATACAAATTTGTAGCCTCTACCTCAAATTTGAAAAATTACACTTAACTTTTTAGTGAGCACTAGAACCCAATAGATCGCATATGGGCCCGAGTGTGGCTCGGCCAACCCATATGCACCTATTGGTAGGTTCTGAACCAATTATTTCACCAAACAACTTCTAGTGATGATATTGCCCCAGTCTCTTTGGCAGGCGTGTGGCGCCTCTACCGAAAAACCTGGTTAGGTCCAACCATTAAATGATAGAGTTCCGTATAATCTACTAATAAATGACCAAGCCCGAGTGTGGCTCGGCCCACATGATCACATATTGAAAGTACACTCGACTCATCATATATTGAATGACAATTCCAATGCCCGATAAGCACCAGGCGTGTGGTGCCTCCAATGATTATCGAAATATTGGACTCATTATCATCCAACTTAATGGGAGGCTATGACCTAGTTATCTCCATAACTATTTTATTTTAGGGACTTAATAATTTTAGAGGGTTTGATTTAATTGAGAATAGATGAGAAGAACCGTGATGACCCAAAGATTGATTTAAAGATTGATTTTGATGATCACAAAACCTTGAAATATAAATACTAATGTTTGTGTTGTAAGAAGAAAGATAATTTGTTTTGCAAGGAACATAGCAAGTTGGAAAAATACAAGAAGGCCTCAAAAGCTCTCAAGAAAAGTTGGAAGAAAGCTACACTTTATTGGCCTAAGTTTCAAGTTCAAATGATTCAAGTTAGAGGAGCAAATTCAAAGAAAGATTCAAAAGAATAGTCCTCGAGTCGACTCCTGGAAGTTTAGAGTCGACTCTGGCACTCTGGAGTTTCAAGAAACAGTGCTCGAGTCGACTCCGATACTCTACGAGTCGACTCCGACTGAGAACAAACAAAAAGACAGAGAGTTAATTTTCAGCGCTACAGTGCTCGAGTCGACTCCTACTTCAGTGCTACAGTGCTCGAGTCGACTCCTACTTCAGCGCTACAGTGCTCGAGTCGACTCCTACTTCAGCGCTACAGTGCGGAGTCGACTCCCAGCTATAGTGCCGACAGACTACTATTCACAAGTGACTCCTGTTTCAGCTGAGTCGACTCCTACTTCAGCCGAGTCGACTCCAGCACGCTGGGAGGCATAACGGCTAGTTTTTTCTTGATTCCAACGGCTCTATTTTTGTTTCTAACGGCTAGATTTTTGTTTCCACTCCCTCTAAAGCTATAAAATCAAGAGAAGAGCTAGGAAAAATGGGATGAAAGTGGGAGAGAACATTTAGGGAAGAGATTTCAAAGAGATTACAAGAGAAATCTCTCAAAAGCACAAAAGGGCCATTCAAAGTAAAAGAGAGAGAAGAAGAGCATCCAAGTGAATCCCATAGCTTCCTCTCCAACTGTGTGCTGCCTCAGTGATCCTCTACTTCGTGCAAAATTAGAAGAGGGTCAAGTGAAGAAGAAGCCGAGTTCCTTCATCTACAAATTTGTTTGAGGGCTTCTTCTCTTTACTTTACTTGGTTATATTTGCTATATTTGCTTATTTGAGAAGCTTGTATTTGATTTAAACTCTTGTTCTAATATCTTGTAACTTGATTCAATCAAGGGATTGAATCAAGGGGTTATGGTTTATTGGTGAGCCAAAGGGAAAACCAACGTTGTAAGGTTGTGGTTGGTGAGCCTTTGGAAAAACCAACTGGGTTGATTGTGAACCCGGAAAACAATCGTTGTAAGGTTGTGGTTGGCGAGCCTTTGAAAAAACCAACTGGGTTGGATTGTGAGACCGTGAAAACAATCGGTTGGTTCTAGTCGGTGAGCCTGTGAAAACCGACCGAGTTCGTTGTGATCTCGCAAAACAACAAGTTGGGTTGTGAGCTTGTAAAACAACCGACTGTAATCTGAGAGATTATAGTGAAATTTCCAAGAGATCTTGGGGAGTGGATGTAGGTGCTGGGGTGCACCGAACCACTATACATCTTTGTGTTTGTGATGCCTTATCTCTTGTATTTCATGCCTTACATTCATGCTTGATTGTGTAATATCTCTAGCTTTGTTTTCTATAGAGTTATAAGTGATTGTTTAGAATTTGCTTAGCTTCCACTCCATTCTTACCATACACATAGATTAAAATTGATCATACAACTATAAGTTAATTTTAGAAATTGCACCCTAAAGCCATAGTATAATTGCTCTAGCTTAATTTTCCACTGCTTTACTTGTAATTGCCTAGAGCTTAAGTAAATAACATCTTATCATTCCGCTGCATTCTATTCAAAGTAAAAATTAGGGAACATAATTTTTAGAAAACCCAATTCACCCCCCCTCTTGGGTTGTCACCTTGGGCAACAAGTGGTATCAGAGCAGGTGCTCTTCTATTAATTATAGTCTTAACCGACTAGAGCTAAAGATTATGACAACCCCACATAACATATTATTTGCCGAGGGACTTTCCATAAACAAACCTCCACTGTTTGATGGAACTTACTATATTCAATGGAAAGCCAGAATGAAAATTTTTGTTCAATCACAAAACTATAAAATATGGAATATCATTATAAATGGACCTCACACACTCTCTCAAAATGTCAATGAAAAAGACTTAGCACAATTGAATGCTAATGCTATGAACTTTCTATATTGTGCTATCCATGAATCTATATTTCATAAGATTTCTGCGTGCTTATCTGCTAAAGAAATCTGGGATACTTTAAGAAATATTTATGATAAATCTCAAATTAGCTCACATGTGCTTCAATTGCATACTAACAATGAGACTGCAGAATCTTCCACATTAGCCGAGTCGACTCCCAGTTTGTCCGAGTCGACTCCTAGAGAAAAACAGTCTGAAAGGCAGAGACTCAGTCTTGGAGATCCTGTGAACGAGTCGACTCCAAGTATTTCGGAGTCGACTCCCAAGTTAGCCGAGTCGACTCTAACAAGACCCGAGTCGACTCCGAGGCAGAACAGTTCAAAAGACAGAGAATCATCTTTTAGGCCTCTGAGAACGAGACGTCTCCCGAAGATCTCGAGTCGACTCTCAAGGCAGTCGAGTCGACTCCAAGTAAACCCGAGTCGACTCGAGGAAGAAAGAACAACAAAAAAATTCAAAAGCTTCCTAAAGACAAAGAAGAAGAGGAAGCAAGAAGAAAGAAAAAAAGAGATAAAAAGGAAGAAAGCCTTGACCAAGGTGCAATAAGGCTTTAAACCCCTAGGTGGCCCTAGAGGACGAGTTTTGTCTCGTGAGGGTTTCCGGCTCAGATACCCACAAACTGCTGTCGAAAGTATTTATTTTATTGTTTTATAAAATCTAATTTCAAATGCATAAGTGCCAATAATTTCAAAAGCACACAAAGTTTTAATTACTAAGTCAGCCCAAATCCTAGGTCAAGATGCAACTTAAGTTGAAGTCATTAAGTTTCCCGTTAGAGAGTTGTAAGACTTATTTATACTTAGGTGTTTGGTGATATCTGGACCATACACAAGCTAAGGCTTTAGATCTCCAAAATACTGCTAAGCTGGTAGTTTCCAAGAATTGGTCAGATATGACCTAATCACTGATTCAAAATCATCCTATCTTGCAAGATTTCGAGAGTTGTGGATGTTTACTTTAATACCTCATGGGCTTTATCTGTAATATTCCAGTTTACTCGAATTTTTACAACGACGGCTTTCACACTATCGTCTTTTTCAAGGTCAATATTATTTTCTATTTTTCTATTTTTTTTTCTTCTCTTTTTTTTTTATTTTGTATTTATAAATTACGCACTTTTACTCTTGTAATGATTCCTCCGTATAGCAAGCATTCAGTCAACACTCCCACACCAGATGGCATAAGGTGTTGGGCATTAAGACTCCCCTACGGACCTATGCTCGGGTTCATCATCACAAGCCCGTTGACCTTTTAACGATAGGTAGCCCTTTTCGATGTACCTGACTGAATTCACTTCTTTTTTTTTTATTTTTTATAATAGTGAATTAGATAGGTATGATTCATCAGGCCTCAAGGTTGCTACCAGACTTAACAACATAATGTTGAACCTAACCCTTAGAAGTGCAGGCCATGTGTGTTGTGAAATTCCAAAGTAAAAATTATCTTACAACTCGCTTAAAAGAACTTTTAATAAAAAGAACTCAAATTGACTTACTCCTGACTAGTTATTGGGCTTTTTTAGATTTTATATACTTTGTGTATTCATCATTTCAGCACTAAGGCATAGAAATTAGGTTTTTTTTTGAGATAAAACTTATTTATTTATTTATTTATTTATATATTTTTTTTTTGAGATAAAACTCATTTAAAAATACGAAAACTTTCTTCAAATTCGAATCCTATACCCCCAACCTAGATCAGACATTGTCCTCAATATTTTTTTTAAGTATTATTATTTTTTTTAATTTTTTTAATAATATTATATTATTATTTTTTTTATTTTTTTTATTATTTTTTTTATTTTGGATAAAAATATGATGCATTTGGAGGATAGAAATATTGTACCTTAGTTGCATTAGTAATATGAGGACTTCTGAAAAAAATACGACAAGAAAATGTGCAAAAATAATCTATGAAAATTGGGTTGCCTCCCAACAAGCGCTAAGTTTAACGTCTTCAGCCAGACGCAGTGCATCCTTATCAAATCATACCGGGTATAGTTGATTCTAATGTTCTGATCTCAGCTTGAATATTCTTAAGGGTCCGTTCTATTTCAGGGTCAAAAGGTAATAGTTCAGGAGATCTGGAATGACACCCAAGCATGCACCAATACTTTTCGGATCAGTCACGTACAGTCAAGCATGCACTAAAAGAAAAACACATCAATTCCTTATGTTTATCCTAAAATCACTAGACAGCTCCTAACTAGTTTGAAGAGGGCACCTAAGCCTCCAATCCAGTCTAATGACTGAGCTGACCAGGTAAGCTCCCAGATAAGTGGGGGGGTCACGATGCGTTGCAAAGGTCCCACTTAAAAACCACTTGCCTCGAACAGATGAACTATCTCCCTTGGGACAAAGCTTGCCTAGACATCAACTGAGTCACAGAGCGAAATTGGTGCAACTTTCGGTGATCTTCGTCCTATTGAGCTCGAATGTCCCTAGGGGCCAACGTCTAATTGATTTTAATTAACGTGATGGCTATGTGAGAATTGATTCACCTAATTTGGACAAGAATCTGGTGATGAAATCCAGTTCTTATCTTGTAGGGGTGATTGCCCTTACTATGTGCGGATTAATTGGTGTATGTGTATTAAGCATGCATTCACACTTTTGCTGAATTTAAAATCAAACAATCACCATAATATTTTAGGCTAATTGGAAATCAATTTAAATAAGAAAGGTTCAGATGTTACCAAAAGGAATTTTCCCAGCAATTTTTTTTTAATTTTAAAGCAAACCTCTACAGCCTCCCTTTTCCAGCAGTTCTCTTTTTGATTGTCCCAGATGCTCTCTTTGATTCCTGATCAAATCATACAAAAAGAAAAACCCAAAAATTAATAAGAGAGAAAAAAAGGATAAGTAAAGTAACAAAAATAGAAAATATTTTTATTTTTTTAGATATATATATATAATTATTATTATTTTATTTTTATTTATTTTTTTAAAATTTTTTTATAAAAAGAAAAATAATTATGCTAGCAATCCCCGGCAACGGCGCCAAA
The DNA here is from genome assembly GCF_009389715.1 of Phoenix dactylifera. Lineage (NCBI taxonomy): Eukaryota > Viridiplantae > Streptophyta > Magnoliopsida > Arecales > Arecaceae > Phoenix > Phoenix dactylifera. The sequence goes on from NC_052399.1 coordinate 7,321,750, forward strand.
AATTGATAGTCAACTTTAAAGACCACGCAATGGCACGTATCTAGTAGGATAGTGATTACGGGTATCGATCCACAGGAATTGGGGTACAGTTGTTTTTCTTTAAAATACAAATATTTAAAAGGATGAATTTGTAAAGACTATTAAACTAAGCAATTTAATAAAAGAAAATGCAATTAAAGGGATATCAATTTAGAAGAACCTAGGGCAAGGAATTCACCACTAACATCGGAACAAGGGTTATTTGTATTTTAATTTATTCTTGGATTAACATGCAAATTGGCTACAAGCCTAAAATGCATTCGAATAAAATTTCACAAAAGTAATTTAGGCATAGTCCATCTTTAGTTAGCATGAAATGTCTATCCTAATCTAAGGTGGTAGCACATCGCATCTTCCTTAAGCATGAACTATCTTATTTTTACTTCAATGATCATGAAGAGCAGTTGTATAAACTTCATATTTAAAATCACAGAAATTAAGTATGAGATGAAATAAAATATTCATTAAAAACAATAAGTTCATACACCTCCAAAAATAAAAAAAAATTAAAATATAAAAATCCTTATCCTTTTGCTAGGGCTGCATCCAGCCCTAGTGGAAAGTTTAGCCCTCCATGAAAAGTTGAACAGTGGCAGCACCGAGAGCTTCCATTTCTTCTTGTCTTCCCCCGGCCTTTGGTTCCCTTCTTCCTCTTTTATCTCCTGTGGGAATTCCTCCGAAGGATGAATGGGATTAGCCGGCTCCCTTGGAATGGTTCCCCCAAAATACCCAAACTCTTCTCTCTCCTTTTATTTTTTTCTTCTTCCCGTGGGAGCTTGTGGGATTCCGCCTCTGAGAAGATCTTGATGGGGATCAGTCCCCGGTGGGGAAGAGGGAATGCCCCCCGGTGGGGGAAGAAGGATTTGCCTTCTCGGTTCACGCTTGGGCCTTTTATAGGCTGCGTTTCTCCCCCTCTCTCCTCTGTTCTGAATGAAAGATAAGGATAGACTTTTGCCGTTGGCGGAATGCAGGGATTCGCTGGGCTACGATCCGTGAAGCTCGGACGTTTGGAAATCTCAGCTGCAGGTTCGGATGATGCTGAAACACATGCGGCTGGCAGCTGGGAGTCTGGTTTTATTCTGTGAAGATAAGCTTGGAAAGGATGTGGAGGATGTCACGGAGAAACAGGGATGCTTTTGTTCTAATCTAGATTCGGTTTGAGAAGGAATCGGAAGAGGAAATGAAGATGGGAGCGTGGAGTTGGGAGGTTACGAACGGATTGAATATGAAACAGGAGAGATAAGTTGGGATCTCGGCTGAAGCATAGAATGAGCGGAGGAAGGGATGCTGTGAGTTGGTTTGAGTCCGCAGGGGGTGTTTGGATCTCGGCTGATAACAGGGAGATGAAGTTCGATCGCAGATAATTGAGGATGAAGCCGAATCATTGCAGATGCTGGGAGGAAAACAGAACGACGGAGCTTGATTTGCGGACGGGATTAGTGGAACAGTTGGGATGAAGATGGATACGGGATACGGATGATGTTGTTTTGTGAGCTGCTCTGTTTTGTTTCCGTGAAGTCTGGGATGCTCATCTGGCTGGCCACGAGATAGGGATTGGAAGACTCATGGTAGAAGCTCATGGCTAACCATGGGATGCTGGGTTTATCCGTGGGAGAATGGAGAAGATCTCACGGTTGAAGAAGCTTCTGTTCTTTGGACATGGGATGAAGATGAAGTTGATCACAGAAAAAATGGGATCCGGGGTCAAACGTGGACGCGGCTGAATGCCGTCGTGGGATTTCGAACGTGAGATCGTTCCGGGAGAAGGATCTCATGCGGATGGTAGCTGTTAATAGGATCGCTGTGAACTCGGAAAGATGAAATGGATGTGGAGTTCGGGAGGATGAGGTGGATGTTGGGAGATTAGTTGAGATGAAGACACGGGAGACTTGATGGATACGGCTGAGAACACATGGGTTGTATCATGGGTGTTTGATACAGGGAATGTGATCCTATTTAGTTGGTTGGAACGTGTGGGAAGGGAATTAAGTGACTGATATGTGACACAGGGAAATTTTGTTGAGCCAAATGCAGGAAAGGACCAAGGGAGTTGGGATGAATCTGAAAGGGTCTTGATTTGCGGGGCTGCATGCGATTTGGGTTCAGAATGAATTTGACTTGACCTGCATACGTTAGATTCAACCAATAAAAAAATCAAACTTGAATTATTTTTAATACTTTATTAAAATGTAATGATGAAAGGGAACATTTATTTTTTTCATGTTTAAATATAAAATATGTGCATTAAAATGATGATAAGTGCTATGAAAAAGATATTAATTTATGCATTATTTAGCACTTATCACAAGAAAGAGTCAAGCAAGAAAATGAAAGCTAGGAGCAACAATGATGATGTTAGCTCCAAAGAACTACAAGAGGTAACTAACTTATGCTTTATGGCACAAGAAGATAAGGTAAAATCTAAATCTACTTCTACATCAAATGATTTTCATGAAGAATTCCCTTATGATGAATTATTAAATGCTTTCCATGATTTGTATGGTGAATGTAGAAAATTAGCTATGAAGAATAAAAATCTTAAAAAGCTAAATCTCGAAATTGCAAAAGAAAGAAATTCTAGTGATGAAATACAAGATAAACTAAATTCTGAAAATAAAAGCTTAAGGTTAAATTTAGAACAATTGATTCAAAAAAATCAGAGTTTAATTAAAGAAAATCAAAACTTAAGTAAAGAAATTAACCAATTAAAATCTTTTATTAACAAATTCACTGTAAGTTCAGAAAGATTAAAAATGATGTTTGAAAGCCAGTATGTTGCTTATGATAAATCAAAACTTGGCTTGACTCCTTTACTTAACAATAAATCTCTAGAAAAAAAGGTTATCAATTCACCAAGCAAACCATTAAATAAGATAACTTATTTCAAACATGAAAAGAATGGGCATAACAACTTTACCTATCGTTCCAACATAATTAAATCAAGTGGTAAAGTTATTACAATTAAACAAATTTGGGTTCCAAAAGGAATTATATGTCCTAACTCTCAAGGACCCAAGCAAACTTGGGTATCCAAAATGAAAATATGAGGATATAGATGTAGGTGTGCCAAGATACCCATGGAACAAATAAAACTTTCATACAAATGGGTGTTCTAGACACACGTCAAAAAATGAAACTTAAAATATACTTATGAAAAGTAATAAAAAAATAATAATAATGAAATCAGTAATCCTTGCATCTCATCATTATTTTTGCTTTAGTATTTGATTAAAATATGAATTGCAAGTATTGATCAATTTTGTAATATAGAAAATACTTTTGGAAATATAATCAAATCACTTCATTTTATAGTATGCTTTACTCACTATTGGATAAGTTGCTAAATGATTAATCAATTTATTAAGAATAACTCTATGAATTCTCTATATGCTTGATTGAGAGTTTTTATCCATGGCATTATTGTTTATCGATCATAGATATAAAAATGTATACTTGGTATGCCTTTGAATATATGCACTATGAATACCAAGATTAAAGAAACCATCTTTGGCATATAAAATCAACTCATGCTAGTATGTACTTAATCTCAAAAGACCTTGCCATTGGCTTACTTAGATTATCTTCTGAAAGGTCAAAGTTTGCTATGCATGTTAACTAAGGAAACAAACAAAAATCAATTTCTAAATCTAAAGGTATTGTTTCCATTACTAAGTTTTCAAAAGCTTACATTAGTTCTGTTCTTGGCACTCAAATTGAAATATTTTCTACATTGGCACAAACTCACAAAAAGGGTTCAAATGAAAAAGGTTTGCAAACTATGAAAATAAAGAAGTATCATGGTATAGTTTTGAAAACCAATTTTGTATCAAGCTGTGCACAGAAAATAATATTGAATACAATTGTTTCTGTATCAAGAACACCATAAATAAAATAGGATTAATAGAATTCTTGAAGAAATGAAAAAAGCAATGTTGTATGATAGTCATCTACTTAAATGATTTTTTTTTTAAAAGCTATCATCATTGCTTGTCATATATATGGTTTCTATTAGATCTATTTTTTGATGAAAACTCCATTTGATCTTCTGAAAAATAAAAAATAATCTATTGCATATCTTTCATATTTTTCAGTAGTATATGTTATGCTTGATATGATCTTTTGAAAATAATGCCAAATTTGATAAAGATATTTCTATCATTGGATATCATTCATCAAGAAATGCATATAGAACATTCAATGAAAAGATTCTAGTTATAGAAATATCAATTCATTTTATTCTTTATGAGACTAATGATTTATTATCAAGATACTAAAATCAAATTATATATGTATATGGTTAATCTTTTGCATATAACAATCTGAAAACTTGTTAATAATTAGAACCAAATTGAGTTTTTCAGAAATGCACTTAATGAAGAAAAATTGATGACTACTAAAAGACTAAATCAAGAAAAGATGAAATAGATCTTGATGAAATTCTTGCATGATTAGAAGTAAAGATCACCATTATCATTTGCTTGCTTTATGAGCTTTATATTCTGTCAAATGAATGTGTAGAATACACTTCTATGTGGTTATTTCATTAAAAAGATCTATGTAAAATAACCACCTTATTTGAAAACACTCATTACAAATATGATAAAGCAATATATGATTTGGAACAAGCATCAAAAGCATGATATAAAAATTTGAGTAACTTTTTGATAAAAAGTAATAATGATAAATCTATACATTAAAAAGAAGAATTTGTGATATCTTGCTTGCTCAAAGCATACATTGATGGCATTATTTTTGGTTCTACTAATGAAAATTTATATGGAGATTCTACTATGCTCATGCAAAGTAAGTTTGAAATATGTATAATGAATGAATTAACATTTTCTTTCGAACTCCAAATTAAGATAAACAAGGAAGGGGATCTTCATTGACCAAAGTTAGTCCACAAGAAAACTCTTATAGAAGATTGGCATGAAGAAGGTATGTCTATGACCCCATCTTGTAGAATTTGAAAAGGATAAGCAAAGTAGATCTATTGTTTTAAAGCTGTATTGAAGCATGATAGAATAATTATTTTATCATACAGCTAGTAGACCAGATTGTATGCTCATTATGTGCCCTTATGCAAGACTTCAATCTAACTCTAATGAATCACATTTTATTGATAACAAATGAATCATAATCTGAATTTTGATAGAAATAATTGTTTAAGGCAATTTGATCAAAACTTAGCTAGCATGCCTTATTGACAATTATCTTAAGCAAATAGAATCTAAGCTAAATTGATTTTCAAAATAAGAAATTGATTTGATCTTGATGAATCTTTCTATTGCCTCACATGCTTGTCCTTGAACCATCTTGGTTAATGAAACTATCTTTTTAGTTCAAGTGATATGTGCTTGCTTATATTTAGGCAATCTCTTGAGTAAAGTGACTCAACATTCAACTATTGTCATATCTTATATTGAGTCATCTAGTTAAAAATATGTTGGATGAATGTTTTGTATCTTGAAGAAACTAATGACTTTCTTTCAAGAAAGAAAAGGAGTTTGTTAATAATGCAGGATCCTTGAGCAAGAAAATGAGAGATTTCAACTTGAAGGACACCTCCGCATAAGATACAATAAACATTCACATGCAAACAAGAGAGAGGACTTTCTTCAGCCAAAAGTTCACACATAAGAAATCTAGTTTGACTTGAAGAATCTAGAATGAATCGGTAATTTTAGATACCTCTCTCATAAATTAGCTGAGCAAAGTCAATAACTTAAATCTTATTGTGGCATGGTTAAAATCTTTAATTATTAATTTCTTGATATCATGTCTATATATGTATTAATTGACTTATGCTTTTAGAAATTGATTCATGATTTGCTCAAACTAAAATATTCCTTTGCCTATATCATAACCATGAAATACACAAGTATATGCTTAAAATGTTGATTTAAAATGACTTGTGAGAAGCTATGAATTCTTGAGCATAATGAAAATGTTGTTTGCATGATATACATCTATATGATACATAAGATTATTTCTTTATTCTGCTCTTTCATGTAAATTACTTGAGAATAACAAAAAGAGAGAGAGATAAAGAAAAGAAAATGGATATTATTCAAGAGAAGTAAAATCTAAGTAAAGGCAAATACTCCAATCTTAAGGAAAAGCAAAACAAGCATAATATATTCGGCACATTTGTTAGACTTGTGTGAGCATTCTTTTGGAAGGGATAAAATCCGTAATTAATTACACTTAAACAGGGAGAGTTTGAAGTGAACATTTTAACCTTTCTATATTGCTCATCATAGGGATGGTGCCAATGGGGAGGCTAGTGGTAGTACCCGGCACTATTTGACCCAACTATTCGGTGTAGGGTATATTAGAGACGGCACAAGAGGGAGGCTAGTGGTAGTACCTCGTGCCCCTTCCAACTCCACCGGATAGGGAGCAAATAGAGTATAGAACATAAGAAAGTAAAAACGAAAAACAATATCAAAATGTTCGTTAATTGGTTAAGAAAAGAAATTCAAAAAAAAATGAGGAAATGAATGACAAAGTAAATGAAAGTATATAAGAAGAATCAAGTCAAGTTTTAATCACTTGGAAACACACCTTAAGGATGAAATTAGTGGAAGATTATATTTAAATAGGGGGAGTTTATTTGAAAAGAATTGATTTTGATCCTTGACATGCTTGTTCTTAATATTTTAATGCATGACTTAACACATAATATATTTTGCATGTGGCATGATGTTTTGAATTATGGGTTCTCAATATTTTGTAATGCTCCATGCTTGGATAAGTTGATTGAAATATGTTTTAACTTTGCTCACAAGTCTTTGCTTCACCCTTACCTCAAACTAACTTGTGTTCCAATGCTTGAATGTTTGAAATACTACATAAATATTTTTTTAAGTAATATTAAAAAAATTTCAGTTTTATCATTCACGATTATCTTTGAAAGTTAAATAGATTTACAAAAAGAAGAAGAGAAAGATATTTCTATTTAGGCAAAATGAATTGATCTTGATCTATCTTTCTACTTGCCTAACTTTGATACATAATGTCCTAATACTTGTTAAAATATCCTCCATCTTGTATCGAAACTCAATATTAAATATAAAGATTCTGAAAGTGCTCTAATATTATTGAAATATGTGTTTTCAATTTTAGTGATTTAAGATGAGCTACAATGTAGAAGATACATATCTCAAATTATAATTTTAAAAGCCTTCTTGGAAATTCTTATGAAAATTCAGAATCTGATTTTGTATAAAAGCTTAAACTTAACTTAGAAATGCTTATATCGTTACATCTTTGTAACCTTAGTTATATGCTTCAATAATCGCGTTATTCAGGAGAATAACTCAATATGATTTTTAAATAAAAATTTTAACATAAGAAAAAAAAAACAGAATTAATTTTGATGCCTTGGTTGATTGTCTCGATACGCATCCGAAACATATCTTTTCTTATCCTTAAAGTGTACTAATATTGGTCTAAATGATGTGTCTTTCAATGATCTTGATTGCAAATAAATATTTTTAAATATATGATTTTATTTTGATATTAAAAAGATTTATTGTGCTTCATGTATACATTGCTGAAAAACTATGATTAAGAAATTGAGTTCTATAAAAGAGTGAATGATCTTAAGTCTAGAAACATTTCAGCTCACTCAAATGATTCTTAAAAGAAAGAAAATGTAAATGCTTTTGAAAGAATTTGAGCTTCAAATGAATCATTTTTTGATTAATATTTCTATACATTTTCTCAAAGATTTAGAGAAAGCATAACTTGTTCTTGAAGGATTAGAAAGAGTAATTGGTACAAATTTTGAATAATTCCAGATCACTCTACATTCTCGATGTCATAGAATTTCGGTTCTATTCAAAATCTGAAATTCAACAAAGAAAAGAATGATTAAAGAAGAATGCAACTTTTGAGGGGGAGCTTTGGATATTCAATCTAAATGCAAAATATCACGACCATTTGATAAATATCTTCTATACGTTATGAATTGATTTTGATGAACCTCCTTATATTACAAGACTTGCTTTAATTATATAATAAGTTTATACCTTGAGATGAGTTCTATAAAGGTTGTCTTATCTCAAACCTTGAGTCTTATGAAAATAAGCTGAAACTTATAGAAAATATATTTTCGAGATTGACAATTTTATTGAACATTATCTTCAAATTCTAAACTCTTAAATGGAATGATCAATTGAGGGGGAGAAAGAAAATTTCAGAAGGAGAGATCTTATGGAACTTAATCGCATAAATCTATAACTAAAGGAGAGAGAAAGAATACTAAATGAAAAGTGATCCTAATACTCTCCAATATGTATCATCTGAAATTTAAATCTGAAAATCTTTATGATACACCTTGAGGCTTGTTATTTGGTTAATATATCTTATGCATAAATCATGAACCAAATTGCAATTCAAACAGTTGATCTTAAGAGCCTCTAACTTAATGAAAAAGGGGGAGAATAATGTGTTGAATTTTCTTGAGTATCTCTCAGAAAATCTATTTTGGAATTCACTAATGAGTCCTAATTGGCTTGCTCTTTAGAACTTCAATTTAGTGCCAATTCATATTTTTATGTATCAAATTGTGCTTATTTTTTAAAGGAATAAAGTCTTTAAAAGAGCTTTAAAAGAATCTTCAAAGCCTTTGAATTTTATGTATGCTCTAAGATATATCATAAATTGCATGAATTCATATTTTGGTGTTTATGCCACAATATTTTTACATCATAAAAGAACTTTGCAATCATACTTAATATATTGCTCTTATACTCTGAAAATTAGTTAAATTGCTCTCATGTTGTTAAAATGCTTAATATATTGGGCAAAAGATCTTAAATGAACAAGCTTTCATACTTATTATTGAAGAGAGGTTAGATTTTCATTCGTGCTTTCCTTAAATATTATTTGTGGTACTTCTTGAATTAACTTAAGAAAGATTCCACCTACACTTGATTTGAAAACTATCTTTGGAATCACATTCGATGTGTTCTCCTCTGAAATTATCTTAATTGGCTCTGGTCTATGCTCATTAATCTTTTTCTAACATTATTGCCTTGAGTTATATGATTCATATTTTTGCAAAAATTTGACATGCAAATCAGAGTACAATAAGAAAAAGAAATATTTGAGTATTCTTATCTTTGTGCTTAATGTTTCACTATCTTTTTGATGTTGTCAAAAAGGGGGAGAAATATCTAAGTATATGCTCATAATGCTTTATGTGTTGATTATGTTAAGTTGATTAAATCTAAAGCATTATCATGAAGTATATTTTAAAGATATATGTTTTCTACTTCAAACAACTTAGCTATGCATTACTTCTAGAATACAATATATTTTATATTGCATATGCTCCAAGTTTTGTCATCATCAAAAAGGGGGAGACTGATGACCCAAAGATTGATTTAAAGATTGATTTTGATGATCACAAAACCTTGAAGTATAAATACTAATGTTTGTGTTGTAAGAAGAAAGATAATTTGTTTTGCAAGGAACATAGCAAGTTGAAAAAATACAAGAAGGCCTCAAAAGCTCTCAAGAAAAGTTGGAAGAAAGCTACACTTTATTGGCCCAAGTTTCAAGTTCAAATGATTCAAGTTAGAGGAGCAAATTCAAAGAAAGATTCAAAAGAATAGTCCTCGAGTCGACTCCTGAAAGTTTAGAGTCGACTCTGGCACTCTGGAGTTTCAAGCAACAGCGCTCGAGTCGACTCCGATACTCTACGAGTCGACTCCGACTGAGAACAAACAAAAAGATAGAGAGTTGATTTTCAGCGCTACAGTGCTCGAGTCGACTCCTACTTCAGCGCTACAGTGCTCGAGTCGACTCCTACTTCAGTGCTACAGTGCTCAAGTCGACTCCTACTTCAGCGCTACAGTGCGGAGTCGACTCCCAACTACAGTGCCGACAGACTACTATTCACAAGTGACTCCTGTTTCAGCCGAGTCGACTCCTACTTCAGCCGAGTCGACTCCAGCACGCTGGGAGGCATAACGGCTAGTTTTTTCTTGATTCCAACGGCTCTATTTTTGTCTCTAACGGCTAGATTTTTGTTTTCACTCCGTCTAAAGCTATAAAATCAAGAGGAGAGCTAGGGAAGATGGGATGAAAGTGGGAGAGAACATTTAGGGAAGAGATTTCAAAGAGATTACAAGAGAAATCTCCCAAAAGCACAAAAGGGCCATTCAAAGTAAAAGAGAGAGAAGAAGAGCATCCAAGTGAATCCCAAAGCTTCCTCTCCAACTGTGTGCTGCCTCGGTGATCCTCTACTTCATGCAAAATCAGAAGAGGGTCAAGTAAAGAAGAAGCCGAGTTTCTTCATCTACAAATTTGTTTGAGGGCTTCTTCTCTTTACTTTACTTGGTTATATTTGCTATATTTGCTTATTTGAGAAGCTTGTATTTGATTTAAACTCTTGTTCTAATATCTTGTAACTTGATTCAATCAAGGGATTGAATCAAGGGGTTATGGTTTGTTGGTGAGCCAAAGGGAAAACCAACGTTGTAAGGTTGTGGTTGGTGAGCCTTTGGAAAAACCAACTGGGTTGATTGTGAACCCGAAAAACAATCGTTGTAAGGTTGTGGTTGGCGAGCCTTTGGGAAAACCAACTGGGTTGGATTGTAAGCCCGTGAAAACAATCGGTTGGTTCTAGTCGGTGAGCCTGTGAAAACCGACCGAGTTCGTTGTGATCTCGCAAAACAACAAGTTGGGTTGTGAGCTTGTAAAACAACCGACTGTAATCTGAGAGATTATAGTGAAATTTCCAAGAGGTCTTGGGGAGTGGATGTAGGTGCTGGGGTGCACCGAACCACTATACATCTTTGTGTTTGTGATGCCTTATCTCTTGTATTTCATGCCTTACATTCATGCTTGATTGTATAATATCTCTAGCTTTATTTTCTATAGAGTTATAAGTGATTGTTTAGAATTTGCTTAGCTTCCACTCCATTCTTACCATACACATAGATTAAAATTGATCATACAACTATAAGTTAATTTTAGATCAATTGCACCCTAAAGCCATAGTATAATTGCTCTAGCTTAATTTTCCACTGCTTTACTTGTAATTGCCTAGAGCTTAAGTAAATAACATCTTATCATTCCGCTGCATTCTATTCAAAGTAAAAATTAGAAAACATAATTTTTAGAAAACCCAATTCACCCCTCCTCTTGGGTTGTCACATTGGGCAACAAACCGGTTAATCTAGATCCTCCCACTGACTTCATCAAGTCAGATTAATAAGAACTAGATTCAATCCGGTTAAGGAGGCACCTAAATCAGTCATACTGATTTTTCTTAAAGGCATGGGTTAACTCGAATCATTAAGTGATCCAATCAAAATGTGATTGACCATGTCAGCTAGGTAAGTGAGATCGGTAAAAGAGATATGCCATTAACTCGGCAAAGATGAATCAGTGCGAGTAGCTCCCAATTAAAAATTACCGGTCAAGTCTGCCAAACTTACCTTAGACACCGACTGGTTAATCAATTTCGATTTGATTACTCAAATGACTCGGGCTCAAGCTCTGAGCCTCAATCAAGTTCCATCTTGGTATAATCAAAGACATGAAATTTGATCAACTACAACTATCATATTTGACCTAGAGTTTTCTTGACCTAATCTAGTTACTACTTAATTAGATTTGATCAATTAACTCTAATTAGACCATGTTTGATTCTAACCCTAGGTCTAACCTAATTACAGAACTTGACTTGAGCTAACCGAAAACCCCAAGAATTATAGAATGTCATTTAATTAAGTTCACAATTCTAGATCTAGGTTTTCATATCACTTAATTCTTAATTAAGTGTAAGCTTATGAAAATTTCATATCATTGTATATTCTTTTAATTATATACTAATTACAAAGTTTCAGTTCTTAAAACTTATTTTTCAGATATGAGATTTGTAATTAATCTTGTTAAAATTTAGATTTAATTCATATTTAAATCTTAGATGATTTATATTCATATATCACATATACAAACTAATATAAATTAACTTAAACAACATACATCATATGCGTTTGTTTTGAGATTTGATTTATTATTCAAAATCAGAAAATAAATAAGTCATAAATTTCATTTAGATCTAATCTAATCAAGTTTATAATTTCAGATTTATTCATGTTCTCTATATTATATATACTAACATGAATATACATCACATGCATCCTATTTTTCAGATCTAATTAATCATGTAAAAATAGAAATTAAATCAATCGTAAATCTCTTTTAGATCTAATCTAAATATATCTATAATTTTAGATTTAATTACAAAGATTAAAACTATTTTTAATCTTCTTTTCGTAGTTTATCTTGAAGGATTGAATCACAGTGGCACCCTACACGCCATAAGAGATCCTATTGCATGGAAAAAGAGGGTTATGAACCCTTCTTTCTCCTATGACCGGATAGCCTGGTGATCATTCCAATTGGATTACTTGACTATTAGGATTAGAAAACTTGTTTTAGGCATAAATGTTTAAACTAGTTTGAACCTGACTCTGATACCACTGTTTGGGTACCCTAGTGGTCGCAAGCATATATTTTTAAAGATTTTACAGCAGAAGCATGAATTAAACTATTTAATTTCTATGCATGCTAGAGATCATATCTCTACAACAAAAATAGATCCAGAACTTTAAACATTTATCTTAAACAAGTATGCATGATTCTATATCTAACGTGTAGTCACGCAGAACTTCAGCAACCTAGTTGATTTCTAATCCTAATTTCTAATGAGATCAGATCTCATACCTTTTTGCTTTGAGAACTTTGATGATGTCTTGATCACTTTGTGTAGCCGCACACACATCCGGCCTCTACGGATAGTCCACGCGAAGCTCTAGGAAGATCCACAACTGCAAGAGTGCTAGCTTGTGCAAAGGTGCTGCAGTGGCTGAATTTTTCTCCCTCGAAGCACTCAACTTTTGATTCTTCTTCCAGAGGATGAAGGAAAGAGATGAAGGAGAAGAAGGAGGAGAGAGGGCGTCTGGCTCTCAGAATTTTTTCAAAATTTAGAACCCTTTCTAAAGACCATCTCATGCAAACCCTAGGCGTGGGGGTCTTTTTATAGCCAAAAGACCCCCCACGCCTCACACTTCTTTTGGCCAACGAATTTGGCTGATAAAATTCCCAAAAAATTCTTGTGAATCTATAGAGATAAACAAATTCTCTTTTAATCTTGTGCCATGAATTCCTAAAACTTAGGAGGTTATTGCACCCCAAACTTTAACTGCACGCCACCCCACTTGATGCACCATGCAGTCCCTACAAATTAGGAATTTAATTCCTATCATTTTAGAAAGATTTGAGGCACCATATTTTTCTGAAAAATAGCCCCACACCTCCTCTTTCCTCATGCCAAAAATTGGCCAAAAATAAAGAGGATAGACACCACTGTATTTAGGAATAAGGATGAGGTGTCTTTCTTCTCCAAGAAAGAAAGCTAGGATCCTAAAATTTAGGAATTCTTCTTCTTATCAATTTCTGAATTTTTGAACTTAGAATCCTTATCAAATAAGAACTTTTAATAGGCTCGGATCAAGCCCAATCCAATTGGGTCAAGTCCGATTAATTGGGTCGAGCCTAATCAACTCGGATCGAACCCAATCCAATTAGGTCAAATCCGGATGTAACCCAAATTAAATTTTATTCAATTTGGCTTAACATAAGCTCAATCATTCAATCAATTGAGTTCACTAGCAATCTAATTACTAATTAATCCTTTAATAATTCAATAATTATTTTACTGCAACTTTTGCTTAGGATAATTTATCAATTGAATTGACCGATGTACCCCTGGACGATTCTTAATCATCGATTAGCCATTTGATCAACCTAGAAACTTCTATGTGTGTGACCCCATAAGTTTGAATCTAAACCAGTAGGACAAAAATGACTTTTTGTAATAATCGAAGTGACCATCTAGCAATGGTACACGACGTCCGGATAGGCCGAATAATTGCAAAACAATATTCTGGAACCCTTGGACTATGGTTACCGTATAATTCATCCCTATGACTCCTAATGCCTGGATGACATCAGAGTTCTATCAACTCTATAATAGTACATCCAAAAATGTGTTTCAACTTTACTAATCCTGCGACTCCTCACGAGGAGTATCCTGGCCAAGGTTTTGCTAAATTGAACAAGGGCATTATCTCCTGTCATCAAGAGGGGTCAATTCCATCTTGACTCACACATCGACTTCGCAAATACTTGATTGCACCCAGTGACCTTCCGTCCCTGAATTAGAAATTCAGCTAGTCCGGTACCCAAGTACAGTAGTTGTTTGTTGTTAATCACTGTGTTGATCTCAGGTCTGAGGGACATATATACCCATATCCATTCGGAACATCTCTTGACAGCAAAGCATTCCAGAATGGTCACGTTCAGTGAAGTGTACTCCTATACTTCACCTGTGTGACATATCAGTATCTCTACAGTCCTTGGTTAAGAGGACAACCAACGTATATGGCACACAATGACCTAATCTTAATAATGCTGTTATCCTAGTAACAGCACATCATTTGGTCGTGTACTATTTTAAGGACTCGTAGATAAATCCTTCTTTATCATAAAGAAGTCCTAAGGACTTCATCTCATAACAAGAGTTCATTTGAAGATGTATAAATAAAATGATGAATAATGCCAAATAACATTTTATTATTTAATTAATTCATATACAAATTCAATCATCAACAGGCTGACGATTGACTTTTAGGATACAATTCCTTACAGAGACTGCAGGGCTTGAATTGACTGCCCAAGTGGAGGGCACCACTGGATAGGGCTATGCCGACCAGCTGCGCTAGGAGGGTCTAGAGACCGGGACGATCAGGACGTAGAACCAAGAAGATGGGGGCACAAGTGTGGCTAGGCTAGATTTGGGACTCCAGGAAGAAGGATCTGGTGGATATGCCTGAGTTGTCCAACAGCTTAAGGCAACTCGGGCATTTGGGGTAGAGACCTCCGGCAGTGGTGAGGGGTCCCAGAGCGGGATAGTGGGTGAGTTGAAAAGTATGAGGGCTGGTGAGGGGATAGTGGATGGCGGTCAGCCTGAAGATCCCTCCTCATCAACATGAAGCTAATGCTATGGAATTGTAGAGGGGCCAAGAAGCCCTCCTTTCTAGCCACGTTTAGGAGGTTAGTACACTTGTATGATCCGAATGTGTGTCCTCCTGAAGACAAGATTATCAGGTCAAAGCTTTTAGTGGGCTAAATGGTGCTTTCCTCTATCCTAAGGATTATACTCAATTAAGTCTCGAGGCTTGTCAGGGGGTGTAGTGATGGTGTGAAAAATGAGCTTTACCAACTTTAATATCTTTCATAGATGTAATTAGTAAGCCATTATGGTGATTTTTGAAGGTAATATCAGCCCTTGACTTTTATCTGCGGTCTATGCTAGTATTGACTATAGGGAGCATCGGGGTTATGGAATGAGGTGTCTTGTACGGTGCAATAAGGCATCCCCACCATAGCAGCAGGTGACTTCAACTATATTGACGGACCACAGGAGAAAAGGGGGGTTAGGGCTTTTTCTAGCAAGGCTGAGGTCAGTAAGTTTCAAGAGTTTATTGATACTAATGGCTCGGTGGACCTTGGTTTCATAGGGCTAAGGTTTACTTGGTGCAACAACTGCCGGGGGGGAGTTAGGGTCTAAGAGAGAATTGATAGAGCCTTTGCCATAGTATGATGGATCCAGTAGTTTTTGGATCGTCATGTGTAGTATCTTCCACAAATTGGGTTGGACCACTGCCTGATCCTCATCTGTATGTAGTCCACCATTTCGTATTAGTTCCCCTTCTAGTTTAAGAAGATCTAGCTATCATACCTGATATCTTGGGACATTGTCAGGGAGGTGTTGAGTAGGGCGGTGCGAGGTGATATGATATACCATATGACCCGCAAGCTCTAGTTACTCAAGTGCTGGCTCCAGAAGCAAAACATAGAGGAGGTGGGCGACATCTTTAGGAGATTGGAAGAGGCAGAAGCTTGATTGTCTCTCTCTAGTCCAAGGAGGAGCGGGATGGGGGTTTGTCTTCAGAGGATTTGGCCAAGTTGAGATCTATGTTGTCTTTGCATCACTTGCTCCTATACCAGCAGGAGACGTTTTAGAGCCTGAACTCTAGAGTCCACTGGATCTTGGAGGGTGACTAGAATACTAGTTTCTTTCACAGATTGACAACAATCAAGAGATAGAGGAACATGATCCGAAGCCTCGAGATAGTAGTAGAGTGATGACCGAGGATGCGGAGGTCATTAGTTGGAAGCTCTTGTAGTTTTTAAGTAAGAGGTGGTTGACCCAGGCTAAGCATGGAAGTCCTTCTTTTGGCCCTATTCCTGAGGTGAGAGTTTTGGAGGTTGAGAAGGGGGTTCTATTTATGCCGATCACAACCATGGAGGTCCAGGCGGTTTTTTGGTCATTGATAGAGGACAAAGCTCCAAGCCCTGATGGTTTTTCCACTTCTTCTATAGAAGGTACTGGCCTATCATTCATCACGAGGTGGTAGCTTTTATCCAACACTTCTTTGACATGGTGTCGATGCCAAGGGAATGGAAGGACTTTCATTACGCTAATTCCCAAACAATAGTCCACCACCAAGCTTGGTCATTATAGACCTATCAACCTTTGCTCTACTCTTTACAAGGCCATCATGGAGATTTTGGTTGCTAAACTCAAAGGGATCCTTTCTAGACTCATCATCCCTAAGCAGGGTGCCTTTGTTGGCAGTCGCAGTATCTTTGATATACTCATAGCTCAGAAGTTCATGCATGATCTTCAGAGAGCCTTTTGTAGACGAAACCTTATGGCTGTCAAGCTGGATTTAGAGAGGGCCTACGATCGGATGAGCCAGCGCTTCCTCTTCTTCACCTTGGACAGTATCAAGTTTGGTGAGGACTGAATCCAGTGGGTTATGGGATGTGTTCATTTTCCATCCTTCGCCATTTTGGTGAATGACACACCCACTCCTTTCTTCGACTCCACCACTGGTCTTCAGCAAGGTTGTCCTCTCTCTCTCTATTTGTTCATCATTTGTGATGATGCCTTATCCAAAGCCCTTTGGGTTGTTTCCTTGGCATAGGTCATTAAGGCTTATAGGCCTACACAGGAGGCCGACCCAATGTCCCACCTTCCTTTTGTGGATGATTGCATGCCCCTAGGTCGAGTCACGAAATAGAGTGCTATGAGGATTAGGGGCATTTTGGAGGGCTACCATGCTGCTTCAAGTTAGCGAGTCAACTTTGCCAAGTCTGCAGTCCACTTCACCCCGAACACCAAGCCAACACTTAAAGATAGCATCAAGAAGATCTTGGGGGTTGGAGAGCAAGCTAACTACTGTAGGTATCTGAGGATGCCTATCACGGGGAGACTTCTATGGAGGGAAGATTGTGGCAAGGTTGAGCAGAGCATCAGCAGGAGGCTAGAGGTGTGACAGACGAGTGTCCTCTCTATGAGGGGTAGGATGATGCTGGTGAGATCAGTCCTCAGCTCTGTCCCAATATGTCTCTTATCCAACACTCTGCTGCCCAA
Organism: Phoenix dactylifera; assembly: GCF_009389715.1. Classification (NCBI taxonomy): domain Eukaryota; kingdom Viridiplantae; phylum Streptophyta; class Magnoliopsida; order Arecales; family Arecaceae; genus Phoenix; species Phoenix dactylifera. The sequence goes on from NC_052399.1 coordinate 7,339,319, forward strand.
GGTGCTGCTGCTGAGATTGGAGTGGATATTCAGGAACTTTCTTGAGAGAATGCGGGATGGTAGGAGAGGCGTTCTTTTCATGCCTTGGAAAGTCCTTTGTCAGCCTTGCACCAGTGGAGGATTGGGCATCTACTTTCTTCTGATGAGGAGAGAGGCTCTTGTGGTAAGACATGTAGACCAGGAATTGTTGGAACCTAAGGGATTATGGAGTGTCTTGATGAGAGCCAAGTATGGCAACCATATCAGAGTTGCAGACTTTCGGGCTGATCGGCATAGCTCCTTCATCTGGTGTAACATGTGCTCTTGTGCTCTGAGGGTGTTACCTCGGATTAGGTGGATAATCAATGACGGCCAGTCGATCGATGTGTAGAAGGATACTTGGATCTCAAATTTTTTTTTATGACTATAGCCCACTATGGTTAACGTAGACTGCTCAGGCCTCAAGGTGTGTGACCACCCAAGCCTGAGGGAGACGAGTTGGGACATAGCTACGGTCTAACAGTACTTTAGGGAACAACTGGTAGAGAGTATCTTAGCCTTATTAATCTTGAGACTGGGTGGACTGGACAGAAGCATCTAAGGCTCGACTTGCCGGTCTAAGGTAAAGGTCTCTAATTTGGGAGAGCTGTACGGGGCCCTGACGTCACGATTGATTGATGACAGTTGATTTTTGGATGCTCTGTATTCACCCACAGGTTGCCTTGTTTCTGTGGAAGGTGGTGTGGGGCAATTTGCCAACCATGAGTGTGCTCTTTAGAAGAGGGGTGAGGCTCTCCCCCAGTTGTGATAGCTACCCGGAGGTGGTGGAATTAGTGGATCATGTTCTATTTGGATGCCCGAAGGCAGTCCTGATATGGCGCTTGATAGGTGTTGCTTGTGGAGTTTTGCAATCTCCTACTCCGGCCATAACTTTTCTTGATTTCCTGAGGAGTCCATGAGGAGACTTGTCGACTCAGCCAGTGGCATTAGGTGCGCCTATATTTCTTATCAAATTTAATTGAACAAGAATGCTAGAGTCTTTGAGAACAAAGAAAAGAGCCTAAGGATTGTAGTGGACAAGGCGCTTATCGATACAGTAAAGCATACCCATGTAGTGACTATTGATGGAATTGGGATTATAAGGAACACCTAGGGCTCCCATTTAGCTCTGATGGTGCCTTGTGCGATATTTATCGCCTGAGAGCTTCCATCCTCGAGCTTTCTCAAGATAACTTTTGATGGCAGTGTGGTGGATGAGAAAAAAAGAGGTGGGGTTGGGTTTGTCATCAGGAGGCCTGACTCCATCTTAATTGCGGCAAGGGGTTGTCTACTTTATGACACTTTTGTTCCTGAGATGGAGATAAGGGTAGTCTAGGAGGATATCTCTTATGCTTGCCTCGTCCTAGGGTTCGATCGGATTCAGCTTGAAGGGGATTTGGTAACTGTCATCCGGTGGATCTAGGGCCATACTAGGGTTGCTATCGAGCACCCTCTTTTGTATGATATCTGTGGTCATCTGTATAATTGTCTGGATGTCCGTGTGTCTCATGTATACCAGGAGACGAATAGAGCAGTTGATTGGGTGGCATCATTCGTCACTCAATATTTTGGAGGTTCATTTTGCGATTGTATGGAGTCCTCACCCCCCCTCCCCCCCTTTTTTTTTTTGATTTTGTTAGATGTACTTATACTAGAATGGTATGAAAATTTTCGTGTTACTTAAAAAAAAAAAGATAGTTCACTATATGGCAGCTTATACAACATTAGTTATATTGCACTAATTGTCTATCTCTGTGTTGTTTGGCTCAAATCAAACCGCTCAACTCTCAATTATTTATTGTACTTTGCTCTCTCATACATCTAAATTGAAAGAAAGATAATTATACCAATATACAAGGGACCTGATAATATAGGGGGCCATCTGCACAATGTTTTACACTTAGCAATGATCCTTCTAGCGGCAGTCGGAATTAAGAAAATATTTTAATAAGCACTGTTCTAGAGTTATTAGGACCAAATGTCATGAGATAGCTCCTACTCTCTCTCCCTCAAATTACCAAGGTGAACCTTAGATGACAATGCCTGTGAGGAGTTAGGTTAATTCCCACACCCCCCCCCCCCCCCCCCAAAAAAAAGGGTTAAAGAGCCTTTCATGTTTAATAGCTTGAACATAGGTTTTTGTTAGAAGTATCTCCATTATATAGGTACATGAAAAATGGCCACACATTTTATAGAACTAAGCTCTTGATTGATTGCAGCATCATAATCTCACTCATATAGGTATTGATGTATAATTAAATATTATAAATTAAAATTATTTGGATTTACATGTAGCAGCATTTAATGGGTATGCCTTCTTGAGTGTGATGATTCTCTTTGCTAAATTGGTATCATTTCTTTGAATAGTGAGATGCCTCGAAAAGAATGTTCATCTCCCCCAAAGCCAAAAGCTTTTGGGATCCCGAGCACTGGTTCACACAACTGCCAATACTTCATGGCGGGCTGGCTGTAAATAACTTTTCACATGTAGGCATACTTTCAAGAGAACGCTAATCATTCATCCATTGGTCCCAAAAAAACCTTTTGTTGTTGTTGTACTTCATCAATCTGTTGAGACCCAAGAGTACCGCCGGCCTCAGAATTGGGGGGTAGAGATACTAGACGGCGTACAGCAGTCTTGTGTGTGCTCGTGCCACTCAATAGCATTGAGGGTGCAATATTTACATTAAGAACAATCCAGTTAATAGACCAACCTTCTTAAGACAATTAAGAACTTTGTCTATTCCTGGATAAGAGTCACCATTCATATTATTTTCTTGCGCCATGAAGTCCTAACTTCTCTATCCTTAGAAGATTGAACTGTTATAGGTAAAAAAAAATTCATGCTTCCAGCACTAAATATGATATATAGCTATTCATAATGGAGTTCACTGGAAAATAAGCTATTCACTTTAACAAAAAAAAAAAAAAAAAAAAGAAAAGAAAAAGAAAAGCCTGTCCAAATGGAGCTCAAAGTCCCCAAATTGAGGCTTGTTGGGACTGTTTGGCTCCTTCTTCAATGCTGATTCTGCGCTGCCCTCATTTCCATAGACATCTTCACTGGTGGCAGCTTATCCAACTTTAATTGTACTGCATTAATTGTCTATCCGTATTGTTTGGCCCCAACCAAACTGCTTGGTATTCGATTATTAACTATACCTTGCTCTCTCATGCAACAAAACCAGAAGAAAGAGAAGGATATTAATTGATACGAGGGACCTGCCTTATATGGGCCCATCCATACAACGTTTTACTAATGGCACTTCTAGCTGCAGCCAGAATTAAGGAAATGTTATAAGGCTTCTAGTCATTAAAAAAATACTGTTCCAGAGTGAATGAGACCAAATGTCAGATAACCCCTGGTTTGTGTCCCTCTGATTACCAAGATGAACCAAGATTACCATGCCTGCAAGGAATTAGGTTACTCGACACAATCATTTTGGATAAATTGAAGAGGCTCTCATATTTAATAGCTTAGACTTAGGTTTTTGTCGGAAATGTCTCTATCATGCTTGGCCCATCGGCACGAGCTCGGAACGTGATCCCAAATGGCTACATTTATAGGGTTTAGCCCTACAAGACATGCAAGGCCTGCCGTATCTTTTGTGGAGCTCAGGCTGGTCGGTTTGACGCTGTGGAATTATTTTTGTACCTATCAAGATATAACTAAATATTATGAATTAAAATTATTTTGATTTATATGTAGTCTTATTTGGTGGGTTTGCCATTTTGAGTGTGATGATTCTCCTTGTTAAATTGGAATTATTTCCTTAAGTGATTAGATGCCTCAAAAGGAATGCCGATTCCCATCATGCCAAAGGCTTTAGAGATCCCAAGCGCTGGTTCACGCACCTTCCTAGATTATTCATGGCAGTCTGACTGCAAATGACTTTTCACATGTAGACATGCTTTGGAAAACGAGGACGCCAATTATTCATCTACTGTTCCCTAAAAGGCTTTTTGTTATTACTGCACCTTAATCAATCTATGGACATAATTTGTGGGTGCAATATTTACATCAATGAATAAATGAACACATAATTTGTTATTACTGACTTTTCTTTTCTCTCTTGAATGAATAAATGAATAAATGAACAAATAATAACCAAGACTAACACCAAATCTTACTCACCTGAATAAAGAATTATTTTAGCGCTGCAATCAGATTCATGATCATCAGATCCTATACGTGATAAAAATGAATTCAGAAATATCATCCCTTGTAAATTGTTATCATTTTGAGATGGATTCGAAAATTACTGCACAGACTATTGATGACTCACTATGAATAACTTTCCACAATATGTTTTTTAGACAATTCCAGTGTTGTTGTCACCAAAAAAAAAAAAAATTATATTTTTTGTTTGAGAGAAAAAGAAATCTTTTATTATCATTATTAAACTACAAATAATGGGTGGGCATGTATTTTATGAACTGTTCAAATAACGGGTGATCCTTCTCAATTAATTAGTTCTAATACTGATGCTAATTCCTACCTACTGAAACTGAAATTTATGCCGGTTGATATCTTAGAACATCAAAGTTGCAATCGACAGATTTTAGTTTGTTAATTTAATGGCATAATAAACATTGACCATGATCCATAATAAAAATGTTTATCTTAATTTGCACAGATATATTTATCCATAATCTTGTAATGATGTAAATATATCAGGAGATGACTACCAAATATTTGCATGTTTTTGGAGTCAGATAATATGACCAGGAGCATTTATAGGCGCATAGCAGGTATGAGTGCTGCAAATAAGTGAATAAAAGTAGACATCTTCTATAATAAAAAATGAGGACCAAGTGGCATGGACCTGAAAGAATGGTAACAAATTTCAAGCGTTAGGTGTGAAAGAGTATTCGAGAAAGAATGAATGGATGGCGGAGTTAGAAAGTGGATGTCTAGTAGACTGTTTAGGGCTGTGTCACATCGTAGAATGGTAGTAGACAATATTATTGTAGCATCTTTTTCCCACCAAGAATGTTATACTTCAGAATTCACTCGCCAAAGCTTCTCAAACTGCTAAGAGAACTTTTTTTGGATTCATTTATTCAATTCCCTAGGTTTCCTTGTGTAAACTTGTTCTCAACTTTAATTTGGAAGTGATAGGGTCAAGTACTCATGACTTTGTGAACTGTTGGGAGTTTTGTTTGCTTTCTGCTAGCTGCTCGCTCCCTTCCAAATACATTCATTCAGCACACCTTTAAATGCTTGATTCCTTGGTTTGGTTGTACACTTAAAATGGCTTCAGTGCATGTGCATGCCTACAGTTTAATGAACCCGTGGATCCGGGCATGAGTCCAAGTAGCCTGAGAGTTATGGGTTAAGATGAGTCAGATTGGTGGACTGCCAAGGAGATCTGAACTGGGTTTCCAATAGGTCTATTGTTTCAGCCAATTAGTACCGGATACAGCATTGCAAACAATCCAATAACCATCAAAATATGGATATTCTATCTTTTGAACACATCCCAGGTGAGCCAGCATGATCTGGCCATCTGCTTTTCCCTTGCGCCATCGTCGCTTTCTAACCATGTACGAGTCAATAGCTAACATTGATTGTATCGAGGAATAATAGTCTCATATCGAATAGGTTGGCTTTCATAATGTTTGTATACTCTCAGACTCGTCCATCCAAATTTTGGATATTCATAAACGATTTTAACATTACACTATTTTTACAAAATGAGTTTAGCATTATTTTAGATTTGATAGATTGTATCTAAATCTAAGGAATGATATCCATAATAAACTAAAATGACTACCTTTCCCTTTGATTCGGAGGAGGTTCTTGTAGGTGTTTTATCAAGTGTTTGACATGACTAATTTCTCCACTATTTTTACAAAATGATTGATGGTAGTCCTGTTGTTATGCTGGGTAAAGATTCAAAATAAAAATGAACATATAACAAGTTTATTATGCATGCAAATGACTGTCAAAATATTTATCAATTAGAATATAATCATGCCAAAATCAAATCTAGTAGGATCACCGGACTATATTTTAGGATTTAAATATTGTTATTTTCTAACTATTAGAATAGGTTAGTGTTGATTATCATCCTTCATCTAATCATCTTTACCCCCATGTTTTTATGGGGGCTTTCATTTGTTGTGCTTCTAATTATGCTGTTTTATATTTATTCTAATTGTCGACTAATTCTTCATTAGTCTAAGCATTCAGAGGGAAGTAGTAGATTAACATCAGGAACCAGTAACTCCTCAAAAATGATCTTTTCTGTTATTTTTTAGAAACATATTTATCAGCTAGGGCAACTTAAGGGAAGGTACATTGCACTGACACTGTTCATATCATATTAAATAAAAACGCCTGCCTCTGCCCTCTGGGTTTCCGCTGGGCCAGGATGAGTAATGGTAGGTGTTCGAGCAGGTAGGTTTTCCTTCGGACGTTGGGATGGCGCTGAAATACGACTGCAAGCCAGTACCTTCCTCATAAGGAAACATGCAAACCCTCGAACAGTTTTCTTCTTCTTCCTCCTTTTTTTTTTTATTACTTTGGGGAGTACTGTTCTTGAACTGAAGTAGTTTCATGAGTAATTGTGAAAGATTTTGGAACTTAATTTTGTGTGATCAGAGGCATCAAAGCCACAAACACACCGTCCACACCCTTTTGGGCTCTACTTTTAGTGAAGAGCCATGAACCGGTCCACATCAATCCTGTTATTTTTTCTGATATTTTTGTTTGCTGGCTCAACCTGCTTCAGGTGGTTAACTGACACCCAGCTAAACCCCTCTCAGGTTAGATCGGGTCTCTGTGTGCGTGTGTGCGTGTGCGTGTGTGAGAGAGAGCTATGTGTGCATTTATTAGGGTTGGGATCGACAGTGGAGAGGGTGTCAGAACCCAGCTTGGCCTTTGAAAAGAAAGGTGCGTGTAGGCGTTTGCAGGGTCTAAATATTTGATGGACCAGGTCTAATGGACCAGTCCAATAGTCACTTAAACAATCCAGGATATCAAAGGAGGGATGCCTGCTGTCCACCATGTATATGCTCCGGGATTTAGACTGGTCCACTGGACCTGGTGCATGTAAGTCTTTCACCACTGCAGGACACCACGGTAGAGTTAGCAAGAGACAGACCCCCATCGGGACGGATGCTTGGGGGATAAGGAGAGAGACCCTTCCTTACGTGCCGCACGTGCGGTGAATGGACACCCACACGTGTGCTTTGAGTCAGAAGGGCTTGTTGGATGAGTGGTGAGTGTGATAGATGAACGGCTGGGTGTGACGGGGTTTCAAAAAAGAGTGGAGAAGCAGAGTGAATTTCTGATATATTATAACGCTAAGATGCTATAAATCTAATCACTCTCTCGTACACTTTCACTCTTATTCCATCTCTTATCTTCCCTACCCCCTTTCTGTTAAGGATGGCTCTGAAGCAGTGTAATGGGGGCCAAGGCTTAAGCAGTTTCCCACCCTCTTCTTCCTCTTCTACGGGGCTGTTTGCTGAGATGGGTTCTCTCTCCATAAATCCAACTTCTTCAGTGGAGAGCAATTGCTCCAACAAGGGCTCAGAGAAGACCTTTTGGACTTCTTCTTTTAGGAGGAACTACATTGGCCTAGAGGGCCACCCACCACAAAGCAGTGAGGATGAAGGTGGGAAGTGCTCCGATGCCATTTATGGTTTTGGAGAGAACCACATCAATGCCATTGGAGAAGAGAGCCCAGATGGAGAGAACACAAATGAGGGATCATTGGCAGGAAAGGAGGCTGCTGAGTGTGGCCAGTCGAAGCTCTGTGCCAGAGGCCATTGGAGGCCTGCAGAAGACTCCAAGCTCAGAGAGCTTGTGGCCCTCCATGGCCCTCAGAACTGGAACCTCATAGCAGAGAAGCTGGAGGGCAGATCAGGTGAGGAAAGAAAAAGGAGATAACCATCATCTCCTCTCTGTTGTTGTTGCTGCTGCTGTTGTTATGATTGCCTTTCTGTTGCTAGAATATAGTTAGCTGGTTGCTTGGAGTTTGAAGGCTGAGATCTTGATTTGTTTTTGTTTTGCTTCATTTCTTTATCATCATTGGTGGGGGAGTTGAAGGGAAGAGCTGCAGGCTGAGATGGTTCAACCAGCTGGACCCCAGGATCAACCGGAGCGCCTTCACTGAAGAAGAGGAGGAGAAGCTGATGGCTGCTCACAGATTGTATGGGAATAAGTGGGCTATGATTGCCAGGCTCTTTCCTGGGAGGACAGACAATGCTGTCAAGAACCACTGGCATGTCATCATGGCTAGAAAATATAGGGAGCAGTCCAATGCCTACAGGAGGAGGAAGCTTAGCCAAGCTGTACTCCACAGGGGACTGGAGGATGCTGCGGCTACCTCGGTAACTTGTGGCTTCAACAGCAGCCTACACCTTCCCTTCGCACATCTCTCTCTTGCCATGGGTGGGTCCGACGGCTCATATCACAGCGCAACTGGTGGGGGTGCAGAGGATTCAGTCTCCTGTTATGGTGGGTTTTGTTCAGCTCAAGCACCTTATGATTTCCTTTCTGGTGTGTTCTCCCTATCTCTTATCATCACTACTATTCTCATTTTAATTATCATTTTTTTCAAAAGAAAGAAAACACGCTATCATCATCATACTAGTTGGTGCAGTTTCTGTTGCATTTTGGTTCCTTTGCTTGCCCTCGTTGGTTTTCCCCGTAGAGGAGGCCTTATCTCCATGGCCTTACTGATTACCAGTCTCCTAGTTGAAATTGTACATTAGCTCAATAGTACTTGTGAAGCTTTTCTTTTCCTGCATAACAAAAAGTTCTCTTAAATTTTCTTGTCACTTCGTGACTTTGAATTTTTTTCAAAGTTCGTTTGGAATCGGAGGGGAAACCCAAAACTAGGTCCTGCCAATACACGCAGAAGGGCGAGCTTGCAGAGGGAAAATCTGCGCCTGACACCCTAAGTTATTTATTTTCTAAGCAGTCGTTATGTTGACATGCGGAGTGATAAACTATAGAATAAAAAAAATCTCTCTCAAAAAACTACATGCGAAGAAGAAATATATTGAAGGAAGGAAAAACAAATGAAGATAAAATAAAGTGACTGTCATAAGTGATGGCGAAATAGTTCTTCATTGTATACAAAACTGCTTCACCGTTTTGGTTGGTTCAATTGCAGGGATCAAGGCTCAGGGCAAGACAACAAGCTTCCACGGCACCAACAACTGGCGTTGGGATAGACCAAGAGATGAGTCCTTCATGGGTTCTTACTCTCAACGTCCATTCATGGTGGCTATGCAGCAGCCAAGCTACCTATCCTACTTCTCAGACTGCTCCGCGTCAGGAGCTTCAGCTACTGAATCATCATCTTCATCATCATTCAAGGAGAATGGAGAAAATGGTCAATCTGAAGCCACCACCACACCACCTTTCATAGATTTCCTAGGAGTAGGAGCCACTTGAGGGAGAGGAGTAACACAAGAATGGGAAATGAAGAAGGTTGGCAAGGAAGTTCATTAGAGACCCATGATGGGAAAATGAGAACATTGTTTTGAGTTGGGTAGCACAAGTAACAGGAGACCGTAATCCAAATCCTTTCAAAGATGAGATCAAGTTATTTGAGTATAAATTGGAACCCACCCTACTGTATTCTCCCCTCCCTCTCACTGAAGTTGCCAGACAAAAGGATGGTTTTTAATGTGATCAATAGAAATTTTTAGTCCATATCAATTAAATGAAAGAAGAACGAAGTATTAACAAAATAATAGAATGCGATGACCAAGACAACAGATGCACCTTTTTATGCATCATTGTCGAGTGCAAGGGAAGCACAATAGAGACCACCATTAAAGTCACTACAAATGCAAGCATGACATCAGTGTCAAAGCAAACTGCTAATTAAGAAGCATTACACACCATACCAATCATGCTCAACTGTTCACGTATGAACTACTTAATGCTGTTGTTATTCATGGTCTGGTGTCCGGTCTGTCTTAATTGCCAATCTTTGCATCTACAGTGCAGTTGGCTCCGCTTCAAAGTAAAATATTTTTTATCTTCTTTGCTGTGACAACCATTGCTGCTTGCGCCTAAGCATTCTTTCTTACAGGATCCATGAGAGAAGGCCTATCTAAGAGAACAAGAAAATAAATAAAGTAGTAAAGTTATTGGTAGAACACATCTACAGATCAAGCTAGTGAAGGAACAACGAAGCCCTCGCCTACCGAAGGCGGGTTCGTATATTCTTGTGCTGGTTATACCAGTAATCTTAGATCAAATCTTGCCTTCATTCGGGTTGAGGGCATCCTCTCAACTTTTGGATGCAGAAATTAGCATATTGTTTTGTTAATAAGCAACTACTAATTAGCCTCGATCGTATTACTTCCCGAAATCCTATGATGATGACTACAAGAAACAAAGATGTTCATTTTACAACCGGCTTTAAGAAACAAGAGAATTTTTATCAGATTGAAGTTAGGCATGTTTGGTTGGATTAAGTGCTCAGACCTTCTAATGCAAAGCAGGCTTGGCATTTTTCAAAAGAAACCAAAGGTTTGGTTTATACTATCACATCTCACTTGCGGGACCAAACACCCAGAAATTACAACTAATTATACCAAAAGACCACTTACATCCGATCATTTCTAACTTTGTAGAAGTTATCATACGCAGCTCCTGTTACCACCACAGGAAACTTGCTGCAAGTTCTTGATCACAACCATCCAATTGTGATTGTTCAGAGTAGCGGACGGCACTGATCACTGATCCCAATTTTAGCCCTTTAGATGCCAAGAATAAGATTAGCTTCTTATGTAAAAGTGTCCTATCCACAGCAAAGAAGGGAGCAACACAAAAATGGAAGAGAATCACTGATCACAAGAAGAGGCCTTTATAATAGAAACAAGACAGAGAGACAGAGACAACAAGCTTACTCATGACTGTGGGAAGGCCTGTAGAAAGAACTCAGGCCTGCACAGAATCTCCTAGCCCTTTACATCAGATGGCAAACACTTGTGACCGAGAGGGCAAACTATTTCTGCTTAACAACAAGAGAATCATGGCAGAGGGCCTCATTTCCCTCATTCCCATAAGGCAACATTTTTTAAATTATCTTTTTTTTTTCTTTCTGGACCCAATAGAGAGAATAAGGGCATAGGATCTTATGCCTAAGGGTACAGACTATTTACACTACCCACAAAATGACCATGAGATGATCTGGAAAGGAACCAGGTTAAAGATTCAGCATAGGCTGTGGTTAGCAAACTTTTCCAGTGACCTTTCACTCTCTTTCCTGCCATTCTTCATTTCTTCCGATCACAAGTAGATTCGAACACTTTGATTACCACAGTGATGGGATTCTCTTGGGTAATCAAAAGTTGGGGTAAATGAAACACTACAAACTAACCCATGATTGATTAAGCGGCTCCTCATATATTGTAAGCTGTACTGTCCTGTTCTATCGGCATATCCATGTCAGCAAGCAGCCTCAAAAGAATTATCCCTACATTACTTAAAATTAATCAGGTTTGAAACTTGAAAGCCTCAGAATGGACTATATCATACAGTAGTTTATATCCATTAGGACCTCCTTCGACTTGATAAGATTGATTCATCTACCATTTTTTTTCTCGTCTGATTCCAAGAAAGTCTAGATTTATCTGTTTCCACTGATTAACTTGAAATGTTCTTTTATGAATCTTTATGTCCCTACGGAAGTAAAATCTGTTGCAATGTTAGTATCATAATATTTGCAATTAAATGCATAAAGAGGTCTGCTGCACACTATGCAGAGCAAACTTTAAATTAATGAATATAAAAACAGCTAAACACATGATACAATAGTTAGGATTCTGAGAAGCAAGGGAAAGCCAATTTCTCTGGGAAAAATAGTCAATCAATTAGGGAAAAAATATGCATCAGCATATGTTCAAAAATTATACAGAAATAGCTGCTATGTGAAGTTTTTCACACAGAGATGAATATGCCTCCTCCAGCTCCTGCCTGGTCAACAGCTTCGAACTGGAGTGTAATGTATTGGAAGGATCAATAACTCTGTCCTGATGAATGGGTTTAACTGAGAAGTGGTTTCCAAGAGATGCAATGGTTCTCTCGATGAAAGTTGATCTGGAGGGCACATATTCTGTCATTCGACATAAGAACTCAACATGGGGCCTTGCCTGATAGAGAAAGCAGGTAAATTCACATTAATGCAAGTTTTGGAGACATTACATTTAAAAATTCAAAGCATACTGCCGCTCTTCTTGTTACAAGGTATTTTTCAGTGAATTAACATCTTAAGTGAAGGTTATATAATCAATGTAGGGAAGTTTATTTTAAGTGCAGGTACCAGGTTTAGCAACACTTCAATAAGATATTTATAAGATATGTACTTACATAATAAATCAGTCACTTCATGTCTGTAATTTTGTACGAATGCAATAACCACCAACAATTGGAAGTTTGCTAAAATAAGAACTCAGTGATATAATTAATAGAGACAGGAGTTAGATACCACTGGTAATGCATGAGCAAATCTCGAAAGTGCTAATTAGACAAGCTAGAAGTGCATCATGTAATGCTATGAATGAAATAGCTCATAAACCGAGTTTTTTTATGGGAAAAGGTCAGATTTCGAGGTTAGTTTACTGAGTTTGTGAGGGCCCGGTCCATTGACTGGCCCGCACTTTCCTTGGGCCTGTGGACGGGCCCGAAGAGGCTAGGCCCAAGGCCCCATCGTGCTCCCTGGCACGAAGCAACAGAGGAAGAAGACTCATCTTCTTTCTCCTCTGAATCCGGCGAGAATCAAGGACTCCAAAGGCAATCCGAGTTCATCTAGGACTCGGAGACCTTGCCTATTTAACCTCCCCACCTCTCTTTCTCCTCCACTGACGATCATCGAGCTCCTTCCTTTCTCTTTTTCTCGTTGAAATTTGCGGCTGCCTGTCACTGTGTTCGCCGAAAATCGAGGCTGGAGAGCTTGCTGGAGCCGAGGTAACACCTCAACCTTCTTCCTCTCTGATTCCTCTTCTCTCCACGACCCTAAGCCTCCCCCACTAGCCGAGAAATTGGCTGAAAATCGATTGAAAAGCTCCCCTAATCACTGTCCCTTGTTTCGTTTTTTTCTCTTCCTTTTCTGGCCATGTTCACTATTGGCGCTCGTCACAGCTCCCGATCCTTCCCTGCATTGGCCCCTGGCTGGAGCCGAACCTCCCGGTTGCCGACGAGCAGGTAGGGACCCACAATCGGCCGAGCCATGACCTCATATCGACCCTGTTTTTGGGCTAATTGTTGCCAGCCGCCGCTGCCGACTACCCTCTGCTGGTCGCCACCTCGCCGAACCACCAAGTCCACGGCCACCAGCCCACCTTCCCTTTCTCTCCTATTACTGAGAAAGAAAGAAAGAAAGAAGAGGAGGAGAGAGAGAACCATCCCTCTTTTTCTCTCTCATACTTTCTCTCTCCTCTCTCTACTTTCTCTCTCTTCTCTCTACTCTCTCTTGATTTCTCTCTTTTCTCTGCACTTTCTCTCCATGTTCTCTCTCTTCTCTCCACTTTCTCTCTCCTCTCTCTACTTTCTCTAGACCTGAATTGACCCTGTAAAGGGCCCTAATCCGCCCTAGTGCATAAGCTGCCTACTGAACCAATCACCTTGGTTCTGTTGAATATCCCTGAAACCTCCATTGATGAATCTTGTTGATTAATCTTGGCCTAATTGAGTCCGATTCATTGAGCAAATCGTCTACACCTGACCTACTTAGAGCCGCCGAACACCGTGACCCGACCAACCATCTCATTTCTTATTTGAATAGAAATTAATCTCGCTTTTCATATTTTTAATAGAGTTAACTGAATCGCCTAATGAAGTTTGACGATCTAAGACGAAAGAGGTAAGTAAACCTTGTACGCCTTACTAATTTCAAACTTGTAAGTAAATCTTATGCTCCTTACTAGTTTTTGAATTTTTACTTATTTATGGTATTATGAAAATATGAAAATAGAGTTAAATATTGATGATATCATGTTTTCTTAAAATTAAAGATCAAGCATACGATATTATGAAACTCATGATTTATTGCAAATTAATAGATCCATGATTGTTTTACCGTTAAGCATTATTTGTGAATTATAAACTCCATATTTATGAAATTGTATTTTTGGTATAAAAAAATAATTTCATGATTATTTTACTGTTAAATGCTTTTTTATGGGCTATGAACTCTATAAAGTCATTTAATGTTTTATTCACGTATGATTTAAGAAAATATGATTCAAGAAATATGACTTAAGAAAAATTGTTTTAAGAACCATGACAAAAAGTCTCCCAGATAACCATGTATGGCTCTTAAAAGTGAAGTAGATCGACATTCAGTTTTATATGATCTTGCCAGCGGGTAATAGTAGTTGGCATACGACCCTGCCAGTGGGTAATAGTAGTTGGCATACGATCCTGCCAATGAGTAATAGTAATTAGTGTTTGTCGATTACAGCTCTGTCACGGGTATAATAGTAACCTTAGCATTTAGTCTGAGAGAAGTAATTTGATCAATAATAAATGATTTATAATTTTATTTATGCTATATACTAGAAACTATATTTATGAAATATGAATGATTCATACATGCATGATTGGCTTTATAAACCATTTTTAATACACTGTACTATGAAATACTTCATTTTGGAATACCTGTTATTTTTCTTAAATGATGTATTGACATGAAAAACTTATGCTTGATCTGGTAAGATAGTGACAGGTTTACTTACTGAGTTGTGTCGCTTACATACTTCTATTTTTCTTATAGGATCGATAGGAACAAAGAATGGTCCAGGCTTGGAGTTAGGGCTAGCAAGCTTGGCAATTTTGTAGAAGGATTTTAGTATTTTAAATTAACTATGAATTTATAGTCAATGGTTTTCTAAATATGAGGATTATAGGCTTGATTTTTATGTTTAGATTTAGAAACTCTAAACCAATATTGGTGTTTATTTAATGAATAATGAAATTAAATTCCTATTTATTCTATTATATTTGAGATGGATTTGAAAGCTATATGAAACGTTTGGCTTCATGTTATCGTGGGTCGTACCCCTCGGTAGCACAGCCATATCATGTTCTGAATCTAAGGCATGACAAATCATGCTCCAGATCTGGGGTGTGACAGAGTTTATAATCTAAAACTTAAGCAGGAAAATTCTATCTTGCAAGTGATTAGATAATCCATTTAATTTTATGTTCTCCATTGAGCTACTTATTATTAAGTCACCAACAGGATACATCAAAAAAATTGGCCAAGCATGTTAATGGGAGCACTGTGATCTGATCATCAGACTTCAAACAAATCAACACACCATGAACTAAAGTGAAACTCGCTACAAGGCATCATTAAAAGGAAAAAGTTCTCTTTTAATAATTAAATTTATACAAAAGAAATAGAGTAGAAAATCATCATGAATTGGAATTCAAGAATTCAGCAAGCTTGTCATGTCCATATATGATGCATTGTACAGTGTACACAGATACAGAAGCAGTAGTACCTCAGTTACAATTAGCTACACTGTATTGTACTATGTTAACCCCTAGCACATGTTAAAGAGTGCTCAGTATCTATTAAGTATTCTGTATAATATATTAACACAATGTGTTGCGCATCCATATACATGCCCTAAATTTCAGATAAATAATGGTTGATACGTAAAATCGCATATCATATCCATATCACGTCAACTTGGAATATAAATACTAATATGAATGGTCTTGACATTTGATTTTTGTTACAAGAAAAAATCAAATTGCTCAACATATTAGCATGAGACGGGGGAAAATAGTGAAACCATAGAACAAAGCCTGATCAAATCCATGACTACGAGGCATTCAGGAAGGACGTGTCGAAGCTCAAATCATTCTTAGTAAGTCAGCATCATATTCTTGATATAAAGTCATAAAAGGATATAGCAAAGAAACAAAAAACATACTGATCGATACTTGGGAGCTCGCGAGGGAATTTTCAGGTATTCCATATTCTTGATATCATAATCCCATAAAAATGATGTGTGGTGGACCCATCGATTTTTAGTTATGGATTGAGCATTTCCACCAAACTTGCGAGAACCGATTGCATAATCTGAAAATATGTAGGTAACGAGAATCTGATCAGCAAGCATTGTATTAGATAAATGATAGCAGAATTGATAATGGACATAAAGTTTGTAGCCATGAACTTCTACAGTCCTTAAAGAACTAAAATTACCAGTAAAATAGGTATCAAGTACTGTTAAGCTCGCATACATGTAGTACAAGAAAATTTCTGCAAGATAGAAAGAGAAACAGAGATTGGGAATAAAGACAGAACAAATCAATTTAGATGGTTTGGCTATCTGCAGATGGATTTAAAAGAACTATTACATTTGTACTTTCCTACTTCAGGCAATAAGCAATCATGTAGGATTTAAAGAGATAAGTGCAAAAGCTAAGGCCTTGTCTGGATATTCATGTATGTAAAGAGCATGTGACTGACAATGATGCATTTGCACAAATTAGTAATGTCATCTCAGACATCACTTTTCTTATGCTATCTATACACATACAAATAAGAGCATATGCACAAAACGAGTAACATCGATGAACTTGCACAAACTGAATATATAATGAAAATATCCTTGACTGTTGACAATGATGGAAGCTGTCTGCCAAATTATTTTTTCTGCACGTTATTGCACACCAACTTAAAATTTGATGCCTCCCAGTATGAGCCACTCATCTTTCCTCCCAAACGACCAAGATGTCCTTCCTGCTTCCATGAAGGTACCAAAGCAGCCTTAAAACCCCCTATTCCAATTACTCTCACTTTCATCTGAGATTAGAAAGAATCTTATCTTTAGATAGCAGCATTATAGTTGTCCATACAACACTCTCTATCTCATAAAAGCAGTTTACCTCAAACTGAGAAGCGATAGCATGCAGATCTGGATACACTTCACATGGCCATGATGCATACTTAATAGCACTATGTGAATTGGTGTCTTAGGCTGCATGCGACAGCTAAGGCCACTGATCATACAAGCCTGTTGATGCACTCCATGGCCCACTTGGCAAACATCATCATCTGGATGACGATCACATCCAGATGTAGCACAAGCATTGCCCTTTCTCAAACCTTGACCGCTCTCTTCAAGCCTGTTTCACAAATTAGGCCATCCATCAACCCAACTCTCAAGAAACATCCCCAGAAATTATGATTGAGGTGTTCCAATGGGCCTATATGCACCAAGTATTGACTGAAGCAACTCTCCTATAGTGTATGTTCTTTTATATGAATCAGCCCCATGAAAAGATGAAGTAGATAGATGGCAGTAGTCCGCAACATCCAGGACATATAATGCAGGTAGTTAGAGAGGAGCCTTTTATCACTCCCAAACATTCACTTTGTGCGCCTTTCACCTTGTAAACATGTGCATGTGTGTGCACAAGCAGCAACATGATTGCATCAGCAATCACAACTGGTGTTCATGAACATTATATAGGCGACTCGAAGACCAAGAAAGCTTGCAATATTCATAATTTCCTGCACAAATCGAGTACATAAGCATCATATGTTCAGAATCGTTGATGATCCCCCCATCATCTATATGTTTTCTCCCTCCAAGATGACCTGCTATGCAAAAGGAGTTGCTCTACAGACATTCGAGGTTTCATTCTTGTATTCACTTGTCCCTTGTCTACCAACCAATAGAAAAACTAAGGCCACGACTACACAAAAAATTTTAAATCACAAGAAAATGTAGTGCCAAATCTTCACACCATAAAAGGAGGCAATCATTGGGCTCCTAATCATTCTCACTCAAAGGCATCAACTTCGTAACTTCCAACCCTTCCTTGTAACAGAAAGAGTGCTAGAATTTCCTCCAAATAGACAATTTGATGGATTTATCCCTCGTCTTGCTTCCCACTTCTCCTTGCACCATATCCTTGCATTAAATTGAGGATGTGGCATGTAATTTCTAAATTAAGTTCAAGTTCAGATTTTTATATTTTATTGAGGAACTGTGGTGCAACTTAAAGAGGGTATCTAGTGCAAATTGGAGAGAGAGAGAGAGAAAGCAAGTAACAAGAATACTAGAGTTATGATAAAAATTAGAGCAGATAATAGTAGTTATTTTTAATATCTCACGAAAGATCATGACAGCGCATAAGATACATGATTTATTCAAGATGTTCCATAAGGGATTATAGTCAAACAACATAGAAAAGAAATATTCGAGCCTAAAGTATCATATTTAAATAACAATCAATCAAAAGAATATTAATGTAGACTTTGCGATGAACTCAGAGATTTCCAATGGCAGACTATATTTAGAGGCTCATGTCACATGGAACGTGAGTAGTTTTTTTTTTTTCTTTTTAATTGGAAAAAAAGACTGGAACTGAGTTTGTTGTGGCTCTTTGGATTCTATGCCTTCAAATGAAAACAGCTCCATATGTCAAGTGCATCATATTCCTTCATGCAGACTCTTTGCAAGTCTACAGGATTTTTGGAGGACTTCTCCTTGGTTGCATGTGCATAATCTGTCACCAATAAGGTAGATCTCCAACCACCCTGCCATGTAAATTACTTAGCAGTTTCCTCTCTTGCCTAATATTGCATTGACATCAAGCTGCCAGAAGGTCATGAAAATATGCTCGAGCGTTCTGTGGAATTTTAGCTCTGCTCTATAGAGGACCCATATCTCATGGGAAAAGAACTGGGCAATGATGACTGGAAGAACTCAAGAAAGGATTTGAAGGTCAATTTAATAAAAGATCACAACTTCAACATTGCTGGGCCAAATGCTCTCCCTCTCTGGAATTGAGCATACATCCATCCTTCCTATTTATCACTACATCATCCACGGTCAATCTGAATCCGCTCCAAGAAAGTTCTGAAAAATTGCTAATCTTGTACGACCTCCCCTACTGGTGAACAAGTGATGATACTACTGTGATCATGGGGCAGATGACAGAGAATATGCATTCAAAGCATCCATTACAAATTGTCAACTTACAAGGTGGGTAAAGAAGTTTAGAGGGAGGAGAGGATTATCTGAAAGGTTTCTTGTGTATGATTATCCTGCTCGAGGTGTCTCAGAACTCGCAATAGTTAATTATGTTCTTTAATAAACTTTCCTACCTCAGTTGTTGGGGCAATTATTTGGTGGATAATTCGTACAGGACACGATGCTAGAATTTTCAGAGCTGCAACAAATTGTGTGAAGGAGGTTAAACTTGATCTGAAATTTTATTGGCTTAAATGTTCATCTGTTTTTTCCTAAATTTAACGAGAAAGAAATAAGTCCAGTGAGTTATGCTTGTGGACTACTTCTGTTCTATTGCATTTAATGAGCTTAATGAAATGAAGCGATGGGATTACTTATCTTTTTCTTAAAAAAGGAGATAAAAATTCCTCCCCGAATGTAGGAGGCTAAGGAAATACTGCTATGTCTTCTTAGATGTCACCAAAAATTACATGTTTTTGGACATCAAAACAGGTTTGTTTTCAGGGACAGTGATGATGAACAATGATGATGTTCACAAAGAAAGATGACAAATATTACATCCACTTTAAAAGGCAGACCTCAATGTGGATGAAATGGACAGTTCATGGTCATAACTAACTCATACTGGTGTTTCAAATGCTGCCAAAACATAAATTGCTTCTTGTTCATTTGTTATAAGTGTTTCAATAGCAGAACAATTATTTAGATTTGAGACTGAGACATGTCTCAAATATGTGATATCCAAGAATGAACGAATTGTAAAGCAAATGAACTACTCCAGAATTGATCATACATCAAAACTCATAAAGATAAGAAACATATAGCCTGTCAAGTATCATGAAGGGAACTCCCAAACGAAAATTATTGCATATAATGAACAGGACTATATCAAGGAGACTAATGTATTATTTGAAGCGGATGGGCTACGGTAAAACATCACACAATGAAACATATATTCCTAGTTGAAAGAACTGTAATGATGTCAAATTGTGCAAACCATGCAAATGAAGGAGCTCGAATTTTTCCTTTTACTTACCATTTTCTTGGAGATGGAAATCACCAAACCCATGAAGCACATCCTTGTACAACTGGCCTGTCCAAGACATAAGAGGGTGAGGATATGGTTGCAGCCCAGGAATAGCATCCTTATTGCAAATAAAAGTGACAAAAATTGTCCCATCATCAACAATAACAGTTCCTCCTCCAGAAAACCTTCTAATCACAGGAACACGATCGCGAAGCACAGACTTTAGATCAATAAGTTCTGAAGGTCTCCTGATGTTAAACATTCCCATTCACAGTCAGTATTTTATTCACAGCCCAATTATTTCTATGAGATTGTCCAAACAATACATTGAATAAGACTTCAAGAATAAAATTATCAGTCACAACTCACAACTGTCCCTAGTCACAAACAAGAGAGTAGACAAGAAGGTGAAAAAAAATAAAATAAAGAGAGTAATGAAAGGAGAGATTTACCCAGATATCCCCATGACTATATTAGGACGATTTGTTCCATCATTAATAATGCACCAATTATCCGATGAGCTCCTGAGAAGCCTTTCCTCCAAATGTAGCTGCTGTAGAATAGGAACTGCTCTCAAACTAACAAGATTCATCAGAGGAAGACCATCTCTAACTCGATGTAGAATCATCTCCCGAGTGAACTAAATAGTTCTGCAATTGTGTCCGTTTTAGTAAAGAGAACAACGTTGTTTCTCAAGAAAAAAAAAAGAATCGGAACTTTGGACATAATATAGCATTACCTCAACAGTTTCTATCACAAGTTAAGATATTTTTATTTGTACCTACCATATGCTAGAAGATTGATCATGAATTTCTTAAAAAATATTTTATTTATTTATATTATGTAGGAAATAAAATTTTATCCAATTTCTTCTGTCTGAACGACAGCACCTAAAAAAAGGAGCCTCTTTTTCCTACAATCAAAGTGCTTCTAAGGTTTTACGGATAAAAAGACGAGGTTTTATGATCTAAAAACCATCAAAAAGAAATCACCTCTCCCTCTCCCTCTCCCTCTCCCCCCCCCCCCCCCCCCCCCTCTCTCTCGCAGCAACACCATTAACAGTACCTGCACCAAGAACAGATCAAATCCACTACAAAAATAGTTCATTCCTCCATGTTTAAGTTTTCCAACATCCTCCAAATAAACAAAAATTCCTTTTTTTTAATATAAGGTAAGATAGTTGGGATCAACTGAAGCAGTAAACCGATCGCAGTTATCAATCCATGAAAGCAAGCAAAAAGAAAGAAAAAGAACTGGGGGAAGAAAAAGAGATATTTGTTACCTGAGACCCAGAGAACCCTCGCGCCCCCCTTCCCAAACTCCCTCCGGTTAGGACGGCAACGGACCAGAATATACATGAGGGTACTGATTTACAAGTACCCCCTCATGAATGCATCTTATGACAGATAACTCCATTTATCAAAAGATTTAAGGCATAAACTCCCTGACCGTTAAAAGTTGATATAACAGTGGCAAACGGCTGTATCCTGTTTTCTTCGGACAGAGCACTCGATGACCAAAGCCAGAGACTTTTGAATCCATGACAGTCCATAGGCCCTGCGTGAATGGATTTGCTCTCCTCATCCACAGCATGCCTTCTCCTCTCGTCCAACCCACGCAATCCTTCGCTTCTCGGCGGAACAGCTTAGATCTCTTGAAAAGATTCACGGAGGCTAGGAATTTGAATTTGGGAAAGGCCATTAATGCACAGCTGATCAGGACGTTCCAACTTGATTTAATCCAGGCGAATTATTTGATTAATATCTATGTCAAATGTGGTCAGCTTCATCTCGCCCGTCGACTCTTTGATACAATGCCCGAGAGAAACAATGTCTCTGGTAATGCACTAATGGCAGGCTATTTTCATGCTGGGTTTCCATTGGAAGCGCTTGCAGTGTTTAAATCGATGGATTTGAGCCAGCTGCCTGGGGGCCCAAACGAGTACATGCTCACAACGGTCCTCGCTTGTTGTGCGGAAGTCCGCGCCCTCGAGGAGGGTCAGCAATGCCATGAATATGCGCTGAAGTCTGGATTGGTGTCGCATTCTTATGTCAGAAATGCGCTTCTCCACATGTACAGTAAGTGTTCAGGCATGGAAGATGCGTTGCAAGTTTTCAAGACCATACCAGGTTTTGATATCTTTGCATTTAATTCCATGATCAATGGATTTTTAGAGCATGGGCAATTGAATTATGCCTTGGAAGTAGTGAGTGGTATGGTGAAGGAGGTTGCCTGGTGGGATCATGTCTCGTACGTTGCTGTTCTTGGCCTTTGCGCGGATTCAAAGGATATGAAGTTGGGAAGGCAAGTTCACAGCCAAATTCTTAGAAGAGGAGTTGAGTTCAGTGTCTTTGTTGGTAGCGCAATCGTGGATATGTATGGGAAATGGGGTGATGTTCAAAGTTCCCGGCATGCTTTCGATAGGCTGCTGAATAAGAATGTAGTCTCATGGACAGCAGTTATGGCAGTCTGTGTACAAAATGGATGCTTTGAAGAAGCCCTGAAGTTATTCCTAGAGATGGAATTAGCTGGTGTTCGGCCTAATGAGTTCACCTATGCTGTTGCTCTGAATGCCTGCGCAGGTTTGTCGGCTTTGAAAAATGGTGATGCACTGAATGCTCATGCAGAAAAATTAGGATATAAGGCTCAACTGACTGTTGGTAATGCTTTGATTAACATGTATTCTAAGAGCGGCAGTATTGATGATGCAAAGAGAGTATTCACAAGCATGCCTTATCATGACATCATTTCTTGGAATTCAATTATAACTGCTTACTCCCATCATGGGCTTGCTAAGGAAGCTTTGGAAGCTTTCCATAATATGTTGAAAGAGGTGGTTCCAACATATGTGACTTTTGTTGGGGTTCTATCAGCATGTGGTCACTTGGGTCTAGTAGATGAAGGGTTCTACTATTTGAATCATTTCATGAGGGAAGTAGGAATAGGACCTGGTGTGGAACATTATACATGTATGGTCGGGATGCTGTGTCGTGCTGGTCTACTAGATGAGGCTGATAGATTTATGAGATATAAATATGTTGATTGGGACGTCGTCGCATGGAGAACTCTTTTAAGTGCTTGTCAAGTACATAGAAATTGTGGTCTTGGTCAGAAAATTGCTGACCATATCCTTAAGTTGGATCCTGATGATGTAGGAACGTATATCTTGTTATCTAATATGTATGCTAAAGCAAACAGGTGGGATGGAGTTGCAAAAGTTCGGAAGTTAATGCGAGAAAGAGATATTAAGAAAGAACCTGGAGTCAGCTGGATACAGGTGAGGAATGAGACCCATGTTTTTGCTTCAGAGGACAAGAAACATCCGTGGATGAGCCAGATCAATGAGAAAGTAGCAGAACTAATAGCCCAAATAAAGCTAATTGGATATGTTCCGAACATTGCTAGTGCATTGCATGATGTTGAGGATGAGCAAAAGGAAGAGTACCTTAGATATCACAGCGAGAAGCTGGCTATTGCTTTTGGGCTTATTTGCACACCGCCAGGCGCACCTATCCATGTCATGAAGAACCTTCGTATGTGTGATGATTGCCACATTGCCACAAAACTTATATCAGTCATCGTAAACAGGAAGATAATAGTTAGGGATGCCAACCGCTTCCATTGTTTTGAGAGTGGAGTATGCTCTTGCGATGATTACTGGTGATCTGGGGAAAAAAAAGCTCTCTCAAAGGATAACAAAAGCAGAAGATTTGCTGGATCATATTGAAAATGCGTACTCCTGTCTTGGAGCTGCTCCTGCACATGCGGTCTGCTGATGCTGAGCTCTTTGAGTTAACTCTCTAAAGTCTTAAACGCCCATCCAGATTTTCGTGAGATATTCCTGTGATTGGTAAGCCATGAAAGAATTCTGAATCACAACTAATGCACATATGTAACATAATTAGCAGCCCATGATTTTTTTTTTTTTGAGAAATAGCAGCTCAGAATGGATAGCTTTAATTATTTGGTAATAGAGCTTTTGTTTAGGCAATGAAGAATTTTTAAGTCATTTGTGTGCTAATGAATATTAAAAATATGTGAGAATCTCACAATAGTGCTTTCCCTAGGACTTTCTTATTTGTTTCTTCCATGATCTAAATTCTGCTGTTTGTAGACAGTCATTCTCAAGATGGGTGCGTGTAGTTGTGTTGCCAACTATGAGAAGAGAAGATCTGAAAAACTAGCTCCATTTCCATCTTGTAACCTTGCTGTGTTTATGCTCTTAAGATCAGGATTTTAGTTGACTACAATCTAGTATAGTAGAAGATTTTCTGTGAAAGGTCCAATGGTGGATATAGCACTTCTCTTCACCCAAATTCGCTACCTGTAAGTTTGTTGACATCCCATATGAGGCCAGTAACTGTTTCTTTTTTTGGATATTATTAACATTGTTATGATGCGTCTTGTATTTAGATAATAGACTGCTAAAAGGGTCTCTTCACTCATGCCTTCAGCAAAGGGCTTGAAGGCTAATGCGGGGCCACATGTGCAACATCTTATGTCTCGCAACTGGCCAATCTGGGGGTTTCAGGGGCAAAGCCCCCAACCCAATTTTTTTTAGGTGTTCATACGTGTGTGGATTTCGCCCGTCTTAGGGCTTCCAGGGATTACGCCTCTGTACTTTGGAGATTTCGAGTACCTGTGAGATTAAGGGTTTTTGCGTTTGGGTCTCCTCCTCTTTGTACTTTCTCCATCATTAGTGAAGCTTTCTCCAATCATCTCTGCCTGTGGACATAGGCCATAAGTTGAACATTCAAATTTCTATGTTTCTTCTCTCTCCCTTTGTTTAGTTTGCTGTCTCTAGACCTGAACTCTGCATAATAAATATTGAAATAATAATGAACTGCATGACTGATTTTATTGCAATAAGCTATTTTTTCTTTGGGCTATGCTCGCTTCTGCAAGTGTTTCTACTAGTAGGGTATCTACATTTAGCTTCTTTTTCTCAAAAAGAAAATTCTACATTTGGCTTGTTTTGTAAGGACTGAATATTTGTAAGTTTGATAGGCATTTCATCAGTAGTAAAGCACACACTTCAGCAGGTTTCTGTGGCTGAAATATTTCCCCTTTTTTATTAGAAAAAAGAAAAGAAAAGAAATTTTGAAGAAAGAATGAACTGATGGTTGATACATAGCGTGAAAAGCTATTTTACTTGGTTGCTTCATTGTTCGTAGTTGCTATCTGCTTTCAGCACATGGTTCTCCAATAAAAGAAACCTACGTTTAGGTTCTGCTGTAGTGCGCTATCTAGTGTTTAGGTTTGAAGGTTCAGAAGTGATAAATGCATTTGAGTGATATTCTTTTGGATAAGATGGACCTTCTTTTTTCACTCCCATTTACATTCTGTTCTTCTACATGTTTGAATTTTGAAGTAGCTGTTTCTTTCAAGTTCCTGGTGAGAATGGCTGTCAGAGCCAACTGTTCAAGCTTCTTCTTCAGCAACAAGCTTTTCCATAAGTTTGCTTCTTTGTATCTGTTATATTTTTCATACATCAACTTGTTGTGATCTTCCAGGTTCCAGATTCCAGCTCATCAGGGTACTTCAGAAAGCCTTGCCCAGATTATCACATGCCGTGTCTGCTGCATCATAATCAATAAACAATTTGTGTGAGATCTCTAAACAGTGAACAGAGGGTAACATGAAAAAAAGCAGATGCAAGCAGCAAGTTCGCCACTATTTCTTGGCTGGAGGTTAGCAGCATGATCCTTGCACTAGGATTCATAAGGAAGGAGATATGAAGGTGCATAATCTATAAAGTATGCCATTGACTTCTCAGGGTCATGTACTGCAACTATATGGCTGGTGTACAATTTCAACTATGCAAGCTGTCTGAACTATATGGCTTGTGTAGAATCTCAACTATGCAAGCTGTATGTTATAGTGTCTCCATCTAGCATATTCACATCAGTTAATTTATCTTTCATTCTGAAGTCTTTTATTGTCGATATCGATGTTAGTTCACAGCATAGTTTGTCTGATTTTATGAATACATATATTTGCCAATAAAGTCTAGAAGTTTTTATTTTCATCAGATAGAAACCATTAAGTTTTTTATTGTGCTTAATTTACCATAACTTAGCTACTAATCTGAAATTATGAATACGGTGGCATGAAGCTTTATCACAGGTTCCAAAGCAATTCTTTTGTAGTAATGCATTTAAGTGGAGAAATAAGAAAATAGCCACAAACAAGTAATGGCTCAATCTTATAACTAGACAACAACAAACCCATATAGTCATGGATGTTTCTTAATAAGTAGGACTAAACTTCGCTCTCATCTAGGATACTAAACCATGACCGATGTATCTATCAGAAGCATTGCATATCCTTTTGAATATGGCCTGAAATCCCCTAGCTTATATTTTATGCATCTGGAGAAATTTGTGAATGTAATCCTATTTAGGGATTCCAATACTATTAAACTCGGAGATGTCTTCATGAACTTAACTATATAATTTTTTGCCATTCTACTTTTCTCCTGTTTATATATGTTCATTATGGACTCATTTGTATAATGGAATGTAGCTTTGCAACTACATTTAGCATCTAACATCTTTGCTTAAGCATATTAATCTTAAATATTGCTTCATCAGAATGTGCAACTTATTATACATGAACTGCCACTTCCCCCTGAGAGTACCATCAACAAACTTATCCATTCCTTTAATAATTAATACCCTTTTATTGTTAAGCCTAATTAATTCAACTGCTCACACTTTACAAGATAGTTAAACATGCAATATGCCCTGTGGGTTAGGGGAAGAGAGCTACCTAGAGCACTTCGAGATTTATTGTCTTTTGACTTTTTTAGATGCATCCATGCTAGGTGTGTATGAGCCATCGGTTCTAGCAAAAAAAAAAAAAAAAAAAGAAAAAGAAAAAAGCAATATGAAGATTGTTGTAAAACAAAATGAATAAAAGACATAGCAAAAGAAATGTAACCAAATTTTCTTTATAGATTAAATTTCCATTTGATTGCTCTTTATACAACTTGGATGAAGGAAGAGAAGAAAAATGAAAAAAAAATGGCATCAGCAAAAGCTAATCTCCATAAACTTGACAAACTCATTGAAATCAATCCTGCCATCTCTGTTTTCATCATACGCCGCAATCATCCGTTTGCATGAATCGAAGTCCGATCCTTCGCCGAAGCCCAGCATGGAGAGAATTCTCTGCAGCTCAAGTGCATCAATGAACCCGTCACCGTTCTCATCGAAGACACAGAAGGCCTCCTTCACTTCCCACAGACTAGGCTCCTTCTCATTAAATACACCAGAAATCTCATCAGATCCCATGCACCCCAGCTGATCATCTTCCTGGCTGCAACACAGTCCCATCCTCCCCATAACCATCTCCACATCTTCTCGGCTGAGATGCATGTTCCCTCTTGGCTGACTTGGTGTGCTCTTCATAAGATGATCTTCGTCAACCGCCGACGAGAAAGCGAAGAGCTCAGTATAGGAATGGAGGAAGGAAAATGATCTCAGGGAGAACTTCCGGAGTGTCATGATTAACCAGCTGAGTATTCTGCAAAAAAAGAGGAGCCCAACTGGTTCTGCCAAAGAGATGGAATGATGGAGACTTCTGGGCGATGCTTTCTCCATTGGTTTTTAGTTTATTAGTAGGCGAGGGAGAATGGGAGATGGAAAGGTAGGAGATGTTCTGGCTTTGGTTTGATGAGGGAAGAAGGGTCATGTAGGTGAAGGCTTTATAGAAGGCTATTGTAGCCGTTTGAAGGACGGCCAGTAGAGTTGTCCAGAGAGGAAGGTGCCTGGGTTGGTGCAGTGTTCCACAGAGTGATGGTTGGGATCAATATACAAAAGGTGGCGGCCATGGAAAAAGAGATAGATGAAGGAAAGGTAGTGCCTGGGTTGAAGGAGCCAGGATCCTAACTTCGTGGGACTTTGCTGGTTCTTGACCTGGTGGAAATTTCCTTGAAAGAGATGAGCAGGCAGGCCTGCTTCTATGGAATATTTTTATGATAAGAGTTGTTCCCCTCTCGTTTTCTAGTTATAGTTTTGTTGGCCGAGAAAGAAGAAAATAAAGTTAAATCAAAGGACTTGATAAGGGCAGGAATTTGGTGGACGAGCCAAGGTATGGATGCCAATTAGTTCAAGACTAAAACCTTGGCAAGAGTTGGTTAGTACTTGGCTCAAGCTAACATTCACCATTATGAGAGACTGTGTCCCAACTTCCACCTAGAACTAACTTCTACGTTTCATTGAATCATTATTAATGCTAAAGATGTTGGACTGACCTCAAATCTGGACAAAAGCATGGGTGTGTCAGACTGGAAGGTGCAACGGCGGCTATGTCGCTCCAGATGGAAGGAAGGGGTTCACCAGAAGTCCAAAATTTGGATGGAAATTGGATGGAAATTGATTTGGTATGACCTGGGATGATGCTATGTAAACAATATTTCCATGTTTTTTTTATCACAACGTCTCTATGTCCATGTACCTTTTATATGACCACGGCTGATGGAATGGGTCCAAGGAACCAGCTTAAAAGTCATTTGATGGTAGTAGAAAAGAAATTGTGATGATAGTGAATGTTCCATGGAAGCATTAATCTGGCCGCATGCTATTTTTCTCCTGATGGCTGCTTCACGTTTCATTTCCACGGCCTTTTGCGTCTCGAGTCAATCTCATCGGGTTCGCACAAACTTCCCATGATGGTTATCAGACTTTCTTGGGTTTATTCTCTCACAAAATATTTTTTAAAAAAGCTAATGCCTAAATATATAATGCCTAAAAAAATAATTTTTTTATATTTATTAATTATGAGAAAGTGACATATTTTAGAGTTTCTTATATTTAGTTAAGTATTTATTTTTATAAAAAAATTGTATAAAATATATGTTATACCCTAAAGTAAAAAAATCTTATCCTATTCTACCTAGAAGCTTAAAAATATTTTTGAAAAAAAAATCCTAATTTTCAGCTAATATTTGAATTTTATTTTCTACGTCCCATAGGACTTTATAGGAATGTGGAAAGCTACATTCTTTTATAAAAACTCCAACCAAATTTGAGATATTTCTCTATTTTTTTTTGTTGACCATACTTTTTCTTCTCTTTTTCCGCGAACCAAATAAGCTAAATAAAAATAGAATAAAATTTTTTAAGACCTTGTCTATTATTGATTTGGCTTGCTACAATAATATGGGAAAATTCTAAGAAAAATCAATAGAATGAGGGAGCCTATTATCAGTGATGGCATGATCAAATCTAATATATTTAGTTTAGCATTTGGGAATGACATTAATAAGTGTGAAACTTTAAATATAAAAGAAATAATTAGATATAAAATATTTGTGAAAAATAAATGACAATAATATTGATGTTGCAGATACAACGCACAAAAGAAAAAAGAAAAAAAAAAAGAGAGTAATGGAGAGAGAATTACAACAAATGCAACTAAAAAAAAGTTAATGAATAATTTTTGCTATTTAATTTTTTTTAAAAAATATGAGGATAATAAGAGACTTTATAACTTCTAAGCAATCTTTTCATACAATTTCATTAATTATTGCAATCACACTAGTTTGAAATAGGATTTTTTTTTGCATATTCTTTTAAAAATTCAAATTTGCATGAATACCCTCTTAAAATTTATTTTTATTTCTGTATACTCATAAAACATTATTTTTGTACAAATATCCTAATATAACGATTCTTCTAACATTAAAGAATCTAAACTATGTATTCTAACATTTTTGTTTTCTATCGCCATCATTTTATAAATGTTTCTTTTTGTGTATCATTCATTAAGAGTATTTACGTCATTTAAATTTGAAACTGTTAGTTTTTTTAACGTCGTTAGATGATATGGATATATATACAAAAATAAGAAAAAAAAAGTAGAATAGCAAAACAAATATTTTATGAAGGTAAGAATAAAAAAGAGTAAAATAGTAAAATAAGTGTTTTATGAGGGTATATAAATGAATAGATATTCATGCAAAATTCGATTTTCGGAAGGGTATTTAGAAAAAAAAAATCCAAATGTAGAATGACGTCATTATTTTCAGTTTCGGATTTTTTTTTATTTTTGAGAATTAGGGTCGGAGGAAACTCGGATAGTATGCCGTTGAGAGTGGGTTTTAAATTTAGGCCGCGTCAGACTTCTCGCCGGAGCTCTACGGCGGCGGCGGCGGCGGCGGAGGATGGCCGGGAATGGTGGAGCCCAGGAACTTTCCCCAGAGCGTGAAGCAGCAGTGCTGGGAGAAGGCGGGAGAAGGTGAAGGACCGCGACCCCGACCGGTGGCGCCGCGAGTCACTCGGCAACGTCTTCCGGAAGCTCGTCAGCTTCCCCGCTGCCTCTGCCACGAGTACGATCACATAATCCCCTGCTCCAAGGTATCGACTTGATGCTGTTTCTTTATCCATCTCTACTTTAGTGTGACAAAAAATTGGACTTTTGGGTATTTCTTCCTTCTTTGGTAGGGTTTTGTGATGCAGGTTCTTTTTGAACCAACATTAAATGATGTTGTTCCTGTGATTTTTTCCATCAGGGTTCATGTTTGGAGTGCTAATATTGGATTTATGGTGGGTTTTAGAATCAGGGGCTTCGTAAAGTGGTGTTCCTATAAATATAAGAAGGTGTCGAGAAAGGAACGATGTTCTTCTTAGATTATGAAAGTTGTTGTTGGATTTATTTCGAAGGATGATTCTAATTTTATGGTCCCAAATTTTCTGCTCTAATGTTTTCTGCTTTAGTTTGATTGCTGCATGCTTGCTGCAAATGGGAATTTGTGTGGAATTCAACATGTCAAGCTTTTAAGAAGATGGTAATTGAGATATAAATTATAGTTTATGTTTATGAATGGCAAATTTTGGAGGAAAAAATTGTAAATAGTTGCATTTAAAGGAGTTTTTTCTCCCAAGAAAAAAAAAAAAAAATGACTCTGGGAGAAAAAATCTTATAACCAGAGTGACATCTGTGAATATTAAATAGTCAGAATTTCTACACCTTCTTCTTTCCCTTTCTCTTGAAGCTTCACGAAGGAGAAGTAGAGACTCTCGAAATATCAGCTCTAACTCTCCCTAGCTCCCAGAACAGTCCATGACCATTCAAACTTCTTGTGAAAATAGACTTTTCAAGTATAAAGAAATGAAGGGGACTAACAAAGGCAGAACGGAGGAAATTCAGTAGGCTGCCCCTTCTTACATTATGACCTATTTATGTTTTTTTTTTGTCCTTTTATTGGGGTTCCACTCAAATAAAGAGGAAAGCCTCAACAGGAGGAAGCATAGAATTTGCAGTGATAGGGGATACAATGATGATAACTGATGAGATGACAAGATACTGTTCGATGAAAAATTAATGAGGCCATTAGAGTGGGGGCTTAGTCATATGCATGAGGGTCACATGAGAGGTAGGAATTGTGAGTATTCGAGTCCGGGTTTGGACATCTTGGGGAAGAATGATTTAGGGGGATCATGAAGTAACTTACTTCAGATAGTTGAGATAGTATTGCTGATAGCAGATTTTGATGTGGTTGATAACATTAGATGATTGGCAGTGTAACACAAATAAATGTTGAGATTCTGAACTCATTTATGAATTGGTAAAGTCAGGCTCAACTTTTGTCTATTGAAAGGTTCGACCGTTGAAAGTATTGAGATCTAAACATCTTCCTCCTCATCTTCTTTTTCTTTTCTTTTCTTTTCTTTTCTTGTGGCATATATCTTGGAGCAAGGAGAGAGACGTGAAGTCCATCTCTGACATAAGCAAGTATAGTTTGGATACGTGCTCAATGTGTCTTGCATGATTTCAACTTGCTGAGGAGACTTGTTGAAGACCTTGTGCTGAATGCTAAAAGAAGAAGGCATGGGTGCAAGAAAGTGGATTGGCGTAGGTCACTGGAGATTTAGATGGAAAGAACAAGACACATTAGCACTGGCTATTAGAACTTTTAAAAGAGGTTTGGCTACTCTGACGCCAGAGGTTAACAATTAAAATTTAATCTCCTTTTCTATTCTCAATTTTTTTATTGGACTTTCTTTTTTAATAAAATGAAAAATAAGTTTGATGAGTCATACCCCTTTTGAGAAAACTCGTACCAAAGTTTTACGATTTAAGTGTTAAAGTGTTATTTCGTTAAATTTGATCAAACAGATATTTGAACAACCATAAAATTTTATAATCATGTGGATCACATAAAGTGTTACCAGAACAACTGGGCTATCAAAATGGCTTCAGATCGTGTGGTTGGAATATGCACATTATGAAAAATAATCAGGATGTGAAGTTTTTCCAACTATAACTTGGTGAACATGGATAATCCTGTCATGGGATCTAATGAGATGTTGGCTTTCCCAAAGAAACAAAAATTGATGAATTTTGTGACAGTAAAATGTAGAAGAGCAGGAAATGTCTAGTGCATGCTGAAAGGATGAAAGTTCGGAATGGTCCACTGTCCACATATACAAGACCAGAAAACCTTTTTCTACTTTTGTAAACTAATTTTTTATGAGTGGATAGTAAAAAAATTGGTTTCTAAAACTCCTGACCGGAAATTGTAGATTTTTCTGGAGCTAATGATGATTTGTATTGTGAAACCCAAGCTTTGAATCGAACTGGGCCTAATCCACTTGACCGCCCCAGCCACCAGTTTTGGCCTCACGTGCGTCGCACGTGAGGGCACACAGTGAGGAGATGGGGGTTCCCTCCCAAAGAAGTCGGGGTCCCCAGTTTTAGGGCGTCCTCCTCCCCTTTGAGACCACCCGATGTAGAGCCGCCACGCCCGAGTCTCGTTCTTCCTCCTCGGGCTGCCAGCCGAGAGAAAGAGAGAGCCAAAAAAAAAAAGAAAGAAGAAGAGAGGGAAGAAGAAGAAGGCTAACCATCGCGGGCTCTTCTTCTTCTCCTGTGCGCAAGCCTCCTCCACGGGAAGAATGAGAGGGCCGGCCGCCGCGGGCACCGCCGGCCTCGACTTGGCCTCTTGCGAGCTCGCCGACCTCCCTTCGCGGGAGAAGAAAGAAGAAGAAAAAAAAAAGAGAAGAGGAGGAGAAGAAGTCGGGAGAAGAGAAGAGGAGAAAGAAAAAGAAAGAAAAACGAAAGGGGGGGGGAATAGTGGAGCCGGGAGAAGGTTCTGGAGAAGAAGAGTAGAAAAGAAAAAAAAAAGAAGGAAAAAGAAAAAAAAGAGAAGAGGAGGAGAAAGAAAAAGAAAGAAGAAAGAAAGGAGGGAAGGAATAGTGGAGCCGGGAGAAGGTTCTGGAGGAGAAGAGTATAAAAGAAAAGAAAAAGAAAAGAAGGAAAAAGAAAAAAAAGAAAAGAAGGAAAAAGAAAAAGAAAAGAAGGAAAAAAAAAGAATAAAGAGAGGGGGTGGTTTACGGGTATGAACCCGAACTCGAGGTGCTAGGCACTTCTATAGGATCAACTATGGGAGGATATTAAAATTTAAGTTTTTGTATACGTATATTGTGATGAATTTTAAAAGAAGAATATAATTTTTGAATATTAGGTTCTACGAGGAATTTGCGGAATTAATTGGATTTGTTGTGGATCGCGTTCGCAAGGTCAGTGATGTAACCTCTTTACTAGATTTATCAACAAACTAAATATCTGTTTTACGAATCAAATTATTTGTGATTACGAATTTGATGCATGGATTATATGTATATTTTTAGAATATTGTATGACTCTGATTGAACGTATTTGCTTCTGGTTCGAATTGTATTTAATTGCTCTGACATTGTATTTTTCGGCTTGAAACACTGAACATAATATAAGAAAAGATAATGACTTGTACTAGATTCAGACTTGCAGTCGGGCTATGTTGAGGACCCTGCCAATGGGGGCTAATACATGGGTACCGCAAGAAAAATAGTCGATAATATGATCCTGCCACAGGGAACATGTGGTCATAGTTCCTGACTGTTGAGTTGAATATGATAAATTGAAAGAAATTAAGATATGAACGATATTTGGTTTTGATACTGCATGTTTTCATGATTGAAATATGAAAAAGTGAACTAATTGAACTTCGACCTGGCTATGTTGAGGATCCCGCCAATGGGGGCAGATACGTTGGCAATTGACTGTCCTGAGGGACTCACCACAAGAAGATTAATCGGTGTTGATGACCCTGCCACAGGGAACATGTGGTCATAGTCCAGGATCGACAAGATGAATTGAATATGTGAAAGAATCTCGAAATCATGAAAAGAATCTTATGAATTTAAGAAATATTTGATTTGTACTTTGGAACTGCGTATATATTTATTTTCCACATATTATTGTTTGATTTATCTAGTTAGAGTGTTCATTACTTACTGGGCTGTCTAGCTCATTATACAATTTTTTGTTGTTTTACAGATTTCGAGCACTAGTCTATTGGGGTTCCAAAATGGGAAAGTGACTAGAAGGACTATGGCATAAGTTATCTTAGATTAGGGTTATTTAAGTTGATATGTTATCTTGGACATTTATTATGATTGTTGGACATTGCAAGGTTTTATTATTTTAAGAACTAGGTTTCTGCATGTTGGTAAATTATTGTTCCGCTGCGTATTTTGAACTGTGAGACCTTATGACTTGAGTTAGTCGATGGAATAAGATTGCATTTATTCAGTTAAATTATTTTAGACTTTTATAATTGAGATGTTTGGTTAAGATGCCTTGCATGCTCGTGGGGAGAGTTTTCTATGGGTGTACGGCGGTTAGCACGACCCCCGGCTCGCGATCTCGGGACGGGGGCGTGACAACTTTTATGGTATCAGAGCTTAGGTTTAAGATTACTAGGGAATAATGATTTGTCATATCAAAGCTTAGCTTTTTGGATTCGTAGAATTCGTCGAAAAATTTGAGAGATGGGGCAAGAAGACAAATATCTTTGTTTACTTTTGTTAATGGTAAATTTGTGTTATCTTATCTGAATTTTGTGATGCTGAAATTAGAATGCTAGCTAACTGTGTTTATAGCCAAAGTATAAATAGACTATTTTGAGAGTTTTCTTGGTAGAGTGATTTGTATTCCAAGATATTATTAATTGGATTTTGACTAAGTTAGGTGAAAGAGTATTAGTCTTGGAATATTATCGTGCAATGTAAGTATATTGGATGTGCAAATTGATATCGGGTACTATGATGTTACTTCTAGCTTGAAGTTAATTAATTCGGTGGCAAGTTAAGGTTCACATATGAAATGTCGTTTAAGGTTTGGGCTTATATATATTTGATGATATTCATTAAAATATTCTTCGAGGATTGAAAACTGTATGTGGATCATGTATGAAACTCCTGTGTAGATGGAGAATATATTTGGGATGAAATTCTACAATTATTCTTTGGCTTTACCGAGAATTTGAAATTGTAAATGTAGATTGAGATTTTGATTGGAGGTGATTTAGTAAATTATGAGAATATTGGTTGTTTAAATTATTTTAAGATGATCAACGATATTAACTCTGTGATTGGAAAATATTTTTTGATGGGTTTCCTTGTTAAGGAGAATTTTGTTGTCAAAGAAAAGAATATTGTTTTTGATTTTGACTGATATGGATATTATCATGTTATTAGTAGGTTCTTCTATCTGCTATGAAAAAAAAAAAGAAGAGAGAGAGAAATCTGGCATTCTAAGTCGAGGATTAATAGTTCCTGCATTAGCTAATCTTGGATTTGGTATGATTTAGTATAGATCGATTTTCTCTTTGATTTGTAGCTTATTCTTTTGAAAGAATTCAGGGATAAATATCAATCTCGAAGAATTGATTTTATTGGAGATTATAAAGTATTCATCTCGGTGAAATTATTAATAATTTAAATTATCACCTTTGGATTCAAATAATAGATCTTGTTCATGTTTATCGAAAATTATGTAATGTATATGAAACTTCAATTCAAAGTTTGGATTTATAAGCCGATCTAGGGTCTTTTGTCAATATTGTTGCGGTTGCTGATAAAATCTATATTTGCTAAAAAAATTTGAATTTTAGAGGCTTACATGATTATGATGGAAGATTTTTAATAAATGCCATAGATCTCGATGAAGAAAACTCTAGAAGAGATCGCCGAGTCAATTTTACTTATATCTATTAATTTAAGGTCTTCTAACTTGATGGAGCATTGAGAACATTTTTATAGTTATTTTTACTTGTAAGAGTTTAACTTGGAATCGTCCAGTTGAGTAGGTGAGAGAATTAAGATTTAATTTATTTTGAATTATAGTAACTAGCCTATATGGTGTTTTTGAACGTATCAATTGACTCGAGGATCAGTCTAGATGGATGTACTCGGGGGAAGTTAGAGGACGAAACCAAAAGTTCTTTTGGGCTTTACTTGGAAATTAGAATTTTGGATCTCCTTAGTTCAAAATACAAGGTAGTATTTTGATTAAAAAAAAGTTATTAGTGAATTCAAAAAAAAAAATTTGGTGGTTTGAATCAGAGTGCGCAGCGAAAGCATAGTGGTCTGAACTATTTTTCTAAGTTGGTCAGAAGTATTATCTCTTTAATTCGGCAAGTTTTAATAACAAAAGACTTGATTTGATTTTGAATTTTCGGATGTCGCTGCACTATTTTAGGTTCTCTAATTTTATGTCGTGCTAAAGAAATGCTTAACATCTTGAGACTAGAATTAATAGATCATCGATTATGATCTTGGACCTAGAATATTTTGGTGTATCCCTCTTTCCTCCTAAATCCGAAGCTTGTAATTCTTCAATTAACATCAACTCTCTATTTGATCGAAAGAGATTGAGGTTATCTATCGATCTTGATAAATATTCTACTAAGGGTGGATTAGAGTTGTTTATGACCTAATCTTGTGATAGATCGATTAATAAAGAGTAGTTGATATTTTGACAAAGAAATTTGATGTTCTTATTCAAAATTAAGACATTGACTTTTATTTATGAGAGAGAGAAGTTTGATTACATCATCTATAAAAAGAACCAAATTTGGAGGTATTGGACCTTATTCTTATGATAAGATGAAATTGTATTGATAAGTAGAATTATTGGAAGACTTGAGTTAGCCTTCTAGTAGAGAAGAATGTTGTTGATTCTATGAATAATCTGGAGGTAGCTATGTAATTTTCACCAGTGGGTTTTTCTATTGTTGACAGTTCTTGGGAGAATCTTGGGCATCCTAAATTTAGTGTTCACAGATTAATGGTTCCTTGTTGGGCTTAACCCTAGAATGCTTTAACATTGGTTCCCTACTCCTAGTTATGACATCATCAATCTATCTGTTCGAAAGGGTTTGAGGTTTTTTTTTAGGATAAAGGTTGATCATTAAATCATGGGCAAAGTTAAGAGAAGAAAAAAAAGATTATAGATTATGAAAAGTATTTGATGCTAATGCTCTAACCTATTTGTATTAAGCCGATTATGATTTTTGTGTGGAATTAATCATGAACAATTAAGTTCTTGGGCAAAGAATTATGGAATTTAAAATCCAAGGCTGGAAGGTTAGTCTTACTTTGAAAGAGATCAAAAGAACTTGCTATGAATCATAGATGGAAAGGATTAAGTTTTGAGATGCCATAGTTTTGCCAAAATCTTGTGAGCCAACATTTCAAGATGGGGATTGTTTAGAAGCTCGGGAATGATATGATGTTTCCATACTTTCCAAAATTTGAAGCCTTAAGTGAGTTAATTTCGAGGACGAAATTATTTTAAGGAAGGAAGAATGTGAAACCCAAGCTTTGAATCGAACTAGGCCTGGTCCACTTGACCGCCCCAGCCACCAGTTTTGGCCTCACGTGTGTCGCACGTGAGGGCACACAGTGAGGAGATGGGGGTTCCCTCCCGAAGAAGTCGGGATCCCCAGTTTTAGGGCGTCCTCCTCCCCTTTGAGACCACCCGATGTAGAGCCGCCACGCCCGAGTCTTGTTCTTCCTCCTCGGGCTGCCAGCCGAGAGAAAGAGAGAGCCAAAAAAAAAAGAAAGAAGAAGAGAGGGAAGAAGAAGAAGGCTAACCACTGCGGGCTCTTCTTCTTCTCCCGTGCGCAAGCCTCCTCCACGGGAAGAATGAGAGGGCCGGCCGCCGCGGGCACCGCCGGCCTCGACTTGGCCTCTTGCGAGCTCGCCGACCTCCCTTCGCGGGAGAAGAAAGAAGAAGAAAAAAAAAGAGAAGAGGAGGAGAAGAAGTCGGGAGAAGAGAAGAGGAGGAGAAAGAAAAAGAAAGAAAAACAAAAGGGGGGGAGGAATAGTGGAGCTGGGAGAAGGTTCTGGAGAAGAAGAGTAGAAAAGAAAAAAAAAAGAAGGAAAAAGAAAAAAAAGAGAAGAGGAGGAGAAAGAAAAAGAAAGAAGAAAGAAAGGGGGGATGGAATAGTGGAGCCGGGAGAAGGTTCTGGAGGAGAAGAGTAGAAAAGAAAAGAAAAGAAAAGAAGGAAAAAGAAAAAGAAAAGAAGAAGGATAAAAAAGAATAAAGAGAGGGGGTGGTTTACGGGTATAAACCCGAACTCGAGGTGCTAGGCACTTCTGTAGGATCAACCATAGGAGGATATTAAAATTTAAGTTTTTGTATACGTATATTGTGATGAATTTTAAAAGAAGAATATAATTTTTTGAATATTAGGTTCTGCGAGGAATTTGCGGAATTAATTGGATTTGTTGTGGATCGCGTTCGCAAGGTAAGTGATGTAACCTCTTTACTAGATTTATCGGCAAACTAAATATCTATTTTACAAATCGAATTATTTGTGATTACGAATTTGATGCATGGATTATATGTATATTTTTAGAATATTGTATGACTCTGATTGAACATATTTGCTTCTGGTTCGAATTGTATTTAATTGCTCTAACATTGTATTTTTCGGCTTGAAACACTGAACATAATGTAAGAAAAAATAATGACTTGTACTAGATTCAGACTTGTAGTCGGGCTATGTTGAGGACCCTGCCAGTAGGGGCTAATACATGGGTACCGCAAGAAGAATAGTCGGTGATATGACCCTGCAGAAATTAAGATATGAACGATATTTGGTTTTGATACTGCATGTTTTCATGACTGAAATATGAAAAAGTGAACTAATTAAACTTCGACCTGGCTATGTTGAGGACCCCGCCAATGGGGGCAGATACGTTGGCAATTGACTGTCCTGAGGGACTCATCGCAAGAAGATTAGTCGGTGTTGATGACCCTGCCACAGGGAACATGTGGTCATAGTCCAGGATCGACAAGATGAATTGAATATGTGAAAGAATCTCGAAACCATGAAAAGAATCTTATGAATTTAAGAAATATTTGATTTGTACTTTGGAACTGCGTATATATTTATTTTCCACATATTATTGCTTGATTTATCTAGTTAGAGTGTTCATTACTTACTTGGGGCTGTCTAGCTCATTATACAATTTCTTGTTATTTTACAGATTCCGAGAACTAGTCTATTGGGGTTCCAAAATGGGAAAGCGACTAGAAGGACTATGGCATAAGTTATCTTAGATTAGGGTTATTTAAGTTGATATGTTATCTTAGACATTTATTATGATTGTTGGACATTGCAAGGTTTTGTTATTTTAAGAACTAGGTTTCTGCATGTTGGTAAATTATTGTTCCGCTGCGTATTTTGAACTGTGAGACCTTATGACTTGAGTTAGTTGATGGAATAAGATTGCATTTATTCAGTTAAATTATTTTAGACTTTTATAATTGAGATGTTTGGTTAAGATGCCTTGCATGCTCGTGGGGAGAGTTTCCTATGGGTGTGCGGCGGTTGGCGCGACCCCCGGCTCGCGATCTCGGGACGGGGGCGTGACATGTATATTAGAGGATGGTTCCTCGTTCTTTCGGATAGATGACAACTAAGTAGAGATTATAGCTATAGAGGATAGTACTCTAGAATACCTGAAAACCATGGGATGGTAAAAGCATGAAGTTTGGTGGTAGAGGACAACAGTATTCTCTTGAAATTTCATGCAGTAAGATATTCATTTGAAACCCCTTTTTCTCTAGTTTATACCATATGCTGAGAGATATCTGCATCGTTCTTCGTAGTCATTGGAATGCTTTTTTTCTTCGAGGAAAAGAGTAGGGCTGAAACCCAAAGTCATTGGAATATGTAGTTATTCGAAGGGAAGAAATTTAGCAGCTCTTCTTCTATAGCTATTGGAACTCAAAGTTTTCGATTCATTATAATTTGAAACAGTTTTTTTGCATAAAATTGAAAACAAGAGGGTGGAAAATGGAAATTGTTCGTGAAAGTTAGAAGATGTACTCGCAAGTATTATAGTCAGTCACATGAATCTAATAGCAAGTTTGAGAAAGGAGAAGGTGATGAATTTGCATTTAATAAAAACCCAATCTAAGAAAAAAATTTCCTAATGGGCCAACTGTAGTTTTGATATTTTGATAGAAAATGCATGGATTATTACTAAACTATGGAAGGGCATTTTGAAAATTTTCTAGTATCATTTGGTGGTGCATTTGCCATATCATTGAGTGAGGAAGATTGGTGAATGGTAGTTTTCTTAGGCCAAGGAAATGTCTTGATGGTTTTATTAATCAAAAACAGAAAAAAGAAAAAAGGGTTTTTATGCCATCTTTGGTTGTGTATGAATATAGAGATAAAGAATGATTGAAAGGAAAAAGATGGTGTGTCGTTCACAAATGGAGCAGAAGCTCTGAAGAGTGAAGTGCCCTTTTTCTCATGGCTAAAATGTGTCTCTGTCTGCATAGGATATCAGGGGTTGCTTTATTTGTTTTTTAAGTCAACTTATATGTTTCACCGTCAGAAGGGCTCCTCTTTTGCCCACTCATTTGTATTCTTAGCTTCTCTTAACCTGATATATTAAATACTTAAGCAGTAAATGTAATTTCTCAATTTCCATATAATTGGATAAATTCAAAAAATGGTTGGTAAGCTTCTGATAATAAGGTGTTGGAATTCCTCTCTCTCTGTTTTTCTTTTTGATGTATGGGTAGCTTGACATTTGTCTCTCTAATATTTGCAAAATTCTGGATGGGAGGAGCACCTTGGATAATTGCCAAGTTTTGCAGGTGAGCGTGCTATTCTTGTTTTTCTCAGTGTGTTGGCTAATGGTATCTTTTCCTCTGAATGCTTGGTATTTGAAACTTTTACAGCTGAATAATTATCATGCCAGTGTTATCATGACTTGTTTAGCTTAAATTTCATTTTATGTAGTTGGAATGATTGAATACATTCAATTCAGCACTGTTGCTTGTCTTTTATGATGTTTTTTACTGAAATGTTATATTTCACAATCTGGCAGCATAATCCATTAGACTGAAATTACTCTTTCATGGGTATATATTGATTTGAAGTCTAAGCTAAAGGGGTGGCCCTTACATATAGCCTTTCTCTTTTCTCTGAAATCTCAATGTATCAGATATCTTGAACATTTAACCTAAAGAAAAGAAAAAGATTGAGTTAGTTTTATTAAGCAACTAATGCATAAAAAAAAGTCATGAAACTGTGACTTAAAGGCCCAGCTTCTTTAGTTTTATTTCCTCGCATCTAATTAAGTCATAATTTCCTATTACAAAATCCACTTATGTGGGGTCCTGATTTATGTCTTTTTGCAGATCAGATAGAATTAGGAAGAAGTGAGAAACAAAACTTTATAATTTCTGTAGAATTAAAGCCAGGTATTCAGTGGCAGTATAAAAGTTGTGTTTGAATTATACACTGTACTGATTCTGGAGGCCATCCAGTGTCAAGTTGTGCATGTTGTAAAAGCTCAACTATTTAAAGGGTCTGTTCTGGTGGTTAAGCATAACAACATTTAGTTTACTTTTGTCTGATTATGTCTATTTTTATGCTTTGATGTTTATGCTTGACTGTTTTGATGTTATGAAGTTTATCATTATTTTCAAACATCCATTGCACACAGAGTGGCAGCTAGAAAAGCTTGGCCATTTAATTATGGTGTAATCCATATAATACATACACAGTTGTTTCGCCCATACTTGATAATGTTATCTACATTATAGATTATATCCAGTGTCTTCGCCTGTTGCTTCTCACTTAAATTTATTTGACAAATAATCTGGTTTTCTCTCATTTGCAGGCAACTGTTGATCGACCTAAGGGAAATAAAACTATGATATCCAAGCCTGTCATCATACAGAAGAGCGCATATTATAGAGTTTCAGGTACTTGAAGGTTTTATCAAAAAGCTGTTTATCAGATTTATGCACAGGATTTTTAGCTAGTAGAATACGGCATGCAATACTAACTTGATTGCTAATAATGGAGCTTCCAACAACCA
The DNA here is from genome assembly GCF_009389715.1 of Phoenix dactylifera. Classification (NCBI taxonomy): domain Eukaryota; kingdom Viridiplantae; phylum Streptophyta; class Magnoliopsida; order Arecales; family Arecaceae; genus Phoenix; species Phoenix dactylifera. Next base: position 7,381,523 of record NC_052399.1, read on the forward strand.
CAGGATGAGACACAGATCTTCTAGAACTCTCTGCATATGGTAATGTCTGTCGTGCACCAGACTAACACAGTGGTCTCTGACCAGGACCAGGAACCAATTCGAATTTGGATCTTGACATGTCGGTTGTTTTTAACCGTAGGCATCTCGCCAGGAAGTTGGTGGGCTCATCATGAATTAGGTCGGGGTGGCTGGTGGTTTCGGGATCCCGTAGAAAATGCCTCTTTTATGCCTCGGGTATTAGCCACAGCTCGTATTCATTCAGTAATTCTACCCCTTCTTCATTCTTGGATCTCGCTTCTTAATATTTTGACTCTTCCATGCTGTGTCTCAGGAACCTTTTCAATACGGTCCGGATTGCTAGCTCCCGTTCATAGTTCTGCTACAGACGATACACGAGGAAGATTTTTATGGCGGTTCTTCCTTCTAATTACAGGCATATCTATGAATCTTTTCTTGGGGGGTTGTAACATCCAATGACAGAAACAGTGGTATCTGAAAAACGTCAATCTATAAAAAATCCCAAATTTCTAGCCAAGAACAGCTGGGTAAGTGATCCATGGAGTTTCAGCAGCATCTGGAAAATGTCAATCTATAAAAAAATCCAAAATTTCTAACAAAAAACAGTTGGTTAAGTGATCCATGGAGTTTTGTAGTCTAAACAATGTATTTACTTAGGTAATTGGAAAATCTTATATTAGTGACTCCAAAATATGCAATTTTTAGTGCCAGAAATTTTATATGTGAAGTATATTCTTATGGCCTAGAATGTCATCTGACTGATTTATGCAATGCATTCTTCATTTCAAATCAAGCAAAACTGACTGATATATATATATATATATATATATATATATATATATATATATATATATATATATATATATATATATTAAAAAAAGGCTATGATAAGGTATCTTAGAGTGCATCGGCATGGGACAAGTGCATCGTGATGCATAGCATCTTTGAGGAAAACTAAATTGTTTAGGAGTATCAGATTGCCTGCATTATTTTATGAAATCTTTGTTTGACAACTTTGATGTGGAGAATATTCTGTCATGCCACCACTGAAAGTTCTAAACAGAAAATCTTATGTACAACACTTGTGAATTTATCCAAGCTAGATCAACAGTGTTATACTTTGGAACACAGAAAGTATGGGATCAGGTCCCTGCTTCATTATTGGCTTTTCCATCTCTGTAAGGCTCAATTATTAGCTGACTCTGACTCATTCTTGCTATGATTGTGGAACATTACTATTCAGAAACTTAGAGGAATGCTCTGAAGTAATTGCATCTGAGCCACATTACCATTGATTCTTTTCATTTTGAATAATGTGAAATGAAATTATTATGAGAAGCATAAGGTGTATTATATTCACTTCCTAACTAAAAGAAATATAATTGATAGTCTGCATCTTAACTCAATTCTTCGGCTTGTTGCTAATAGATTCCATGAAGATGCCACCTCACTTTCAGCCAATTCTAAGTTCTTTTTCTTTCGTCAATTTATTTTTTTGATATTAAAAGATGGGAACTCCCATCACGAAATACTTACATAAAAGTAGAACATCATAAGCCCATTTGTAAAGCTCTCTTCATCTCCATATCTCCAACCTGAGAATTACATCAACTGTTCTTAGACAATGGATCCTGAGAGCAAAACCTCTGCTTTCCTCCACAAACTTGATCACATACTGTACAAGATAGACATTGGTACATCCTCAGGAAGAGAGGAATATCCATAGCTATATATATAGATACAGATTTATATCTTAATTTTAATTGTAAACAGGAAGGCCATCAAGGCCTTGGTGACCTGGGTGGGGGGTTGAAGGGGTCTCCACTCCTTGGGTTGGTGTTGGCTCCGGGTTCCTTGTAGTCCATCTCCATGTCCACCGTTTCCCTTCCTGATCTTTCCTGCTGAGGGAACACCCCCCCCACAAAAAAAAAAAAAAAATGATAAGAAAAAGCTTCTAGTCTAGTTAAATAAAAGAACTAAAGAAGAAATCCACCTCAGGCTCAAAGGGATACCCTCCTTTATCAACAGGCCTCAGAATTCCAATCCTTTTTCCAAATCCTACTGCACCCAGCAGAAAAGGGACAGGAGTTATTTCTTTCTGAGATAAAAAAGGAAGAGGACTCAATAGAAAAAGAAACTTTTGTATGGATATACTACAAGGAGAGAGGAGGAAATCACCTTGAAAAAGGGAGGATGAGAGGAGGACTGAGATGAGAAGAAGAGAGAGAAAGCGACACCAGTCCATTATCCCTCCTATGTTCTTAGAATCACAAGAATCCTCCACCAAATTTTCGTTACAGTACCTCTCTGCTCCATTTCTGTCACGGTGGCCGGCCACCGCCCACTAGCTAGTGGTGGGGACTGTATATTCTTAATGGCATGATGGCAGCACATTTGTTTCCCAAGTCCGCCTCCCAAACCACTTTTGCCCTACTTGGGAGGCACTATGGATTGGAGAGAGAGAGTTGTCTAGAGCGTTCCAAGACTTACTGTTTTTTTTGGCTTTCTTGGATATATCCATATTAAAAGTCTGTGAATCATCTGTTGTAGCAAAAAAAAAAAAAATGTGAATGAAGAGGTTCGCCTAGTGGAAGGGTGATAGCTTGATGCATCTGCTTGCCATAGATAATAATAAAGTTTTTCTTTTTCTTATATAATATATATTTATATGTATTCTATTTTTTTGAAAGAATGCGGGTTTTAGTAGCAGATATTATAAAAAATTTAAACTATATATATGTATATATATATATATATATATTTGTAGGTATGTATGTATATACATGCATATGTAAAAATTTTAGACAAGGTTTAAATATTGGTAGCAGATATGGGAAGCGATATCCATATTGATCTGATATCTTTTGATAGATAGTGGTATATAGTGTATCATATGTGTCGGTATAACCATTGGTATTTGCCAAGAATGTTTCTTCTAATGGAGTTCATTGGTAGAGTTCAATATAGACTGAAAGTTAATTTTTAATTCTCAATTATTTTTAATTTTTATTTCTATTTAATATTTTCTAAAAAATGTGGACCTGATAATCCAACTCTCTTCAAATATAGGAATGGGAAAATAAAAAGAAACCATTGTTTTGAAAAATAGCTGCAAAATGCAGCAGTCAAGGGACCACATAATTAAGGATAGTGAAATAACAAGAATGATAAAATCAATATTTTTTAATACTATTAGCACTTATTGATGTCCACCTGAAACTTACTTCAAATTTAACTATAAGTTTGAGTCCACTTCACCTGCATAATTCTACACAAGAGTAGGTTGTATATGCAATGGGCCTACAGATGTAGCTGTAAAATACTAAAATATACCACATATATGTCGAGACAACGGTGAATGGACTATCATTTTGGTCCTTATATGGTATTACCATGTATAGTACTGTATATAGGCAATGTGATGTGGCCATGAGATCACATATGCATCTCGTATGGGGCGTATAGCGGTAATATCCACTGCATTTTAAGATATTGAATATACTATATCGTAAATTCTTAGATTTATAGGCTAGTGGATGCTGTCGGCATTATAAATGTTATGCTATCAAGTTGCTAATGGTTTTATTTACAGTGCTCGGTGACGTTGTGCATGTGATGCCTTCCATGAAAGCATGCCAAACTTTTGCTGATCATGCTTTCATTATTTTGCAAATGTTCCTATTTAATTGCAAGTTTTCTCTTCAGACCCAAAACTAATCACATGCAAGATTTGAAACAGATGCCTAATCCCACATGATTAAGCATGTCAAGCTCAAATTTAACACCAATGAGAGCAGTGGAACAGTAATCTGAATCCATTCACCTAAATGATCTAGAGAGTTTTCATGCTCGACTTCTAAATTGTAAGCATTCTTATTTTTATAATAGTGTATATATATAACTCATAGAATTCTAGAATACCAGACTTAGATCCAATTATTCATGTAAATTACATGATAAAGAGTCAAATGCATCTATGAAATCCAAGTGCATCGAGGAAGAAGATATCTCCATGCCTTTTTTTTATTGTTGGAATATAAATTTTTTACAGATTGACCGACATCTTTCATCACTTGTGCGAGAGTCATCCAAAATGAAGCATTTTAAACTCCTTTAATTTCTTAACTTTGTTAATTAAGTATGGTCCAGATTTTTCTCCTACCTCAACTACCACAAGATGTGCTTGGTAGCGTCTTTGGCTGAAATAAAGTTTCCCTTAATATATCCATCTTAGGTAGCAGCGAGCTATCTTTCTGACATCTCTGATAACAAAGATGGCTTCATTTACAAAATTTATTAAGCCCAATCATACTTCGACACATATGCAAGATTTAAACATGCTAAATTATATGAAGTAACACTTCATGGGACCCTTGTTGAACACATAACAACATATCTAAACATTATTATAAAAGTTCCATAATGGTTAGGTCATCCTCTTCCTTTTATCTTTTGTTTTCTTCTCCACCTAGCTAATAAACCAAACTTTAAAAGGACAGGGGCAATGTTCCTAGTTTTTTTTTTTTTTCCCCTTCCCTTTCTCCACGCACCTAAGTTGCTAATATTTCCTCTTCCACTAGCCCCTCTAATGAGGTCACTCGGGCCTCCCTCGCCACTTTCTGTTAGCTTTGATGGGAAAGTGCACTCATTGCTTTACTGAAGTGGACTCTTTTTGAGGTTGAGTGCTTCACTCCAACATGATGCTTCCAATGAGTTGATGACAGGAGAATGCGCAGAATACTAAGTGGATTGTCCTCGAAGTCAACAGACTCTGACCTCCACAGTACAACAAAATGGTGGTGTGCTTCATGGTTTGACACTCGAAAATGTTTAGTGGTGGGTTTATATTGGTGATGTTTCGGTGCTACTTTTATAGCTTTCTTTTCTGTGTGCCAACCACCACCACATGTCAACAATGGAGTCTTTTTTTTTTCCTTTGACCAGGTAAAGTATTTTATCAAGTTTCCATGGCATTTAGTTTTGTCCAAATAATTGAGTCTATATCACAAAACTCTGTTGAAATACGTAGGTTGTATACATTTTTTTAGAAAAAGAAAAATTTCAATGTGGAGCAAAACATAACTACAGATTTGTAGTTAGTCTAAAATAGCATAAGATCATTCACCGCTCTGTTCATATGTTCGTTCCTTCTATATTCAATAACTAATGGCGTTATTATACTTTATTGAATCGTCGGTTGCATGGTTAGCATTCATCTGTTATTTTCGTATCTCTTTAATTAATCTATTGTCCATATGACTGTTTAGGTTTGTGTTGAATATATGAATATTTCTTCTTGGCCTCTAAAGTTCAATTTTCTATGGCTTTAATTGGATCGTAGGTTGTCATATGCCACATCTTCAAATTGCTTCTCTTATTATACGAATTTTTCATCTGTTCACGCACTTGATTAGATCAATATTCAGATTTATTGAGGAGATACAATTTATAATGAGAGTTTAAATATTTGCTATAAAAAGATTACTAGACTCGATGTAGAGTATTTTGACTACCACATGGGTGACTGAATAGGATTTAGGGGCAAAATCCGCCATATCAAAAAACTAAATCATATTTCAAACTTCCGATGGACCTAAATTCTCCATATAATATTCAATTGAAGTGTAAAAGCAAACCTCACTAGTATGAATAAAAGCTTTGTAACTTGGTTTTACTGTTCATTAATAATTAAAAAAAAGAATCTAGACCCTACTTTCATTATTTGTTATATTTTCTATTTTTTTGAAAAAAAGATTCAAGTTGCATGGATTGAAGGAATTTCTTCCTTTTTTTCGGATCGAATCATCATCAATCGTGCATACCTTGTCTGATATTGAAATATGATTTATCAAAGAAAAAAGAATCAAATAAAAATTGTGTTCATTGGCTTTCTCAAAAAGAAAAAAAGAAAGGAAGAAAGAAAGAGATTGTACTCAAGGTTCAAAAGAGAAAGGGTCAGGAGACTTCCTGTCTGTCGTCAGTTTGATCGCATATTGTATTATGGAAGATTGGGCATCTTCGGAGACCTTTGAAGTTAAATATATATCTCAAGAAGTAAATGATGTGGTGGATCAAGTGGCATCTTTTGTTTGTTTTTTTTTTTTTGGTAAACCGGCTTTTCACTACATACAATGATGAGAGAGCTCAGAATTATCGCAAAGCAAAACACGATCTAATACCTACGGCACATGATCGGAGGGACCCCAAAATACAAAACCAGAATTGTGGGCTGTATAGGAGAAGACCCAGTCCGCAGCCCTGTTCATCTTCCGAAATACATGCGAAACCCGAAGTAAATCTAACTCCTCCCCCATGCTCCGAAAGTCTCGGAGTAATGGGTGCAAGTCCGACCTGGCCTGTCGGCAGCGAATCCAGTACTGTGGTCGAGTCACCCTCTAGAAGAATCCGTCGGGCACCCAGGTGTACTCTAGCATATACAAGACCCTCCCATGCCGCGTACAACTCCACCACATGGACAAATCCATCAAATGTGCGCCGGCTTCCGGCCACAATCAATCTGGAGTCGTGGTCTCTGATCACAAAGCCCACGTCATATCTGCTACCACCCTCCGCTACGCTACCATTGAAATTCACCTTGAGAGAACTAGAGGGCGGGGGCTCCCAGAATACCAGTGGTATCATCGCATACCTATACGGGGAAGAATAGGAGCTCCAAGTATCCCTGTCATCTTCAGATGAAAAGTCAGCTACCATTCAAGTTGAGTGATTTGGGCTTCCATTGCATCTACCGCTACACCACTCCATTATATTTCATTCTCCGATTCTTCTGGTCGTATCTACTCTTGAGTTGTGTAATTAAGCCACGTTACCCAAACAAAAAATGAAAAGGTTGATCTAATTTTACTTACAGTCCACTCTTTCTTCACTAGACTCATATCCTTTAACTGAAACTCAAATATGAAGACTTTTTTGAGGTCAAAACATGATGGTTTAGAAATCCTAGAGCAGTCAGCCGGTTCATAGATGGCGATCAAAAGTTTTAAAAAACTTAGTCCAAGTGGAATTTAGTAGAGCTGAACATATTAAAGGGCAATAAGAGATGGTAACTGAGAGCATACAAATGGCAAATCAATTGTGCCAATAAACTTATAGACCGACCCTTTGACAAAGGAACCTTTCTACCTCCACTAACATTTTCTTATATTGGTCGGTTTGGTAATTATATATTTGAAGATGTGCGAGTTGGATTTGTCTTTCAGCATCTTTTTTTTTTTTAAAAAAATGTACATATAAAGCATCATTGTTTTAACTAATTAGTTTATGGAAGTAGATTGAATCAAATGCACTTGACAGCATGTTTGTAGTAATTCAAAGTCCCAAGAGAATCTGAAATCTGCATCAAGTTGATCAAAAGGATATTATTCAAAGGAGGAGAGGGCAAGAAACATGATAAGAATGGAACAAGGGATTCAAAACGTACAGCTAAAAAAATGACAAAGAGATGCTTTTCTCACAAAAAAGAAAAAGGAGAGAGAGAGTGGGGTGGCAAAAGCTCCCTCCTAAAATGCAAGGCAATTGGAAATAACATATCTTCAAGATGGTTGAAGACCGGATGCCCTCCGTCTGAACATGCTCGGTGGGAACGCTATCTGATCCAGCTGGCACTGAGGTGGCACCGGGGTGACGTACTCACACGTAGGGTAACCTACGGGTAGGGAAGGGTATGAGCAAAATTTCTACCTGCATCGAACATTCCCTAGTGAAAAAAAGGTCCGGTGAGGGCTGCTACGCAGGTGAGGTTTTTTCTCCTCTCTCCGGTGATGAATCTAGCCATTTTTCAATTCAGAATATGTTGCTCTAAGTTCTGAATTCACCCTACAGTTGTAGACTTGGCATTAAGGAATAGGTCCAGCATCCCTTTCTTCCTAGAGTAATGTTTTCTCTTTGTTAGTCCAAAAAAGCGCCCTATTGCTATCGTCCCATTCTTTCAACTTTTGCTTGCAGTCCACTCAGACTCTGGAAAGGACAAACGAAAAAAAAATGCTTCTCACTTTGTGGTGGGAATTCATCTCTATCCTCAGAGGTGGGGCCTACAAGAAACTTTTCTCTTTTTCCCCAGCCCTGTGTGTACCTTTTGTAGAACTGTTGTGCCTTGTTCAAGGCATTGTAGAAGGGGGTTACTTCTGCCACCCTGGTCTCTTCCATGCTTCAAAACAAGCATGTTGTGATTAATCCTGCCATCCTAGTATCTTCCATATCCCAATACAGGGCAAACATGGCAGTATCTGACCTTTTTTTTATCCTTTTTGAGCTTTTGGTCCTATTTCTATCTTCTCCATTTCCAGCATCCAGAACTTGTCACTGGTGTTTGATCCAAGTAGGCCTAAGTAGTAGAATTGCCCATTGCCGTCAGTTAGACATCCTGGTGAGTAGAGCAAGTGAAGATTACAGAATTCAAAACATGAAGGTTGTAGAGAAGAACATCCCCTTTGATCAAGTTGGCTAAGTTATTTATGTACAAGTGCATATCTCAGTCTCCTCAATCTACCTCTCTGCTACTCATCAGCTATTTACGTTGAGGAAAAAAAAAAAAAACAAACAAACAAACCATCATAGCTAGGTGAAGATGGCGAATTCTTATTGTTACATCTGAGGAAAGACCACTCCGAGATGGCTCCATCTCCTTACTAGTAGTCATCTTAAATTTACAAAACTTCAGCATTTTGCTCCTCTATGAGCTCTCTTGGAAGCGAAGAGACCGTGACAGAGCTGCAGGGTTGGCATGCAGCAGTTGGGAGGTCTCGTTCGTATGATTCTTGATGCCTGCCTTTGGCTGGAAGGCCTTGAAGATGCCTCTTCCACTCACTGCACCAGCCTTGTCGTTCTTAATACCGATCATAGCCCATATAGAGCTCTTTGCAGCTTCATCAGCGTCATCGATCCTCAATGTTTTAGGAGCCCAGATGCACCTCTCCTGATTGGTCTGTGTGAGGCCATCTTCTTTCTCCAGATTGCTGCTTTTCAGTATATTTCCATCCCTTGAATGCTTGCCCAAGGTGGGAGAATTGGGTCCTGATCCTGGGGAGCCACTGTTAGGAGGAGGAGGAGAAGAAGCTAGAGGTGAGAGCCATGGAAAGCTCCAAGAGCCAGGGACTGCACAGCCCCAATAAGCTGGGGCAGGATAGAATGGAATAGCAAAGCTTGAAGTGCAGAGAGGAGCAGCTGGATTCCATTGGTAGGCCCATGGAGTTCCATTAAAACATGGAATTGGAGCTGGAACTCCCTGCAAACTAGTCTTGGCTGCCTCCTGTTTAGAATTTGGTGCCATCACCGATGATCCACTGGAGTGCTCATCTCCGTTCTCCGCTCGGCAAGGCAATGGAACCGTCTTTTCTTCCATTTGGTGATACCCGTTTCGGGTGCAGTTCTTCATGTTTTTCTCAGCAAGGTTCAGTGCAGAGGCCATTGATTCGCAGAGAGGCATGTCGGAGCCAAAGCTAAGGACAGTGCCATTGGGTTTTATGGGAGGATGGTGAATTGCTTCCATAGCATCAGATCGAACTGCTTGGAGAGTGGCATCTGACATGGCTATGTGTCTGTAGTGGGGGATGGAGCTCTTGTTCTTGCGGCGACCAGCTCCCACGGGGACATTCCTCATGGTGCCGCCGGCGGTCCAGTATCTCTGGCAGTTCTTACAGAAGTGTCTTGGCTGGTTGACGTTGTAGTTGTTGAAGTAGCAGAACTTGGTGTCCAGGCTACTGCAGCGAGGGCAAGGAAGGATCTTGTCCGGCTTCTTTGGTGCTTTCTCTTGGGAATTACTTGTCTCATTTGATTGCTCTTTGGGTGTCGAATCCTTCATGTTTGTATCCTCTTGATTGCCAGAGGAAAGTTTATCAGTCTCGCCTGCTGTAGGTGTTGGAGGATCACTCTTCTCTTCTGAATCTGGGGATTCCATGTCTTGGTCCTTGGTTTCTGGAGTAGCTGCTTCTTTGTGATCCTGAAATTTCAAAGCTTATTGTTAGATATGTTGGTAAATTCTATGTCCCTTCTCAGAAGTTTTAAAAAGTACATGCCTAGTTTTAGAGTTTTAAGTTGAAAGCAAGCATCACTTTAAACAAAACAAATCTATACACCGGAATGTATCCAATGGTTGTTGAATCCATATTAAGCAGATATTAGAGAAGTGTATGTATACAGTCCAACTGCTTCCAATATTTATGATGATCAATCCTCATGGCAAGCCAGAATTTTATGCAACTTGTTCTGTTCTCACGACACAAAAATCTCATTTCATAAAGTCGTTAAAGCAGACTAAACTCCGACATAATTAGAGGAAGTGAAAGAAATATTTGATAAAAATTTGACGACGACCATCAGTGATCATCTCCCAAAACATTTGACAACAAAAAAATTCCCCAGAAGAAGAAAACCCAACCTCTGTGTCCAAAACAGAGCACCACCTCAAATTCCCTGCAAACGCGACTGCACAAACCCCATAGAGCAATCCACTAAATCCCTTCAGCACCATATAACTCTGAATAATTCTAAATCACTAATCAAACGAACTCCAGACAAACCCCAAAAAAAGAACTGAGTTTTTTTTTTCATGGTAAGTAGACTATTCATTACACTACCACCGGCAAGTAATTTACCTTCTCCGCTTTCCCACCGCTCTCCTCGCTGCCACCGGAGACCGGCGGCGACTCTCCGGTTGGCTGCAGGGGGATCGTCTTCCCGAAGAGCTTGATCGCAAGGTCTCTGCTCTCTGCCATCTCCTCCTCCTGCTCCTCTCTCTCTCTCTCTCTATCTATCTATCTATCTATCTCTGCTCGAATACTCTGTTTCTCTTTTGGTGTTCTCTCTGTTTTCCTCTGCGGATTTGGCTGTGGGGAGTGCTCGGCTACCGCCCCGTCCTGGGGTTTAACGGGGAGGGGGGCGAGGGGGAGGGCCACATCAGCAGAGGGGAAAGGGATTCTGAGCCACAAGTTTCTTTGTGGCCCTGGGAGGGCGTTATTTGATTCTCTTTGCCCTTTCTCACCTCTCCCGGTCCTACATGAACGTCAAAAATAGACTCCCCGCTTGACTTGTAGGAACTGAGTATTGGATTGGTGTCATCACTGTGCTGGAAACTTTATGAGTTTGGAGTGTATTTGGGGTGATAGAATCATGTCTCTTTTACCTCTTGGCTCTAAGGGAGTGAAGGAAAGTAAGACACTTTCCTTGGTTCCGAATCATCACCCAGTAAGCAGCAACTTCTCCAAAATGTTGCTCTCCCCCACCCCACCTTTTTATTTTTTTTCACTAAACTTTTTCTTAACTATAACATTGTTCTGACATGCTTTATGGCTTTTCTTCTTTACGATATTGAACACTGTTTTGTCAAATTTCATGATAAGAACTGCAGTTTGATTTGAACAAGCGAGTCTAGGAGATGGGGATTTTTTTTTTCTTTTCTTTGTTCAGAAATTATATAATTTTACATAGGGAGACTAAATGATATTGATGTGTTGACACTAAAGTTTTTATATCTCTATGTGCTTACTAAGTGAAGTGATCTAACTTTAAATTAAAACAGTATTATTTTTATAAATGATAAATCTCATTTTAAAAGATCACTTGCCTGCCACATTCTTTTCTTATTGCTCTACCATGTGGCACACTACAAAGAAACCAATTCAAAAAGCGCCAAAGAAAGTTGTAAAGCAGCAAAATGACTCTTTTTGGAATAAGATGATTATTCCAAATGTAGTTTTTTGTGATGCCACTAGATAATCAAATTTCATAGTATATCCATTCAATTAACCACAAAAGATAGGATCCAAAATTAACCAAAGATAAGTATTGGATATTAGCAATACTCATTTTGCTATTATTTGTAATGCCAAATTTAATTCTTTTTCCCTAAAATTGCATAACTATGATTGGTAATGTATCAACCTTTTTTTTTTTTTTTTTTTTTGACCCTTAGCCTTACAATTAGTTATAGAAGACATAACTATAACCAATTATCTACTAGTATGTTAGAAGGCTATATCAAGTCAAAATTTTTTAATTATGTTATGAAAAGATTGGAAATATACCATTTCACTTTCCATCAAATAAAGATAATAAAATTTTACTTGGCATGATTTGATATATATATATATATATAATAATAAAATTTTACTTGGCATGATTTGATATATATATATATATATATATATATATATATATATATGAGAGAGAGAGAGAGAGAGAGAGAGAGAGAGAGAGAGTTATCTGAATAATTTTTTTCACAATTGAGGACATGTCATTTTCTATTTTACTCCTTCCTGCACAAGATGAGGTGTTTGTTTTCCTATAGCGCTTCCTTATCTGCCACGCGGCAGGATCTTCGGTGGGCCCATCACTAAAGGTAAAGCAAATGCCAAACCGACGCTCGCAAATCAGCCACCCCGACCGTCCCGTTCTATTATATATCAACCGGAATGGAACGTGCCCCTCAAACAGGACACGTGTTTAACGCTAGGAGCCTTTGGGAGAGAAGATCTTGAGGATGAGCGACACGTGTGCCTTAATACAAGCTGGTGCTCAGATACCTTTGCCTTGATGAAATTGAAGGCTGACACGTCTCGTTCCTGGCCTTTTCCCGGTGACATCGCGACGACAATTTGAAGGTGACTAGGCCTCTGAGGTCTTTCAGGACGTGTGAAAGGGATAACGGTCTCCACGCGTCATTTTTAAGTACTTTATTTCTTTTTTTATGGAGATTCCTCCAAGTCCTTTTAAGTCCTTACGTGATCTGGCTTGGCATTTCGATGCCAAATAACAGAGCATGAGGTTCCGGCATTAAATTAAGATGGTTTTGCAATTTTAATCACCATAATTTGGCACGCTAGCTAAGCTAATGAATGGATTTAATGATCCCTCGGGCAAGATAATATGGCAAGTTTGATCACTAATAATCTACTAAGCTAAGTTTTTATGCCTTCATTCCGCTTAGTTTATGTTAATTAATAAAGTAAGTAATTGATCCTGTATTATTAAAATCTATCCTGCATGCATATCCCTATTATTCTATGACTTACATTCTTGTTGAAAAATCGATCAACACGTAATTAGAAGCATAGCAAGAAGTTAAAAAAAAATTCAAAAAGTGTGGACACGGTTGACAACTCATTCTTAAGAGCATGTACTTTAAAAATCTAGGGTTAAAAAAGATATTTGTTAATCTAGTAGAATATTTTAGGGGAAAAAAAAGAGCAGAGGGGAGGGGGCATTGTTATTGAAAGTGCAATAGATTGTTTCCTTTTTATGGAAACTAATTCATCAAATATGGTTTCCTTCTTGGAGAAATGGGGAAAAGGCCTATCCAAAGTAAATTAACTAGATCCAATTTATCTGAGAATACCACCCCCCCCAATTTCTATGTATTTTTTTGTTATATATATATATATATATATATATATATATAAACTTGCTTTTCTAAAACTTCTTTAAACTCATTATGAGGCCTAGCAAATACCCAGAAGTATAGGATCAATACATATAATTATCATATATCATTGCATCTCCATATATCTAAGCACTATTTTGATACTAATGATGCAGACGTCCACTCCAAATCTCCTACCCACGATCTCAGCCGCACCTAATTTGGAGAATCTAGCCAAAGAAGAAAAGGCCAACTAAGGCGTCCACTCCAAATCTTCTACCTGTGATCTCAGCTGCGCCAAATTTGGAGAATCCAGCCAAAGAAAGAAAAGCCAACCAAGGCATCCACTCCAAATCTCCTATCCGTGATCTCAGCCGCATCTTGTTTGGAGAATCCAGCCAAAGAAGGAAAAGCTAACCAATCCATTGAATCTTTTCAGCATCTTTTTTAGAATTATTGCTCTAAAATTTTGCTTCAGTCAGCCTACTGAATCTTTTCAGCATTTTTAAAATTATTTTTCTAAAATTATGCTTTATTTTTCTAGAATTATAAAGGCCCCACTCCTTGTATTGGATTCATTAAAGTTTTGAGTAATCAAATTATTCCACAAATTTTCTTTTGGTGTGATCACAAGAGAGCAACGTGCTTGCTCTTGCCCTTCCATCCTTCTTCGAAGGCGACGTGCTCGCCTCGACCTGCTTCTTTTGCGTCAAGTAGTATCAGAGTAAGGCACTCTCCCTCCAATGGCCTGTGCCACCAATGGATTGGGGGGCTCCAACTCCGCGGACGGTACTCCGAGAGTGCTAACCGTTGAAACCCTCGGTGCGGCTTAACGAAAGATGCAACAAGATTTGGATAAAATCTAGGAAGCTTTGGTGATGATAACCCAAGCCATTGGACTTGCTCAAATCCATGACGACGACTCTACTCCAGCACTTGCTCCTAACATCGGAAGGCAAATTCGTCACGAGAATTCAACTTCTAATATTGGATGCAGAGAACGACACGAACCTTCCCTTCCTCCTCTTGGCCAACTTCATCCTAGGCCCGCGACTCGTCCTCTTCTGCGCACATCCTACGACGACTCCTTTAGCAATGAGGAACCCCTACACAATTCCTACAATGGTGAAAACTGCTTCGGGGGTGGAGACAGCTGCTATGGTGATGGCAATCGCTATAGTGGCGGTAACCCTTATAGAGATAGTGACCACTACAGAGGCCGCAATGAGAGGGACTACCATATGAAGGTAGATCTTCCATCCTTCAATGGCCGTCTACACATCGAGGACTTCCTCAATTGGCTCGCAAAGGTCGAACGCTTCTTCGACTACATGGAGACCCCGGAGGAAAAGAATGTCAAGCTTGTAGCTTACAAGCTTAAAGGAGGCGCTTTGGCATAGTGGGAGCAACTACAAATCTCCCACATGCGACAAGACAAAGGACTCATACGTTCCTGGCCACGAATGAAGAAGATGCTATGAGCCCGATTTCTTCCTCTTGACTATGACCAAATCCTTTTCCAGCAATATTAAAATTGCCGACAAGGGTCACGGCCTGTCAATGACTACATCACCGAGTTCTATAGGCTCTCTACTCACAACAACTTGGAGGAGACAGAAGCACAAGAAGTTGCTCAGTTCGTGGGTGGACTCCGACTCCCTATCCAAGATAGGGTCTACCTCCAACCGGTCTACAGTCTCCACGACGCGGTCCAACTAGCTACAAAGGCCGAAAAGCAATTGGAGGGGGTACCCAAAAGGGCCCCGCCTATGGACGAGGCACCCCAACCACTTCAACAAGCAAGCTCATCCCAAATAAAGGAAATGCTCCTCTTTGAGAGGCCTCACCCGTTGTGAACAAAGAGCCTGACAATCACCAATCCAAGTCGACTGGAGAAAACAATGCGACACAGATTCCTTCCACCAACTCGTATGCTCCATTGCGGGAAACTAAATGCTACCTGATGAGGCCGAGGTCAAACCCTAGACCCTAAAATGTTTGTCCGCACACAAGCTTAGGCAGCAGAAGCGACTGCTTCTCCCAGAAGGTATTGTCCACTTTAAAGGGGGTTTCATAGTTTCTTTCCAACGCACGGCTTTGCCCCACAAAAGGCGCCTCCTAAGAGAAAAGGGTACCCCCCTCCACTTAAGGAACAGACATCTCCGCTACCTATCTAATGTGGGACTAGGTTCGGACCCTTCAGGCCCACAACATACCCCCTAGTGGAAAGGTCTGTTCCGGGGTGAAGGGCTCTCAACGAAAGCACCAATGATGAGGCCGAGGTCAAGCCCCGGATCCCAGAATGTTAGTCTGCACACAAGCTTAGGCAACGGAAGCGACTGCTTCTCCCAGGAGGTATTGTCCGCTTTGAAGGGGGTTTCATAGTCTCCTCCCAACGCACGGCTTTGCCCCACAAAAGGCGTCTCCTAAGAGAAAGAGGTACCCCCCTCCACTTAAGGAACAGACCTATCCGCTACCTATCCGATGTGGGACTAAGCTCGGACCCTTCAGGCCCACAACACTACCAGTGCAATCAACCGGGGCACCTATTCAACTAATGCCCAAAACGAGCGATAACCAATCTCGCCGAAGCCGACGACATTGATGAGGGACATGATGATGCATTAGATGAGGAGGGCTACGATGATGAGTCTATCACCTACAAGGATGATGGGGAAGCTCTCTCCCTCGTGGTGCAACGATTGATGTACGCACCATGTCAGAAACTTGACTTCTTGCGGCATCGTATCTTTCGAACCACGTGCACCATGAACCAAAAGGTGTGCGACCTCATCATCGACGGTGGAAGTAGTGAAAACATTGCTTCCAAGTCCTAGGTGGAAAAGCTCCAACTTCCTATAGAAACGCATCCGACACCCTACAAAATTAGGTGGCTTAAAGATATTGGTGAAATCAAGGTAACTTTGCACTGTAGAGTTTCCTTTTCTATTGAAAAACATTATGAAGATGAGATATTATGTGATATAGTGGATATGAACGCCTACCACATTCTTCTAAGCAGACCTTGGCAGTTCAATATGAACACCATCCATAGAGGTCGAGACAATACTTATGCCTTTACCAAAAATGGGCATAAGATTGTCCTTAGACCTATGCGAGAAGGAACTCGTCCCAAGCTTTCTCGAGTGGACGAATGATCCTTCCTAGTTACTAATAATTTTGAAAGTGATATGAAAAAGATTGAAAAAATCGATGCCCAAGAGATGTGCACCCTACTCCAAGGCTTCAAGGACATCATGCCCAAGGAGTTACCTAACAGCCTTCCTCCCATGCGAGACATTCAACACCAAATCAATCTCACACCTGGTGCTAGCCTCCCAAACCTTCGACAATACCAGATGAGCCCGAAGGAGCATGAGATCCTAAGAACCAGGTGGAAGATTTAATCCGCAAGGGGCTAGTTCGTGAAAGCATGAGCCCTTGCGCGGTACCAGCACTGCTGACTTCCAAGAAGGATGAAAGCTGGAGGATGTGCATCAACAATCACACCATCAACAAAATCACCATCAAATACTGCTTCTCCATCCTCCGCCTGGACGACATGCTCGATATGCTAGAAGGTGCCAAGATCTTCTCCAAGGTCGACCTCAAGAGAGGCTACCACCAAATACAATCTGTCTTGGAGATGAATAGAAGATAGCTTTCAAAACGAAAGAAGGCCTATACGAGTGTCGTGATGCCATTCGAACTCTCGAATGCTCCGAGTATCTTTATGCGCCTGATGAACTAGGTACTCAAATCCTTCTTTAGCAAGTTTCTGGTTGTTTATTTTGACGGCATCCTTATGTATAGCCAGACGAAAGAGGACCATCTCGAGCACCTACGGCAAGTCTTCTCCGCACTCCGAGAAATCCAACTTTTCCGCAACCTCAAAAAATGCAGCTTCATGATATCTAGCTTGGTGTTCTTGGGCTATATTGTGAGCAGCAATGGCATCTGCATCGACGACGAGAAGGTGCGAGCCATCCGAGAATGGCCTACCCCAAAGAATGCAACAAAGATGCGGAGCTTCCATGGCTTAGCAACCTTCTATCAGTGATTCGTGCGCAATTTCAGCAGCATTGCGATGCCTCTGGAGTAGGCATTGGCGCAGTCCTTTCCCGAGAATCGAGACCCATGGCCTTCTATAGTGAAAAGCTTAGTGAAACAAGAAAGAAGTGGTCCAATTACGAACTCGAGCTGTACGCGGTGGTCCGAGCCTTGAAGCATTGGGAGCACTACCTCTTCCAGAGGGAGTTCCTACTACATACCGACCACCAAGCCCTCAAGTTGCTCGATAGCTCGAAGAACACCAATCGGATGCATGCCTGATGGATTGCCACACTCTAGAAGTTCACTTATGTTATCAAACATAAGGCAGGGCACCTGAACAAAGTTGCTGACACTCTTAGTCGAAGGGCCGACCTGCTGGTCACCATGCAAACTGAGGTTGTAGGCTTCAACTTCCTTAAAGACCTCTATGCCGAGGATGAAGACTTCTAGGAGATCTAGAAAAAGTGCAAATCAAACAAACGGGGGAAGGCGGCTTCCACATCGAAGAGGGCTACCTCTTCAAAGGCAACCAACTCTGTATTCTCTAAAGTTCACTTCGAGAGCATCTCATTCGAGAGCTAAATTGCGGAGGTCTCAGTGGTCACCTTGGCCAAGACAAATCCAGCACCCTCGTGGAAGAAAAGTACTACTGGCCCTAGCTTAGGAAGAACGTCGGCAATTTCATGCGCCACTGCTACATCTGCCAAACATCAAAGGGCCAGTCACAAAATGTGGGGCTCTACACCCCGTTTTCCGTCCCGTGGGAAGATATATCCATAGACTTGGTCCTGGAACTACCAAGAACCCAAAGAGGCATAGACTCCATCTTCGTCGTCGTCAACAAATTCTCTAAGATGGGTCATTTCATCCCATGCAAGAAGACGGCAGATGCAGTTAATATTGCCAACCTCTTATTCTGTGAAGTTGTTCGCCTGCACGGAATTCCAAAAACAATCATGTCTAATCAAGATAGCAAGTTTCTCAGCCATTTTTGGAGGACACTATAGCGACAGCTCGACACCACCCTCTAGTACAGCAGCACATGCCACCCATAGACGGACGGTCAAACGGAGGCAACCAACCGAACCTTGGGTAACATGCTCCATTGTATTGCAGGAAAGAGGCCAAAGCAGTGGAACCTAGCACTATTCCAAGTAGAGTTCGCATACAACAACATGCTCAACAGATTGACCGAAAAGACTTCTTTTGAAATCGTGTACGGTCGCACGCCGAGTCATACTCTTGATTTGGTTCTCCTCCCAAAGCTCCCAGGGATGAACATCTCCACTGATCGCATGATTGAAAAGCTCTCCGCCATGCACTCCGAAGTGAAGGAAAAGATCAAGGAGGCAAACGCCAAATACAAGCACGATGCAGATCAGCATCGACGAATCAAAACTTTTAATAAAGGTGATCTCGTCATGGCACACCTACGAAAAGAACGCTTTCCAGTGGGCACCTACAACAAGATGAAGCCAAAGAAGACTGGACCCTACAAAGTTCTCCGCAAAATCAACGACAATGCCTACGTTGTAGACCTTCCTAATGATTTCCATATCTCCCGAACATTTAATGTGAAGGACTTATACGAGTACCACGAATCAAACATCACTCAATTAAACTCGGGGTCGAGTTCTTCATAGGAGGGAGGCCCTGATGCAGGTGTCCACTCCAAATCTTCTACCCATGATCTAAGCCGCACCTAGTTTGAAGAATTCAGCCAAAGAAGAAAAGGCCAACCAAGGCGTCCACTCCAAATGTCCTATCTGTGATCTCAGCCGCACCTAATTGGAGAATCCAGCCAAAGAAGAAAAGGCCAACCAAGGCATCCACTCCTAATCTTCTATCCACGATCTCAGCCGTACCTTGTTTGGAGAATCCAGCCAAAGAAGAAAAAGCCAACCAACCCATTGAATCTTTTTAGCATCTTTTTAGAATTATTGCTCTAAAATTTTGCTTCAGCGAATCCATTGAATCTTTTCAGCATTTCTAGAATTATTTTTCTAAAATTTTTCTTTATTTTTCTTGTCTTTCTACTTATGTGTGGCTCGCCTTTATTATATAAAGGCCCCACTCCCTTGTATTGGATTCATTGAAGTTTTGAGTTATCAAATTATTCCACAAATTTTCTTTTGGTGTGATCACAAGAGAGCAATGTGCTTGCTCGTCCCGTTCCATCCTTCTTCGAAGGCGACATGCTCGCCTCGACCTGCTTCCCCTGCGCCAGCTTAGGAGAAAAAAAGTAGATCAATTCGGGGGGAAGGAAATAAATTAAGAATTTTTTTGTCTAATGGGATAGAGAAAACATAGAAAAAGTTATAAAGAGAGTGGTTAAATTATAAGTAAGATTTCTTTATATTGGTTGTTGTCTCTCATAATCACTTCATACATACAAAAGAAAAAAATTAGAGATGACTTTGATTAAGGCTCAGCATTAATCCAGAAATTACTTATGTCTGATAGAAATGTCAAATTATAAACCTACCATCTTGCTAGTTATGGAACATAGACCCATACCCCATTCAAGAAGATCTAGCACAAACGTTTTTCTACAAATGAGGTTAGATGAAGGTTAGACCCTATGAAAGGTTGTCCTTAACATTCAGCAAGGTCGTGTATTCCAAATACTGTAGCATGATTGAATGTTTAAGGATAACCGTGGAGGGTGCCGCCTATCATATTTCAGAAATAAAGGAAGAATTACATGTGCTATATAAGAATAGCTTGAAGATTCAAATGCAGAACCTCTTCTCAACCAAGGAGTGCAACCATCGGGCCATTGCCTTGTTTGCGTAATAGCAGCAGGTCCGATCTTACATTTCATAATGTAGGATTATCACTTTTTGATGACTATTATAGGAATGATTTTGATATTGCAATGTCCCGTATATTTTAAATCAAACAAGCATGCGATTGATCATGACTCACCACCACCAACCCAATTTACCACTAATTCCTTGGTTAGAAAGTCAAAGACAACCACAAATTTTCTACTAGCAATTGATCGAAGATTGTCGCATACTTGATTGAGACTAAATAGCTCGCACCCTCTCTATAAATAAAGTTGATTTTGCATTAAGACCTTGGATGCTATAGAGGATTATTGTCTTAAGTACTTGGCAGGGGCCTCATGTAAAAGTATTTGGTTATTCACAACACTGTATTCCGTAACTCTATATTCTATTTTTTCTCGGAAAAAAAAACTCTAAATATTACTCAATTTGAAGGCAACTTATCATCTTTGGAAATTGAGGGGAAACTAGAATCCCACCACATTCCCTCATGGCTTCATATTTTCATGCTTCTCTTTGTAACATCCATCCAAACCTATAGACTTGAACCAATTAGTGGAGACTTCTCAGCGGCTCAAAACGCCAGCAATTCATCACCACTTTTATCTCACATTCCACTTTCAAGCTGGTAGACGCCCTTCTTCCTAGATCTTGCATCTCTTCCCACTTTCTTCGAAGAATATTAATCAATTTATCCCCAGTTGCATCTCTCCACCAACCAATCCCAAGATATCTTGTGTCCGAGATAATCTCCTAGAGTTATTTTCTCCTTTCTATAAGATAGCCATTGGTGGTATTGTTATTCTAGAGTATGTAATGTTGGAGAGGAGATAAGGCTTGTTTCTTGTGTAGCACTAAAAAAGTAGAGTGTTAGGTAACTAGGCTGCTGAGAAAGGATAGGGTACTTCCAAAGCTTCTCACCCTTGGAAAGGTGACCCAGATGACGAGGTGGAGTCCATCATATGGGACTGCATACAAGGAGACAGACCCCATTCTTCTGCTGAAGGCATAGCACAAGTGATAGCAACACCTGCATAGAGACCTCGGCAGAGATGGAAAAACTATCATCACTCCATGGACTGGTGATTCTATTGGCTTTCTCTCATCTAATTGATTCCTCCCATGCAGTCCCCTCGACAAGTATGCCGTCTGTTTACCTGATCTTTCTCGTAGGAAAAGCACCTTCGTGTTCTTCTTTATATTTTATCAGCTTCCATTGCTGCAGGGGCTCAAAGAAAGATGGAGGAAACTGGAAACCATGGGGCTCTTAGCGAAACCGCTCGGGTAATGCATGCAACTCGATCAAAATTCCTATGAGTTGATTTTCAACAGATTACTAGTGTATTACTTCTATCACTCTTTCATAAAACTCATTTGTCATGCAACATCTGTTCTTGCTTCGATGTAGATCGCCTGTTAGTCAAAATTCTGAGATATCTGAAACTTTTCATTGTTTTGTATATCCTCTGCTAGAAGAAAGATCGGTATCTAGCGATTATGGAATTCCTTCAATCTCTAGATGAATTACAATGTCATTCCTAGCTCTAGAATAGTGTATACTCAGCTGGAACTATTCTTCTTTTTTTTTTGGTATCATCATTCCCACTTGAATTAGACTTCTGCTCATGATGTTTTTTCCCTTTTCGTCTGATTTCTACAAATTCGTCTCCTGTTCTCTTAGAAGAGTTCTGCAATCGAAGCCACTGATTTCTTAAACTAGTGGTTCAAAACTTCAAATTTTCACATTCGTTAAGAAAAAAAAAAAAAGGTTCAGGAGATTGAAAGCCTTGGCTTTTATAGTCCTCTATTTTTCTTTCCATCTCTTGTAGAAACAGCATTAACTCTTGGCAATGAACACAGATCATCAACAAGGACACATTGGAAGATATCAGGGATGAAAGGATGGATTTGGAGATCAATGACTATCCAGGATCAGGTGCTAATGATCGCCATACTCCGAGGCCACCGGAAAGAGCTGACTTGGAGCTGATTGTAAACTAATCTGTCTCTTTTATCACCACAGATGTTGTTCTTTATAGATATCTCAACATCTAATAGCTCATCGATGAACATGCTACTTAAGTCATGTACTAAGAATCTAAGTTGCTGCTGCTCAATTAGTTTAATGGAGGGCAAGGAAGGAGTGAATAAAGTTATCTGTTAGTACTCCTCAAGCAGCTTTAATATAGGGTAAGGAGAGAGCAAATAAAGTTGTCAGCAACAGCAAAGGCCCCTCGGATCCTTGTAATTGGATTGCTCTATGTTGTATAATAATGGTGAAATTTGTGATTACAAAGAGATAAATTTGCATGCTTCAATTTGAATATTCTATAAATTTTGGGACCATTCTAAATTTGAGAGGATTGAAGAACTTAATGTGGTCTGTAGGATTTTTGAAAGTTTTCTGCTTTTAGGAAATACTGTCTTTTTTGGTCATTGCCACAATGTTTAGAAACAATTGAGATTAGCAAACAAGAGAGATAACTAGCAAACATAATAAACAGCAAATGTTTCTCAGAAAGATAGAAGTTGCTGGAAATCATATTGGGAATGAAGGGGAGATATAAAATTTCAGGTTGCTGCAAAATCATTTCTACATGGTCATGACTCTTGAAGAAGCAAGATATGACCATGTAGATAGTGGTGATTGGAATATTGTCAGATTACTTAGATGCATGGAATTGCGTTCCAATCAATAAAAGTTAAATTATTTCGCCTAGCTAGCCTCATGACTTACGTCGATCCTTTCCTAAATTTTATAGCAACCTAATATCTAAACATCTAAAATTTTAAAACTTTTACATGTTAGAAGAAAAAAAAAGTGCCACGTAGCCTTTTCATAACAGCCTAATACCTAATCCAAAAAAACTGGCTGAAAGGTATTTTTTGAGTTCCTTAGTCCTGTATAAGTATCTAAGATCTTTCCGGTATATAACTAATATGGGTTAAATATACGGATCCTCACATACTCCTCCGTTTAAGCCTTGATGTGCTCATTAGGCTAAGGGTCTAAATTCATTCAAATCTAATCACAATCACCACAATCGGCCCATGGTTAGCCTTAATGAGTATGTGCTGCAGTGTTCCTTATGTGTTGTAGTGTTCCTTATGTGTTGTAGTGTTCCTTAGTCTACATAGGTCATAGGTCAGATCTGCTCTGATATCTATTGTAACAACTTAAGACCGATATCAACTAAACACACGCCGACACGACTCCTCACACTCTTTCTCTCATCCATCTGAAGGCTCTTTGTAAGGACCCAAAATTTTATTGGACCTGAGCCGACTGCTGGGCCACATCACATACTTGACACATGTGGCAGAGAGCAAGACTTCCGATACGAAGGGTATTTTGGTCATAGTATAATTTCATGCTATTACACGATAGTCACATTCTATTAACAGAGATGAAGTTTGGAGCAATTTCGAAACTTGGAGAGTCTATTTAGAACTTCTTAAAGCCGTAGAGATATTTTTGGATCGATCCTAAATTAAGAAGGTGACCCTATAATTTTTCCAAATTATTATTAATTTTTTAAAATGTTATTAATAAAAATATTACCTTCTCCTTCTTTTTGTAATTTTGGATTTTTTTTTGGCTAAAGCGGGTAGATCATATCTGACGAGTACGGATGCACCAATAAAGTCGGAAAATAAAATGTCTCGGAGTGCCCAAGACAACTCCCCATATCCAGCCCATAAGGTACTACCGAAATAACTAGCCATATAAGTAGCCACACAATCCGCAACCCTATTGGCTTCTCAGAAAACATACTTGGCCTGGAAGGCCCCTCTGTCCCTCAACATAGCCTAGATGTCTTGGAGCAGTGGGTGGTCGCAGCCGTTACCCCTTGGGCCCTCCTGGATCCAACTGATAACTGTGGCCGAGTCACCCTCCAGGATAATACAGTTGGCTCGTAAATTGCACCGGGCATGATGAAGGCCCGCCTAAGCAGCCCTCAGCTCCACATCGGAAACCGAGATGTTGAATAGCTGACAGCCACCTGCATCCACAACCTTGGCGTACAGGTCTCGAATAACAAAACCTGCACCTCCTCTTGTACCTCTGTCCAAGACAGACCCATCGAAGTTGACTTTGAGGAAGCTCAAAGGTGGAGGCTCTCAGGTGAAAAATACCGTACGGAGTGCTTGATAAGTGCTGAATAATTTATAATTTAGTTATCTTTTCATAGCACTTATCAATGTTCTTAAACTGATAAATACATATTTTACCATGAAATTGAATAAACAATGAAATAAATTTAAATTATGGTAAGAAGTAAATAATTCTTTTCTTAAAACCGACTCTGAACTTGTCTCTCTTCCGGTTGCGATCTTTCATGAAAACTACAAGAAAACATAAAAGGAGGAGATTGTGTTGACCTGAATTATTAACCTGATGGAGTTGCAATCAAGCTAAGGGTATAATTCAATGGGCTTTGGTCCTGGTTAGATTGAAAGTTATAATTGTATGGAAAAATATTTGATTAACCCTTTTATTAAGTCACGGTCTGATCTGGTTGAGTTCAATCTGAAGCGGTTTAGTAAGAATAAAATGACATTGGGCTCAAGAACAAGTTCAAGCAAATCAACGATCATGACCCACCTCAAACCCAAAGTCAATTCCCAACCAATGCCTTGCGTGCCTTCATATAAAATTTATAATTTAAAATATATATATATAATAAAATAAAATAATAAAATTAATAAAAATAATTTCGGGAAGAATTACTAGATTCACTGTTCATATGAACAGTGTCCCGTGAAAACACTGTTCATATGAACAGTGTTTTAAAAATATATATATATAAATCAATAAAAAATAAATAAATAAATAAATAAATAAATAATAAAAAAAACCCACTGTTTATCTTCTTCCTCCCGCTATCCCGCTGTTTATTCCTCCCGCTATCTATCCTTCCCAGCTTCCCAACCACGTGATCACCATGCGTGCAGCCAGTTCCTCCCGTCAATCCCGCCAGCGATGCAGATCCTCCACGCGGTGCAGTCGGCGACCAGCCCCTCCGCGATCACCGTGCGTGCAACCAGCCTCCCGTTCCTCCGCCTGCATCCCCGCCTCCGCGCTGCCGTTCCGATCATCCAAGACAGGCTCCCAGCATATCACGCCACGGATCCGGCCACCTTCTCCTTCGGCTCCTCCCAACGCGCCCGTTTCTCCTTCAGCCAGCATCCCGGATGATCCAATCCCACGGCCATCCAACTCCTTCCGTCCGACTGCAAGCATGATCCCAGCCCCCTTCCGAATTTGAGATCTTTTGCATCCGTAAGCATCACGTGTCAACTCCATTCTGGAATCCCCAGCCTGTGATCCGGCCCTTCATCTGCCTCCCGGCACCACGCCGCAAAATCAGCTGCCGTGATCCGCTCTTCCTTCTCTCCGCGTGCGCCGGACGGCTATAAAAAGAGGGCGTTCGGTAGCAGCAAGGAGGAGCTGGGGGGGAGCTCGGTTCAACAGAAAAACAGGGGAGACCCCCTGTTTCAGTGAAAAGAAGAAGAAAGCCGAGAGGGAGATGAAGAAATAAAATAAAAAAAAGAGAGAAGAGAGAGAGGCTGGGAGCGGAAGGGAGTGAAGAGCAATTTTTTTATGAAAATGGGAGGACTTCCGGCCACCATGAGCAGCTAAGCCTCGGTTTAGGGGTTTGATGAAGCCATAGAGGAGTATTCGTTTCATTTTTATTGATTTGAGTTTGTATTGTAAGATGGTTGCATGATGAAGAATTTATCAATTGATCTTATGATTTATCCAATTTATGTGAATCATTTATCTTGCATAAAATATTTTACATAGATTGATCTATTTCATCGAATCCAACACCTGTGGTTTGGAGGAGATATTCATGTGACATCGATTTCATGTTTAATGACTTAATGATCAGATGCATCATGCTAGGTTAGACAGGTCATGCTTATCGTTAGAGTAGATGGTTTGTGCTAGACTTAGATGATTCATGCTGGGAATTAGTTATAATTTTCTTTTGTGATTGCTTTGGCTTGTAGTCGGAAGCAGTCAAGTCTTACATACAACTCAATCATTGAAAGCGTCACGGATATAAATCTATCGGTGGAATCTAACCCTAAACACCTCTCTCCATAGATAATTCATACTACTACACCCATATTAATTCTTAGTTTTTATCATTTACTCTAGCTTATCCCCTTTGAAGTAATTATTTAATTAGGAAAAATAACTTGTCTCCAATCCCTGTGGACCGACACCCGTAATCACTGTCCTACAGGATACGTGCTATTACGTGGTTTATTTTCAAAATTGAAATAACCGATCAATTTTTGGCGCCGTTGCCGGGGATTGCTAGCATAGTTATTTTTCTTA
Source organism: Phoenix dactylifera (assembly GCF_009389715.1). NCBI lineage: Eukaryota > Viridiplantae > Streptophyta > Magnoliopsida > Arecales > Arecaceae > Phoenix > Phoenix dactylifera. The sequence continues at coordinate 7,408,113 of NC_052399.1, forward strand.
TTAAAAAAAATTATTTAAAAAATTAAAAAAAAATTAAAAAAAAATTTCTATTATTGTTACTTTTCTTATCTTCTTTCTCTCCCTTACTAATTTTTATTTATTTATTTATTTTTTTATCAGGAATCGAAAAAAAAAATCTGGGATGATCAAAAGGAGAACTGCCGGAAAAGAAATGCTGTAGAGGTTTGCAAAAAAAAAAAAAAAATAAATTGCTGGGGAAATTCTCTTTGGTAACCTCTAAACTTTTCTTGTTTAAATTAATTATTGGCTTGAAATTTTGTGGTGATTGTTTGATTTTAATTATAGCAAAATTGTGAATGCATGCTTGATACACATACACAAATCAATTTGCACATAGTAAGGGCAATCACCCCAACAAGATAAGAGCCGGATTTCATCACCGGACTCTTGCCCAACTTAGGTGAACTCAATCTCACATAGTGTCACTTTAATTAAAATCAATTAGACGTTGGCTCCTAAGGACATTCGAGCTCAATAGGACGAAGATCACCGAAGGTTGCACCAATTTCGCTCTGTGGCTTAGTTGATGTCTAGGCAAGCTTTGTCCCTATAAGGGAGACAGTTCATCTGTTCGAGGCAAGTGGGTTTTAAGTGGGACCTTTGCGAACGCATCGTGACCCCTCCACTTACCTGGGAGCTTACCTGGTCAACTCGGTTCATTAGACCGGATTGGAGGCTTAGGTGCCCTCTTCAAACCAGTTAGGAGCTGTCTAGTGATTTTAGGACAAAGACTAGGATTGATATGCTTTTCTCTCTTTGCATGCTTGATTGATCGAGTACTAGTGTATGCACGGTAGTCGTTCTAGAGTACAAAACCTATTACCTTTTGACCCTGAAATAGAACGAACCCTTAGGAACATTCGAGCTAAGATCAAAACATTAGGATCATCCCCACCTCTTAAGATGGCTGAAGAACAACCCAAACTTCTGAGGGAGTACTTTACTCCCACTATTTACACTTTCCCATCTTGCATTCGATTACCTGAGGTAGCAGCTGTACAATATGAAATAAAGTCTAGTGTGATCCAAATGCTCCCATCTTTTTATGGGCTCACCAACGAAGACCCATACAAACATTTAGATGAATTTCTTGAGATTTGCACCACTGTCAAGATTCAGAACTTCACTGATGATGCCCTGAAACTTAGGTTATTCCCCTTCTCCCTTAAAGATAGAGCCAAACAATGGCTGAATTCTTTAGAAGCTAACTCAATTCGTTCTTGAGATCAAATGCAACAAGAATTTCTTAAAAAATACTTTCCTATAGGAAGAACGAACCAGTTTAGACGTGTCATTACAAGCTTCTCCCAAACCGAGGGAGAAGAATTTCATGAAGCTTGGGAGAGATTTCGGGACCTAATCCGTAAATGCCCTCATCATCAAATACCTAAGTGGCAGCTAGTGCAATGTTTCTATGACGGTTTGACGGAACGAAACCGTCAGATGATCGATGCTGCATGCGGGGGGACTTTCATGCTTCGAAATGAGCATGAAGCATGGCAACTATTTGAAAATCTTAATGAAAACTCCCTCCACCATGCTTCATGTTCTCGTCGAGCATCCCCGAATTCTCAAAGAAAAGGGACCATTTGTGAAATAAGTCATTCTATGGACCTGTCTAGCAAGATAGATGCATTGTCCCATAAGATTGACCAACTGATGATAGGTGGGCATTACATGAACTCTTCCCAAGCACAAGTGTGTACTATTTGTTCTAGCCCATCCCACCCTATTCATGAGTGCCCTTCAGCGCCCCATTCCCCGAACTCGTGCAAGAACACATCAATGCTGCTCAAACACAGCCTAGACCGGGTAATGACCCATTTTCCAATACATATAACCCGGGATGGCGAAATCATCCAAACTTTTCTTGGAAGCAGCAAGCTTCAAACACAGCCCAACCCTATTCCCAAAATTTTCAAAATCCTCAGAATTTTCAAACCCCACAAAATATTCATCCCTACCGTCCCTCAATTCAATTTCAACACACTCCTCCTCCACCCCAAAGAAACACAGCCTTTGAGGAGAAAGTGTTGAACGCCCTTCAAGGTTTGGAAACCATTACACAATTGGTGCACTCTCACACGCAATCAATGCCAAGCTAGAATCCCAAATGGGTCAACTAGCTAATGCACTAAACAAGCGAGAGGAAGGAAAGCTTCCAAGCCAACCACTAAGTAATCCTAGGGGACAATACATGGCTCAAGAAAATCAACTAAATGCAATTCATCATGAACAAGCCAATGCTTTGACTACTGATAGTCAACTTTAAAGACCACGCAATAGCACGTATCTAGCAGGATAGTGATTACGGGTATCGATCCACAGGGATTGGGGTATAGTTATTTTTCTTAAAAATAAAAATATTTAAAATGATGAATTTGTGAAGACTATTAGCTAAGCAATTGAATAAAAAAAATGCAATTAAAATGATATCAATTTGGGAGAACCTAGGGCAAGGAATTCACCACTAACATCGGAACAAGGGTTATTTATATTTTAATTTATTCTTGGATAAACATGCAAATTGGCTACAAGCCTAATAAGCATTTAAATAAAAATTCACAAAAGTAATTTGGGCATAATCCATCTTCGGTTGGCATGAAATGTCTACCCTAATCTAAGGTGGTAGCACATCGCATCTTCCCTAAGCATGGACTATCTTATATTTACCTAGTGATCATGAAGAACAGTTGTACGAACATCATACTTAAAATCACATAAATTAAATATGATTCAAAAGAAGATTCCATTAAAAACAATAAGTTCATACAACTCCAAGAACATAAAATAAAATATAAAAACCATGTCCCTGTGTTAGGGCTGCATCCAGCCCTAGAGAGGAGATCAGCCCTACATAGAGTTGGAGACGGCAGCAGCAGCACAGCAGCGGGCTTCCATCTCTTTCTTTCGCCGGCTTACTCTCCCTCTTGAACTTCTATGGAAATTCATTCCCGAAATGCCCAAAATGTTTCTCTCTCCCTCTATTTTTTATTTCTTCTCCCGTGGGGCTTGCCTCCGAGAGCTAGGAATAGCCTCCCCCCCCCCCCCCGGTGGGGGAAGAAGGAATGGGATCAGCCCCCTCCCCTCGTGGGGAAGAGGAGGAATGCCTCTAGCCTGCATGCATTGATTCCCTTTTATAGCCTTCACAGCCTCTGTTATCACGCAGGGGATAAGGATGAAATGAAGCGAGATGCGGTTGAGAAGATCCCGGCTCTGTTCCTTGATCCTTGGACGCTGGGAGTTTGGTTGTGCTGCCGTTGGGATGAGATTTGTTCCGAGAGGATAGGAAATCTGGGAGGAACTCGGATCAAGCTTGGATGCAAGGCTGTTCCGCTAGGAGGAGGGCGCGGATCCGAAAACTGAAGATAAGATGAGCTGGGAGAAGGTGATCCGGAAACAGAGGATGTTGATGGTTGTTGGGAACGGAACTGGGAGCTGATTTCCGTGGAATCTGGGGTGCATGCGGAGGCTTAGATTTGCTAGGAACGATCGCATGGGATGCTGAGATTGAAACTTATCCCGTTGGCATGCCGAGATGCGTGGGAGGAATTCGGCAGAAGAGAATCATGTACGTGGGATGAAGATGGAGTTGATCCGGAATGGGAGGAGATTGGGAGGAAAGAATCCATCTGTGAAATCTGAACCCCTGTTCCGAAGCAGGGTCTGTTAAGAGGATCTCGGAGGACGTTGGGTTCGTGCGATGAAGAGAAGTTTGAGAGAGACGTTGGGAAGATGAACTCGCTCGCGGGTGATTCGGATATTCACTGGTGTGGTCTGGAGAAGATGATGAGGAGAAACAGAGGACTTGATTTTGGGAGGATAAGCTCGGGAAGGACGTGGAGGTTTGGATTTATCAGAACGATGGCTGACCGTGGGATGCTGATTCTTGGAGTGGGGAGAGGATGTACTCTAAGGATGAACGCTGGGATATGGCTTGGCTTGATTTGTGATGAGCTGGTAGCAGGGGATGAAGGTAAATTGGTTGAATGTCGTGGAACAAGGGATGATGTTCTCGGGTGAAGGAAGATGCCGGAGGATACGTGATGGGAAGATAAGGATGAACTGAGATAGAAGGAGGGCTGAGATCCATGTTTGGGAGTTTGAGGATTCTGCCGATGGCTAAATGCAGCTGGGAGAAAAAATGGGAAGGCATTGGTCGAACGGCTGGAAGTGTGAACAGAGGAGTTGGGACGGGCTCTGGACTTGGTTCGGAAGAAGGATACGGCTGGGATTTGAGTTTATCCCACGGGCGAAGAGGAGGGGGGATGAGCTGGGGCTGAGCTTATCCATGGGCGTTCGGAAGAAATGGGGTGCTGATCCGAACGGGAGAAGATCACGGTTGGGAGAAAGATGCAGGATGAAGTTAGATCAACGTGGATGTGATTCCGAGGGACATTGGGAGATTCGGTGGATGCTATGCATTTAGTTGTTTGATCCGAACGGGAAAACAACCTGTGAAGCTTGGGATTTGACTGGCCACGAGATGAAGATGAATCACAGATATGGTGAGCTGGGACGTTCGCTGTGATGAAGAAGCGATGGGAAGATGACACAGATGCAAGGGGAAGTTTGGATGTTGGTTCGAATGGGATGAAGCCAAATCGTGGGATGATTCTATAGGATAAGCTTGATCCGGTTGTTGGAACAAGGACGTTGGGAAGAACATGGAGGTTGAAACAGGGGAGAAGCTGGGATTTATTCCAAAGAAGAGATAAGGATGCTGTGAGTTTAAGCTAGAAGAAAAGGATGGCTTGGTTCCATTCTTTGAACATGGGAGTGAAAGTGACGTAGAAGCTTAATTTCTAAGCACTAAAAGGGTGACGTGGACATGGGTTCAGCGACCTGCACAAATTAGTTCAGACATCATCCCAATTAGTTCGACTCGATCTGCACATATTAGAATTGACCAATAAAATCAAGCAAACTCGAATTATTTTTAATAATGCCATGATGAAGGGGAACACATTTTCTTATGTTAAATTCACTAAATATATGAATTAAAATAATGATAAGTGCTATGAATAAGATATTAATTTATGCATTATTTAGCACTTATCACACCCCCCAACCTACATTTTGCTAGTCCTCAAGCAAAAATAGAAAAAGAAATTAACTCACTTTCGCAGGAATCGCGATTGCATTTACCGTATGCAATAAGGCTTTAAACCCCTAGGTGGCCCTAGTGGACGAGTTTTGTCTCGTGAGGGTTTCCGGCTCAGATACCCACAAACTGCTGTCCCTACCTAAAGAATTTATTTTACTGTTTTATAAAATCTGATTTCAAATGCATAAGTGCCAAGAATTTCAAAAGTACACAAAGTTTTATTACTAAGTCAGCCCAAATCCTAGGTCAAGATGCAACTTAAGTTGAAGTCATTAAGTTTCCGTCAGAGAGTTGTAAGGCTAATTCATACTTGGGTGCTCGGTGATATCTGGACCATACACAAGCTAAGGCTTTAGATTCTCCAAAATACTGCTAAAACTAGTAGCTTCCAAGAATTGGTCAGATAAGACCTAATCACTGATTCAAAATCATCCTACCTTGCAGGATTTCGAGAGTTGTGGATGTTTACTTTAATACCTCATGGGCTTTATCTGTAATATTCTAGTTTACTCGAATTTTTACAACGACGGCTTTCACACTATCATCTTTTTCAAGGTCAATATTATTTTCTCTTTTTCTCTTTTTTTTTCTTTTTTTTTTTTGAGATTTATAAATTACGCACTTTTACTCTTGTAATGATTCCTCCGTGTAGCGAGCACTCAGTCAACACTCCCACACCAGATGGCGTAAGGTGTTGGGCATCAAGACTCCCCTACGGACCTATGCTCGGGTTCCTTATTACAAGCCCGCTGAAATTTGACAATAGGTAGCCCTTTTCGATGTACCTGACTAAATTCACTTATCTCTCTTTTTTTTCTTTTTTTTTTTAATAGTGAATTAGATAGGTATGATTCATCAGGACTCAAGGTTGCTACCAGACTTAACAACATCATGTTGAACCTAACCCTTAGAAGTGCAGGCCATGTGTGTTGTGAAATTCCAAAGTAAAAATTATCTTACAACTTACTAAAAGAACTTTTAATAAAAAGAACTCAAATTGACTTACTCCTGACTAGTTATTGGGCTTTTTAGATTTTATATACTTTGTGTGTTTATCATTTCAGCACTAAAGCATAGAAATTAGTTTTTTTTTTTTTGAAATTCTTTTTTTTTGAAATTCACTTAAAAATGTGAAAATGCAAAAAAAATTTCTTCAAAAATTCGAATCCTATACCCCCCAACCTAGATCAGACATTGTCCTCAATGTTTTTTTTTTGATGAAATTTTTTTTTTTGAATATTATATTATTATTTGTATTGTTTTATATATATTTTTTTTTTGGACGAAAATATGATGCATATGGAGGATAGAAGCATTTTACCGCAGTTGCATCAGTAATATGAGGGATCCTGTTAATAAAATAAAAAAAAAATGCGACAAGAAAATATGCAAAAATAACCTATGAAAATTGGGTTGCCTCCCAACAAGCGCTAAGTTTAACGTCTTCAGCCAGACGCATCAGGTGCAGTTAAGCATGCATTAAAAGAAAAACACATCAATTCCTCATGTTTGCCCTAAAATCACTAGACAGCTCCTAACTGGTTTGAAGAGGGCACCTAAGCCTCCAATCCGGTCTAATGAACTGAGTTGACCAGGTAAGCTCCCAGGTAAGTGGGGGGGTCACGATGCATTGCAAAGGTCCCACTTAAAAACTACTTGCCTCGAACAGATGAACTGTCTCCCTTGGGACAAAGCTTGCCTAGACATCAACTGAGCCACAGAGCGAAATTGGTGCAACTTTCGGTGATCTTCGTCCTATTGAGCTCGAATGTCCCTAGGGGCCAATGTCTAATTGATTTTAATTTAAAATGATGGCTATGTGAGAATTGATTCACCTAATTTGGGCAAGAATCTGGTGATGAAATCCAGTTCTTATCTTGTTGGGGTGATTGCCCTTACTATGTGCGGATTAATTGGTGTATGTGTATCAGGCATGCATTCACACTTTTGCTGAATTTAAAATCAAACAATCACCACAAAAGGGAATTTAAATTAAATAAGGAAGGTTCAAATGTTACCAGAATTTCCAGCAATTTTTTTTTTTTAAAAAAAAAAGCAAACCTCTACAGTACTCCTTTTTCAGTCGTTCCCTTTCTAATTGTCCCAAACTTCCTCTTTGGTTCCTGATCAAATGATACCAAGAAAAATCAAAAATTAGTAAGAAAGGAGAAGGAGATAAGGAAAGTAAAAATAGAAACTATTTTTATTTTATTTTTTTTATTTTTCAAATTTTTTTTTTTGAAATTTTTTTTTAATAAAAAAAAACAACTATGCTACCAATCCCCGGCAACGGCGCCAAAAATTGATAGTCAACTTTAAAGACCACGCAATAGCACGTATCTAGTAGGATAGTGATTACGGGTATCGATCCACAGGGATTGGGGTATAGTTATTTTTCTTAAATATAAAAATATTTAAAATGATGAATTTGTGAAGACTATTAGCTAAGCAATTGAATAAAAAAAATGCAATTAAAATGATATCAATTTGGGAGAACCTAGGGCAAGGAATTCACCACTAACATCGGAACAAGGGTTATTTATATTTTAATTTATTCTTGGATAAACATGCAAATTGGCTACAAGCCTAATAAGCATTTAAATAAAAATTCACAAAAGTAATTTGGGCATAATCCATCTTCGGTTGGCATGAAATGTCTACCCTAATCTAAGGTGGTAGCACATCGCATCTTTCCTAAGCATGGACTATCTTATATTTACCTAGTGATCATGAAGAACAGTTGTACGAACATCATACTTAAAATCACATAAATTAAATATGATTCAAAAGAAGATTCCATTAAAAACAATAAGTTCATACAACTCCAAGAACATAAAATAAAATATAAAAACCATGTCCCTGTGTTAGGGCTGCATCCAGCCCTAGAGAGGAGATCAGCCCTGCATAGAGTTGGAGACGGCAGCAGCAGCACAGCAGCGGGCTTCCATCTCTTCCTTTCGCCGGCTTACTCTCCCTCTTGAACTTCTATGGAAATTCATTCCCGAAATGCCCAAAATGTTTCTCTCTCCCTCTATTTTTTATTTCTTCTTCTCCCGTGGGGCTTGCCTCCGAGAGCTAGGAATAGCCTCCCCCCCCCCCCGGTGGGGGAAGAAGGAATGGGATCAGCCCCCTCCCCTTGTGGGGAAGAGGAGGAATGCCTCTAGCCTGCATGCATTGATTCCCTTTTATAGCCTTCACAGCCTCTGTTATCACGCAGGGGATAAGGATGAAATGAAGCGAGATGCGGTTGAGAAGATCCCGGCTCTGTTCCTTGATCCTTGGACGCTGGGAGTTTGGTTGTGCTGCCGTTGGGATGAGATTTGTTCCGAGAGGATAGGAAATCTGGGAGGAACTCGGATCAAGCTTGGATGCAAGGCTGTTCCGCTAGGAGGAGGGCGCGGATCCGAAAACTGAAGATAAGATGAGCTGGGAGAAGGTGATCCGGAAACAGAGGATGTTGATGGTTGTTGGGAACGGAACTGGGAGCTGATTTCCGTGGAATCTGGGGTGCATGCGGAGGCTTAGATTTGCTAGGAACGATCGCATGGGATGCTGAGATTGAAACTTATCCCGTTGGCATGCCGAGATGCGTGGGAGGAATTCGGCAGAAGAGAATCATGTACGTGGGATGAAGATGGAGTTGATCCGGAATGGGAGGAGATTGGGAGGAAAGAATCCATCTGTGAAATCTGAACCCCTGTTCCGAAGCAGGGTCTGTTGAGAGGATCTCGGAGGACATTGGGTTCGTGCGATGAAGAGAAGTTTGAGAGAGACGTTGGGAAGATGAACTCGCTCGCGGGTGATTCGGATATTCACTGGTGTGGTCTGGAGAAGATGATGAGGAGAAACAGAGGACTTGATTTTGGGAGGATAAGCTCGGGAAGGACGTGGAGGTTTGGATTTATCCGAACGATGGCTGACCGTGGGATGCTGATTCTTGGAGTGGGGAGAGGATGTACTCTAAGGATGAACGCTGGGATATGGCTTGGCTTGATTTGTGATGAGCTGGTAGCAGGGGATGAAGGTGAATTGGTTGAATGTCGTGGAACAAGGGATGATGTTCTCGGGTGAAGGAAGATGCCGGAGGATACGTGATGGGAAGATAAGGATGAACTGAGATAGAAGGAGGGCTGAGATCCATGTTTGGGAGTTTGAGGATTCTGCCGATGGCTAAATGCGGCTGGGAGAAACAATGGGAAGGCGTTGGTCGAACGGCTGGAAGTGTGAACAGAGGAGTTGGGACGGGCTCTGGACTTGGTTCGGAAGAAGGATACGGCTGGGATTTGAGTTTATCCCACGGGCGAAGAGGAGGGGGGATGAGCTGGGGCTGAGCTTATCCATGGGCGTTCGGAAGAAATGGGGTGCTGATCCGAACGGGAGAAGATCACGGTTGGGAGAAAGATGCGGGATGAAGTTAGATCAACGTGGATGTGATTCCGAGGGACATTGGGAGATTCGGTGCATGCTATGCATTTAGTTGTTTGATCCGAACGGGAAAACAACCTGTGAAGCTTGGGATTTGACTGGCCACGAGATGAAGATGAATCACAGATATGGTGAGCTGGGACGTTCGCTGTGATGAAGAAGCGATGGGAAGATGACACAGATGCAAGGGGAAGTTTGGATGTTGGTTCGAATGGGATGAAGCCAAATCGTGGGATGATTCTATAGGATAAGCTTGATCCGGTTGTTGGAACAAGGACGTTGGGAAGAACATGGAGGTTGAAACAGGGGAGAAGCTGGGATTTATTCCGAAGAAGAGATAAGGATGCTGTGAGTTTAAGCTAGAAGAAAAGGATGGCTTGGTTCCATTCTTTGAACATGGGAGTGAAAGTGACGTAGAAGCTTAATTTCTAAGCACTAAAAGGGTGACGTGGACATGGGTTCAGCGACCTGCACAAATTAGTTCAGACATCATCCCAATTAGTTCGACTCGATCTGCACATATTAGAATTGACCAATAAAATCAAGCAAACTCGAATTATTTTTAATAATGCCATGATGAAGGGGAACACATTTTCTTATGTTAAATTCACTAAATATATGAATTAAAATAATGATAAGTGCTATGAATAAGATATTAATTTATGCATTATTTAGCACTTATCAACTACCCTAAGGAGTGGACGTGTAGTAGACAATAAGATTGGGGAGGACAACAATAAGGAAGATGAAGAAGAGGATAGAAATGTGTTAAATGAAAAACCTTCTTCTTCTTCTTCACCTAGTCCACCTTCTGCCAAAACTCATATCCCAAAGGCCCCATATCCTGAAGCTCTTAATTCACCCTCTCCCTTTGGCAAAAAGGGAACTTCACTAGAGAAAATAATGGAGGTTTTCAAACAAGTGAAAATCAACCTTCCGCTTCTTGATGCTATTAGACAAGTTCCCTCCTATGCCAAATTTCTCAAAGACCTTTGCACACAAAAGCGAAAATCTAGGACACATGTGCCTAAAAAGGTCTTCCTAACTGATCAAGTGAGTTCTATTCTCCAACATAACACCCCTCCGAAATTCAAAGATCCTGGTGCTCCCACCATCTCCTGTGTCTTAGGAAATAATTTCATTGATCGAGCACTCTTAGATCTAGGGGCAAGTGTCAACCTTTTACCTTATTCAGTTTATGAGAAACTTGGTTTAGGTGAGTTAAAACCAACCTCGGTATCCCTTCAATTGGCTGATCGATCTGTAAAAATACCACGTGGGATAATTGAAGATGTTCTTGTCAAGGTAGACAAATTCTATTTTCCAGTAGATTTCATTGTCCTTGATATGGAACATGAGCCCAATCCTAATAGACAAATCCCCGTGATCCTTGGGCGGCCTTTTTTAGCAACAGCCAATGCATGCATCAATTGTAGAACAGGGGTAATGAACATATCATTTGGGAACATGAAGGTAAAATTAAATGTGTTCAATGCGGCCGACCAACCCGCAAGAAAAATTGAGTGTTTTATGATTGACAAAATAGATGACCTCATAGAAGGAGATGCAAAAACTATCTCACTATGTCTGGCTGAAGACAATAAACTTAGCGCTTGTTGGGAGGCAACCCAATTCTCTTAGATTATTTCTTAACATTGAGGACAATGTTAGGTTTAGGTTTCAGGGTATTCATCTGGATTTTCATCAAAAAAAAAAGTTAAAAAAATAATAAAAAAAATCATCATCTTTTAAAAAATAAAAAATTAAAAATATTTTTTTAAAAAAAATGTGTTTATTTTCATAAAATAATAATAAAAAAAAGTTATTAAAAAAAAGTTTTTGTTTAAAAAAAAAACCCTAATTTATATACATTTATGCGAGAATGATAAACACACAAGGTATATAAAATCTAAAAAGCCCAATGACTAGTGGGAAGTAATACAAATTTAAGTTCTTTTTATTAAGTCTCTCTTAGGGAGTTGTAAGCTAATTAATACTTTGAAATTTCACTACACACTGACCGACTCTTCTAAGGTCTAGGCTCGACATTATGTTGAGAGTATGGTAGCAACCTTGGACCCTGATGAATCATACTTATCTAATCCAAAAAAAAAAAAACATCAATAAAAATGGATTTAGTCAGGAACATCGAAAAGGGCTACCTATTGTCAAAGATCAAGTGGGCTTGTGATGAGGACTCCGAGCATAAGTCCGTAGGAGAGTCTTGATGCCCGACACCTTATGCCAACTGGTGTGAGAGTTGTCGACTGATTGCTCGTTACACGGAGAAATCACCACAAGAGTAAAAGTGCACAATTTATATATCTTTCTTTAAAATAAAAAAAATGTTGTATTGACCGAAAAGACAATAGTGTGAAAGCCGTCGTTGTAAAAATTCGAGTAAACTGGAATATTACAGATAAAGCCCGTGAGGTACTAAAGTAAACATCCACAACTCTCGAAATCCTGCAGATAAGATGATTTTGAATCAGTGAGTAGGTCTTTTCGACCAATCCTTGGAAACTACTAGTATTAACAATATTTTGGAGATCCGAACCCTTAGCTTGTGTACGGTCCAGATTTCACCGAGCACTCTAGTATAAATAAGTCTTACAACTTCCTAAACGGAAACTTAATGACTTTAACTTAGATTGCATACTAATCTAGAATTTGGGCTGACTTAGTAAATAAAACCATGTGTGCTTTGAAGTTCTTATCATTTATGTATCTTAAATTAGATTTTAACTAAAAAAAAAAGGTTTTTTTTTCTAGCTAGTATGCACTTGGAATTTGAAGTTTCATCAATCGAATTAAAAAAAAAAAAAAAAAACAACAACAACAACAACAAATTAATCATAACAATAAATGATATTGAAGTTTGTGGGTATCTTCACTGGAAACCCTCACGAGACTATAACTCGTCCATTAGGATAACCTAGGGGTTTAAAGCCTTGTTGCATATGGTAAATGCAATCGCGATGCCTGCGAAAGTGAGTTAGAGCTTTTCTTTAATTTCATTTTGCTCGAGGACTAGCAAAACATAGGTTTGGGGGTGTGATAAGTGCTGAATAATTTATAATTTAGTTATCTTTTCATAGCACTTATCAATGTTCTTAAACTGATAAATACATATTTTACCATAAAATTGAATAAACAATGAAATAAATTTAAATTATGGTAAGAAGTAAATAATTCTTTTCTTAAAACCGACTCTGAACTTGTCTCTCTTCCGGTTGCGATCTTTCATGAAAACTACAAGAAAACATATAAGGAGGAGATTGTGTTGACCTGAATTATTAACCTGATGGAGTTGCAATCAAGCTAAGGGTATAATTTAATGGGCTTTGGTCCTGGTTAGATTGAAAGTTATAATTGTATGGAAAAATATTTGATTAACCCTTTTATTAAGTCACGGTCTGATCTGGTTGAGTTCAATCTGAAGCGGTTTAGTAAGAATAAAATGACATTGGGCTCAAGAACAAGTTCAAGCAAATCAACGATCATGACCCACCTCAAACCCAAAGTTAATTCCCAACCAATGCCTTGCGTGCCTTCATATAAAATTTATAATTTAAAATATATATATATATATAATAAAATAAAATAATAAAATTAATAAAAATAATTTCGGAAAGAATTACTGGATTCACTGTTCATATGAACAGTGTCCCGTGAAAACACTGTTCATATGAACAGTGTTTTAAAAATATATATATATAAATCAATAAAAAATAAATAAATAAATAAATAAATAAAAAAAAAACCCACTATTTATCTTCTTCCTCCCGCTATCCCGCTGTTTATTCCTCCCGCTATCTATCCTTCCCAGCTTCCCAACCACGTGATCACCATGCGTGCAGCCAGTTCCTCCCGTCAATCCCGCCAGCGATGCAGATCCTCCACGCGGTGCAGCCGGCGACCAGCCCCTCCGCGATCACCGTGCGTGCAGCCAGCCTCCCGTTCCTCCGCCTCTTTCTCCGCCTGCATCCCCGCCTCCGCGCTGCCGTTCCGATCATCCAAGACAGGCTCCCAGCATATCACGCCACGGATCCGGCCACCTTCTCCTTCGGCTCCTCCCAATGCGCCCGTTTCTCCTTCAGCCAGCATCCCGGATGATCAGATCCCACGGCCATCCAACTCCTTCCGTCCGACTGCAAGCATGATCCCAGCCCCCTTCCGAATTTGAGATCTTTTGCGTCCGTAAGCATCACGTGTCAACTCCATTCTGGAATCCCTAGCCTGTGATCCGGCCCTTCATCTGCCTCCCGGCACCACGCCCCAAAATCAGCTGCCGTGATCCGCTCTTCCTTCTCTCTGCGTGCGCCGGACGGCTATAAAAAGAGGGCGTTCGGTGGCAGCAAGGAGGAGCTGGGGGGGGGAGCTCGGTTCAACAGAAAAACAGGGGAGACCCCCTGTTTCAGTGAAAAGAAGAAGAAAGCCGAGAGGGAGATGAAGAAATAAAATAAAAAAAAGAGAGAAGAGAGAGAGAGGCTGGGAGCGGAAGGGAGTGAAGAGCAATTTTTTTATGAAGATGGGAGGACTTCCGGCCACCATGAGCAGCTAAGCCTCGGTTTAGGGGTTTGATGAAGCCATAGAGGAGTATTCGTTTCATTTTTATTGATTTGAGTTTGTATTGTAAGATGGTTGCATGATGAAGAATTTATCAATTGATCTTATGATTTATCCAATTTATGTGAATCATTTATCTTGCATAAAATATTTTACATAGATTGATCTATTTCATCGAATTCAACACCTGTGGTTTGGAGGAGATATTCATGTGACATCGATTTCATGTTTAATGACTTAATGATCAGATGCATCATGCTAGGTTAGACAGGTCATGCTTATCGTTAGAGTAGATGGTTTGTGCTAGACTTAGATGATTCATGCTGGGAATTAGTTATAATTTTCTTTTGTGATTGCTTTGGCTTGTAGTCAGAAGCAGTCAAGTCTTACATACAACTCAATCATTGAAAGCGTCACGGATATAAATCTATCGGTGGAATCTAACCCTAAACACCTCTCTCCATAGATAATTCATACTACTACACCCATATTAATTCTTAGTTTTTATCATTTACTCTAGCTTATCCCCTTTGAAGTAATTATTTAATTAGGAAAAATAACTTGTCTCCAATCCCTGTGGACCGACACCCGTAATCACTGTCCTACAGGATACATGCTATTGCGTGGTTTATTTTCAAAATTGAAATAACCGATCAGTGCTGCTAGAGCAGAATAGAAACTCCAGATGTCTTGAACTATCAAAGTCCCTTCAACGGGTGTAATGTGATTGAGTTCCACCGCCTACGCCCGGGCGCTCTCCACCACGAGCCTCGGTGACATACTGTGTTTGCCAAAGGTTCGAACGTTCTTTGCCAGCCAGATTTGGTAGGCCAGCAAGTCGCTTTAATCGCCTCCTAGAGAAGCAGTGGAGACTCTGACCATCGACGTATGGCCTGTAGGAACTTATCCCTCCGGGCCCAAACCTCCCGCAGGATCCATGCCAACCTCCAAGTCACCTTTGCCCAGGCGCACTGAAACATCGCATGGTCCACCATCTCATCCACACCACACTCCCCGCACTCCGAGGAATCCTTAACCCTCGTCCGCTGAGTATTGCTTTCATCGGAAGACGATCTCAGACCACCTTCCATAGGAGCAGTGCTACCCTCGGGTGGAGTCTCAAGTGCCAAATCCAAGCACAGTCTGGCCCCGACTCATACTCCTACCGAAGGATGCGGAAAAAATCTCCCACCCTGACATTGGTCCTATTCTAGGTACTCCAAACCCGGATATCTGGACCTGCACACTCTGGTACCAGGAGAGATCGGATCCTCTCCACAAGATGTTCTCTGAAAAGTTGATACAGTCTAGTCTCGTCCCACGCAGCCTCCCTGAGGACAAGGAGAACACATACATGCAGGCCCTCCGTTGCCTCAAAGCTAACTATAGTCGGCCAATGCCGCAAGGGGAGGGCATCCACCCATGGGTCACTAACCACATCGATGCTCTACCCATCACCTATCAGCCATCTGGTATGTGCCAATACAGTAGGAAGGTATCTCGCTATCTCTCGCCACAGGAAGATGAAAGAGTAGATGCCCTGCAAGCCAATCGCAATATATATTGCAAAGGATTTTTCTTTTGATTTGTCCAAATCATGTACATGACATTTAAATATGAATAAAGACATTGTGTTTTATCATATGCTGTTGATTATATTTGTGATAAACCCCTTATATTAGGGCAATGATTTTGAGGCTATGATGAGATCATACTAGTGAGACCTAAAATCCTAAAATCCTAATCTTAAATATTCCCAATCATTGGTACATTGAATCGGGGATCAATAATTACCGGAAAGACTGGCACGTCTTATGTATGCTCGATGCAGAGGGTGATTGATCTCACAATCATTTGTGTGGAGACACTAATATAAAGATGTGGGTGCTCATTAGAAGAATGAGTTCACTGAATTGACCTACAAAGAGAAATCTTATGAAGTTTTACTTACATGTCAAAAGATGATTCTCTTAGTGGGAGTTGTGCAACTGATCCTATGACCTGAGATCACCATGGTATCTTGTGCACATGAACCCATGTTTTGGTTTACACTCATTCATGACAATAAGTTGTGTACGAGGTCTTCTGGATATGGTGAATTGTGTACGAAGATTATGAGTAGGTCAACAAGAAATTAATCACTTCTAGTAAGAGAAGATAGCATCCTATTTATTCTAATCATATGATAATTCAGGAAGCCTTTGATCAAAGCAGAATGAAAATTAGAAAGAGTTTCTAATGTTTCATTATTTGAATTATCATTAAAAGATTGAGAAAAATATGAATATGAAATTGAGTTTGACATATATTCATACTCATATACATATTTGGGATGCAGTTTGATTAAAGGATTAAATTGCACGGTAACTTGCCACTGAAGGGTATTTTTGGTATTTCTACCAAATTTCATATTTTTCGGGTAGACATGACACGTTGCTAGACGTCAATCTTGTCTTTTTGGTTTGATCGAATTAAAGAGTTTAATTCGATCACCAATTAGAAAGTATTCTAATTGTTAAGTTCGGGTTCGCGCAGTTTGGACTTAAATCGATTAGAAGAGTTCTAATCAAGTTGAGTCAACTCGCACTCACACCTATTACTGGCTAAATATGGAACCCAATGGGTCACACACAAGAAAACTTATCAAGGGTCTAATTGGATTAGATCATGTTTGCAAGATAAACATCCTAGCAGGTGTTGCAAACCTTAGCTCCTGATTCGAATTGGATTCGAATCTGATTCTTAATTGATCTAATTTGATTAGATCATATTCTAATATGAGTTAGCCAAGAGTTGGCACCTAATTGGCTTGGTTTGAGTCTAATTAGATTAGATTTGATAAATCATTTAATTTTGACCGTTGGATCAACATTGGATGAAGAGAAGGATCAAATGGATGGCGCCATGGATTGGAGCCATTGGATCTTCATCATGGGATGATGGGAGATCATGATGGCGTGATGGATCTCATCTGGAGACGTGATGATGAAAAATACGTGAAGAAAAAAGAGAGGATAGCGTGAGATTTTAAATGGATAAGGATGAATCTTCCTTTGATCTTATCCATTTGAACTATCTCTCTCTTCATCACGCCTAAGGGATATATGGCGCCCTCTTTCATGGCCTTTGGATCATCATCAACCCTTGATGAATAGATAAGGTTGGTTCCTATTTTTCATGCATGAGAAAAAGTGAAGAAAGGGAAGAGTACGGCGCATTTCATGAAGAGGTGCTTAGGGAATGAAGCGCCATATCATAAGCGCTTGATCTTATCCTAACCACTTTTGATATGCCCTCTCATCAAATGACGCCTCCTTTGATCTCACGCCCCTCTTCATGCATGAATGGATGGCTACAATGCATCCGTATGCCATCTATAAATAGGGAATGCTCCCGGTGTTTTCTAATCATCGAAAATCAATCCAACTCTCTCTCTCTCATATCCCTTCTTTCTTACATTAGTTTCCTTCTTTCTAGGATTGCTTCTAGGATGTCCTAATCTAAGACAAGGTGGTCTTCTTTAGGACAAAATATTAGAAGTAATTTTAGAAAGTGAAAGAAAATTAGAGAGGAAAGAAAGCAAGCCAATTGAGTTCTTTAGAAGAATTCTGCATTAAGGATCAAAGTCTTTGGAGCTTAAGACTTGAATTAAGTTTTCGTGTGAATCAACGTTGGAGGATGAACATTTGGGCACCTAGTGAAAATTCTGCACATTGGATTAGTGTTAGAGGTATTATTCTATTTCTGCATTTATATTATATTATTTGATTGCTTCTATTAAGGTGATCTAGGCTTATAAGGGTTTAATGTTAGGAGACTTTATTAAGAAATTTTTAAAATTCCTAGCTTCCGCTGCCCATTATAACATGCTAGAACCGTACAGAAGAAACATCTTCACCCTCCTTGGGTTGGCACTTCAGGGCCCACCCACCCATAGTAGGCTGCCATGGTCTGGCTCCAGAACCCCTGCGGCTCCAACATGAATCGGACTATATGAAGGGCAACGAGCGCCTTCCGCCTCTCCAGGAGAGACAGTACCCTAAGGCCACTCTCGCTGGATGGAAGGCAAACGCTCTCCTATGCCACCAGATGCACCCCATGACTACCTCCATACGAGCGCCATAAGAAGCCCCAAAATAGCCACTCAATCTTCATAAGCACTGTCTTTAGCACCACTGTGTTCGCCATGTGATAGATGGGCATGGAGCCTGGTACAGATTTGATCAGCGCCAATCTATTCATCATAGATAAAGACGCTGCCCGTCACCCCTCTAGCCTACTCTGGACCCGTTGCAACAAACCAGTGCACTCAGATACCCTCAACCTCCTACTTGTGATCGGTATGCCCGAGTAGCTTCAGGTCCCGTCCTACTCTGACATTCCCAAAATCCTCTGAATCTCCTGTCTAACCCCAAGCGCCGTGCTAGGGCTGAAAGAATATATATGGGGCAGCTATATATGCAGATGCGGTGAAATGTGGCGCAGTTAGTTCCCAAATAACTCGGTTGACCAGGTTGTATACAAATGGTGCAGCCATGAGAATTAGCTACGATGACAACTAGAATAGCTATGAGATAATAAGAACGATAAGGACCTTCAATATAAATATTTTAAATTTAAAAGTATGAAATCTGTAAAGAAGAAATCCAATATTGGTGGCATACACAGTCTATAAGAATGGACAAAAGGTGGTTTGTGACTCAGTGAATCACCTACTCCTCGAATTTACACACTTGAAAAAGAACTTCCAAATTTCCCATTTCGCCACCCCGTGGGCACACAAAAAAAAAACACAAAATTCTTCCCCGTGTTATAAGCTAGTATTTTCTAAATTCGAGAATCCTAATATGAAACATACCAAAGCTGTATTAGTTTGGCAGCACTCAAAATGTCTTCAGCAAATCATATTCTACACCACGAGCATCATGTGGCAGTCCACCATGCTAATCATAGACGCATATATCTATAAGCCTCATTCATTAAACGCTCATCTCAGTAACAAACAAGCATCTATGGTTGACATGGTGCACCGCTATGTAGCGTACATGATATAGGATATAATGCTTACCAGGCATGCTACATTACGTGATTTCCGCAATACTACAAAGGCCGGATGGACAATCACCTTCACTGCTACGGTAGGAAGAATAATTTATGTGACTTAAGACGATATCAAAGGTGCTCGTGAATATGCTCTCCTGTCCATCAAATCAAGGAAGAGAACAAGATAAGGCATAATTTGAATATGGTCATTGCATAATATGAGAATTGTGGATCTCCTCTGTTCCAAATTAAAAACCCCTGGGTTTCCTTTATGTTATCTGACTTCGAGCATTTTTAATTATTTTCTTATGGCATGGTGATGACTGTCATTAACCAGCGGTCATGCTGTCAAATAATAATTTACAATAGCCAACAATGGACAGTTTGAAGCTTCCTTTGTATAATTATATGCATGCTAGGACCAAATAATGGGCCTTATAGCCTTCAAAAACATTGGTGCAACCCAATGCGGCTCACTCGACCCATATGCCATATTCCACCCAACCAACCTATGCATGGAAGAGATGCCAATTTGCCTTTTTTTTGTTTTTTTTAGCACAATCTTGCAAGTCCAATAGAATATTCCCACCTTCGCATCCCTCACCATAGATTGCCCCAGGGGACGCTCCGACCGAATCAAATCAAATCACAACGATACCTGATCTACGGTCGTCATCATCCCAGCCTTTGCTTCTACACATGTCTGTCTCCACTACAAACTCCTCCCTTGTATAGGACTCTCACCTCACCCGCAGCCGACTATATAATGTCCGTCACGTGAGAGGGGGCATTCTCTGGGGTTCACTTCGCCCCCAACGCTGTCACCGCTCTTCCGTTCCCTCCGTCGGAGATCGGAGGGTGAGAAAGAGGGTTTTGGCCGTCAGCTTCGATCTAGGGTTCCAATTCTTGCGATCAAGAGTCCTTCTTGGAACCCTGGTTCGTGGATCTCCCGCCGATCCATGGGCTCCTCCATGCCCCAGTGGCTCGATATCTTCGAGATCTACGCGAGATACTGCAGTGAGCGGCCGGACTCCTCCTCTGACCTCGGTTCCTTCTCTTTTCTTGCTTTTATTTCTTTTTCTTGGATTATATTTGGTTCTTGTTTTTATTTTTATCCGGTGGTCCCGGAATTTGAATCGGAATGCGCTGTTTTGGATGGTTTTGATGCGAATTTCTCTTCTTGATGAGGGAATCGGTGCATTGGTTTGGCAGGTCTGATGGGTTTAGGGTTTTGGGTGCTATTGGGGCTGTAGTTGATGTGGGGAAGTGGAAGGTTTGTCTCTTGGAGACGTGGGTTGTGCAGAGGAGCCTTGATGGTTAAGCGAAGCAACACGAGACAGTATTTAGATTTTGAACTGCTAACCCCTGTTGTTTTGACCTTGAAATGGAGCAGTTTGATAGTGTGATGAAAATTTTCGGTGCAATTCTTGTTTTAGGAACCGCATTTATATTGTATGCGCCGCGGTAATCCTAAACGGGTTCTTCAATGAAAAGAAATTGCTTTCTTGGAGGGCTTAATTACTTTTTATGCTGTCAAACAAAAAGAAAACTAAAGGATTTTTAGTTGTTTTTACAAATTCTACTTGTGGCAATAATTTGAGGCGTTTACTGAAAATTTTGACTTTGTTACTCCATGTCATTCTAGTCAATATATCTAGTCAAGAACAGCAGCTGTCAGTAACTGAAGGCAGTAATGAGCAAGTTTTATTGAAGTAGCTTTTTCCTATTTTACAACTGCATTGTTGAACCTCTCTCACAATTTATAACCTGCATGCTGGACATGACCTTTGACGTCTTCTCTTTTCTCTTTTTAACACCAGCAGCAATATGCAATACTTTCACCAATTTGTTCCTAATTGTTGTTGATGAAGCAGAATACAAGATGTGACATTTTACCTTTTTCATGCTAAGCTTAGAAGG